>NW_003852470.1:5775648-5801966 GCF_000181295.1 Otolemur garnettii | reverse complement strand
CCTGCCTCCGCCTCCCAAGTAGCTGGGACCACAGGCGCCCGCCACAACGCCCGGCCATTTTTTGGTTGCAGCCGTCATTGTTGTTTGGCGGATCCAGGCTGGGGATTGGAACCCGCCACCTTAGGTGTACGTGACTGGCGCCCTAGCCGGTTGAGCTATAGGCGCCGAGCCCTTTTTTGGGCTCTTGCTGCTGAAGTTTCTCCTCTTGCAGAACTTAGGTTTGAGTTGAAGGGTGATGTTAATTTGCATTAAGCAATCGGGGATGGCAGCTTGGGAGCGTCCCAGAGTCAGGCAGAGGTGTGCTGTGTAGGGGGAGGCTCTGGGCACAGGTGTGTCCTCAGCCGGGTGTGTAGGGCCTGACAGACTCAGCACCCCGAGGCAGTAAAACAGCAGGGGTGACACAAGCCCCAGACCCCCTCTAGAAGGAAGGTGAGAAGCCCAGTGGAGAGTGATGTAAACCCCGCTACACATCACCCTGAGAGTCTGCAGAGGAAGCAGGTTAAGGAGGAGAAAGTTCTAGAACCCACAGAGGATTCATGTTAAAATCAGCTTTCAACAAGCTGATTCTCTTTAATTAATAAATTACACAAGGGCAGAGGGGGCATCTCCTGTAGCATTTTAATTTCCAAAATCCTTGTTTTCATCGTCAGTTTTGAGTACTTATTATAGACGAGATTCTGTCATCCAGCAGACCAGGGCACATTTGCATAATTGATGAAGTCTCCACGGCCACAGCTTGTGGGGTGTTAGACACATGTTGAGCATTGCAAGTGTGACGCTGACGTGGTCCTGGGATGTCAGCCGCTGATGGTGGCTATCAGGGCCTCTCCAGCCAGCCCTGTGTGCAGACCCCTGGAGCAGAAATAGGTGGAAAGGACTGAGGCCACGTTGACCCCCGTAGCCTCCCTCCTTAGGGAACAAGTGATGGACTTCCTTATGCCGGGATCTGTCCTTGGGATTGGAAAGTTTGTGCTGATGTGATGACATAGCACCTTTTGTCAACTTGTTAGTAGTTCCACATACATCAGACAGTGTGTCCTGTGAATTCCAGCAGACTCGTGGCACTTGGGAGTTTCCCTGGAATGCAGCAGGGAGTTTCCCTGGAATGCAGGGTGGGTTGGGTGGGACTCCAAGGAAAGGGCAGCCCTGCCACCCTTGGGAACGTGTGAATATAAACTGTTGGCCTCGTGATGACAGTAGATGAGCACGTGATAAGCATTCCCTCCCCAGGTGTGAAGATGCAGAGTGCTGATGAAAGGTGAATTTGTTTCATACCACTGAATGTAGGTAGGATCAGCAGAAGTCACCTGCTGTTGGTTATTGTCACACGTCCTTCTGGACCCCTACTTTTATTGTCTCAAGTCAGCCAAACTTAGGAGGAACTTTTCTTAGCTATTTGAACATTAAAATACTTTATGAGTGGGCCAGGCACAGTAGCTCATGCCTGTAATCCTAACACTCTGAGAGGCTGAGGCAGGTGGATCCCTCGAGCTTAGGAGTTTGAGACCAGCCTAGGTAAGAGCGAAACCCCATCTTTACTAAAACCAGAAAAACTAGCTGGAGGATAGGGGCAAGTACCTATCGTCCCAGCTACTCCAGAGGCTGAGGCAAGAGGATTGCTCAAGCCCAAGAGTTTGAGGAGGTTGCTGTGAGCTATGATGATACCAGGGGACTGTACACAGAGTGACAGAGTAAGACTTAGTCTCAAAAAAAGGAAAGAAAAAAAGATTCTATGTGTTTTGGTGCCTTTTACAGTGTTCTTCGTAGGATTCCCAGGGCACATCTATTTTACTTCTGTTCATTTCTTTGATTTTAGTGAGTCTGTCAACCAGTGAGGCAGCATTTATTGAGCACTTACTATGTGGGGTGCTGATCAACACCAGGAAGGCAATACAAGGCGTTACCTCCTGCAGCGGCTCTGGGGGTAGATATTTGGAGCTCCTGACCAGGAGAGTGGGGGCGTGACTCTTCCCTTTCTGACCTCTGTACTTTTGTCTCTGAGGAGAAAGGTCTGAATCTATAATTTTAAAGATATTTTTAGCCTTGGGACTCAGTATTTCTATGCCATACTCAGGTCTCAGCTCGAGGAATGCATCCACCTTGGACCCTTTCTTGAGTCCAGACTCTTACCTGTCTCCACCTGACCTGCCTCCCTTTGGCTCCCCAACCCCCACCCAGCAGCCACACAGGCCTGTCCTCCAGTGAGCCGCGTGGGTGGTTCCACCCGAGGGCCTGTGCGTCTGGCGTCTCTCTTCCCGGAGTGTTTACTTCTTGCCCACGCACCGGCCACCTCCACAGAGGGGCATTTCTCCCTAGTTCATCAGATTGTCCCTGTTCTCCTCATCCCCCTTTAACAAAGCACCAAGTTTTGCTTTCTTTATCATCTGAAATAACTTCTTGTTGGCTGTCTCCCGAAGCAGCACGGATATTTATTGAGTACCTATTGTAAGCCAGCCACTATTTCATGCGCTGGGAAATAGAAGGAAAAAAATATAAGAGGTCCCTTACGTGCCAGGGTTTAGTGGAAGAAAGTAACAATAAACAACAACAAATTCTCTCTCTCTCCCTCCTCCCCTCCTGCACGTGGTCAGGTAGTGATAAGCTTTATGAGGAAAAATAAATCGGGTCAGGGAAAGAATGTGACAGGGCTGCTAATTTGCTGTTGCACACACGGTATGGTTCCTTTGGAGGAGGTGACATTTCATAGGAGCTCCAGTGAAGTGAGAAAGGGAGCCCACGTCCAGGTATATGCGGCATGATCTTTTTTGCCAAGAGAACGGAATCAGACTTTCAGGTCTTGAATCCATTTGTGATTTATGTGGGTAGGTATTACCAGGCAGGAATCACCTTTATTTTTTTATACTGCTAAACTGCTTTCTCTGCAGAAGGCTGCTTTCTCTCCAGCCCCTGCCACGTGTCACGGCCTTGTGCTTTCAGCCCTGTTTGCCCTTGGAGGTCGGTGCATCCTTTGTTAGACCCCGGTGTCTTCCTTATTGTCTCTGCAGTTAGTCTTGGTCTCTAGCATTGCCGGCTTTCCTACATGTCATTCTGCAAAATCCGCACTCTCCTTGGCCCTTCCTCCTGCAGTCAGTTTTTAAGTTCTATAAAAAAACCTTTCCCATGAGATTTTCATTAGTATTACTTGGAATTGATGAATTCATTTAAGAACAACTGATATATTCTGCTGGTGAATCTGGTCCATTTTTTCATGTATTTAGGTCGATCTTCATGTTGATCCATTCCGTTTAGTGTCATAGCACTGTCCTATTATTTTGTGGTGACCATTGTTGAAGGCAATTACTGATTTTTTGTTTTGTTTTGCAGCTAAGGATAAATCCGAGAAAATATTTGCACTAGCATTTGTTAAGCTGATGAGGTACGACGGGACCACCTTGAGAGACGGGGAGCACGATCTTATTGTCTATAAGGTGATGGCCCTTGGGTGCAGTGCTGCTGATGC
The DNA here is from genome assembly GCF_000181295.1 of Otolemur garnettii. Lineage (NCBI taxonomy): Eukaryota > Metazoa > Chordata > Mammalia > Primates > Galagidae > Otolemur > Otolemur garnettii. Next base: position 5,798,506 of record NW_003852470.1, on the reverse strand, counting down.
TGCCTGTCCCCGTCCTCTCTTTAGGTTACATTAGCTGTATTTAATTATGTATATGAACATTTCTAATGACCGGCCCTGTTCCTATTCCGACCGAATGGAGATGATATGTAATGAAACATTAGGTGCCACATAAAAGTGCTGTGCACATGAATCGATCCACAGGAATAATGGAAATTATGAAAACACACCGTTTAGCACAGTGTTAAAAGCGACTGTCATGATGGTTATGAGGGCGGAGGGTAGAGGAGTACAGGGAGGATGGTGTGTTGCTGTCTGTGAATTGTGTCTGATGTGCCGATAACTAAACCCACAGGCCGAAGCCAAGAAACTGGAAGACGCTGCGACGTACTTGAGTCTGCCCTCAACAAAAGCAGAGTTGGAAGAGAAGGGCCACTCGGCCACGGGCAAGGGCATGCAGAGTCTCGGGAGCTGCACCATCAGCAAGGATTCCTTCCAGATCTCCACCCTCGTGTGCTCCACCAAACTAACCCAGAATGGTGAGTGCAGGCACGGACGCTTGGCCTCCCCAAAGGCTCCTCATTGCAAGTGGAGTCTTCTGTGACTGTCAGTCATTGACCACAACCCTCGGTCAGGACCTTGGAGGATGTCAGTGGACCAGGAAAGAGGAGGTGGCATCTGCTATCATTTATTTATTTTTTACTTTTTAAATTTTTTTTGAGACAGAGTCTTCTTACCTAGTCACCCTGGTTAGAGTGCCAAGGTGTCATACATAGCTCACAGTAACCTCAAGTTCTTGGGCTCAAGCGATCTTGTTGCCTTAGCCTTCGGAGTAGCTGGGACCACTGGTGTGCCACACAATGCCCATCTAGTTTTTGTGCTTTTAGTAGAGATAGTAGAGTAGATTCTTGCCCAGGCTGGTCTCGAACTCCTGAGCTGAGGAGAGCCACCACCTCAGCCTCCCAAAGTGCTAGGATTCTAGGCATGAGCCACTACTAGGCCTGCTATAATTTAATAAAACTCACACTTCTATTTGGGTCCCAGGAATAACCTTAAAGGGAGATAAAGCAATGGATTTACTCCTTAAAATGCTTTTTGGCCAAAAGAAGATAGTGTGGCAGCTAGACAATGTGGGAAATTTTGAGTCAGACTAAGGACTTGGGATTGATCCAGAGTCCTGGGTTGCCCTTGGGGATGCCCTTGAACAGGGTCCTCTGCACCTTTCTGAGACTTGCCTTTCTTCTCTGTAGACCAAAGAATTAATTCCTGCTTTAAAGATATCTTCCTTATGCCTTTCCCATTCCCAGCAACTTACAGAGATGCTTATTTTATTTCAAAAAGTTGGTTTGGATAGTTTTTCTGGTCCCCCTCTTGATGAGTGATAAGGTGCCCCATGCCGGTTCACATGCACCAAAGCTCAGCTCTGACACTGCAGGTCACCCATCGTGGGGGTGGCCGAGCTGCTCCAGGCTCCTGCACCACTGCCTCCCGCCTCCCGCTGGCACTGCTGTCTGGCCAGGGGTGCTTCTTATTCAGCGCACATGACTTTGCTATTGGCCTTGTCTGGAAGAGGCGAGGATCCCTGCACAAATCTGACATTTGAAAGCTGCATCCCCCGAATGTGGCCGTATCACAGCTGTGCAGACCTGTGACTTCATGCTGTCTTGAAACTGAGCTTAAAAATCCATTTTTTCCCTTTTAACTGCCTAGTATGGGTTTTGATTATTAATATCTCTGGGGGTTGTCTGTAAATTGCCTGAGGGACAGTCATCATTTGGATTTTGACAGGTTAAACATAGGATGAAAGTGAACCCATCCCTTGGAGGCCAGGGCATGGTAGTGCTATGTGCTTGGGGGTCCTGGATATTTGGGCACATGTCAGATGCTTTGTGAACTTGCAGATGGTTTTAAAACTTTCTGTGTCTGAGCTTTCTGTTCTGTGGTTTTAGGCTACATGAGCTCATTTTCCCACTGCTGGGTTGCATGAGTAAACCCTTAGTATAGAAAAAATAAGCCATCTCCTGCTGCTTACAGTCATGGGGGCGTTTATCTAATGCTACCTTCCTCATGTTTTGCATGAAGCATTTGTGAAGCATCCTAGCTTGCAGTGGTGCAGTGATCTCCAGGAACAAATGAAAAGTCTTAACTGTAGGTTTGCCTCTATGCAGTCCTGTGGGATGGGAGGTAGAGATTGGGGTACAGAGAGTTTGCGAAGGTGGTGCCTGGGGATGTGTGGCCAAATTGGGAAGGGGGTTATGGAAGAGAACTCCCCATCTGACAAGTGTTCTCTCTGGATGTGGCCCTGATAAAGTCTTACTTGCCTGAAGAATGACTGCATCCAGGCCCTCTTTCACCCAGGGCAAATGTGACATGTCCATATGGGTCCCCACCCCATATATGAGGCATTGAGGCATTTCAGTAGGTTCTGGAAGAATGAGAGCTACCGTTTTCACTGTGTAGGAATCCACAGTCTCAAACAGGAGTCTTGTTCCAAAAGCATGTTTGGAAATTGTTATTTGGAACTTGAACATATTTTCTCCTTCAGAACAACATTCTAAACAGCAGGTAGGCTGTGAGGCCCATCCATGGAATACTTCTTTAGCCACTTATACCTGGAGGAGAGGACTGAGGATCACAATATCTCTCGGGGGTTGGTGTGGATCCCTCCTTTCACCTTCAGGTAGAATCTCACCAGCCCTGGAGTAGCTCCCTCCTTGGGACCAACAGCAGCCGTTGCCGGGCAACAAGGAGATGCCGACGTGATGTGATGCTGGCACCAGCAGCAAGGGGGGAAGTCTTTGGCTTCCATTCCATACTAACAGCGAGTCCTCCTTTTGGGAGGGTGGCGTGTCAGGTGTGGGCAAGACAGAGCTGCTCCGTGTGGCATTTGAGCATCGACTCCCAGGTTCTCATTTGTGGGCGTCTTTTTCTGAAACCATGATTTGTTACTGAGAAGTTCCATTACTTAGTGAAAAGCTGTGGCTGAATTATTCACTGGAGTTTATATTAAACATCTCTGTCCTCAGCATTATGCTGGATGCTGTGGAGGGACATGAAAAGAAGTAGAGGCTGTGATTCCTTCCCTCAATTAACATATAATTGGGAAGAAAGGAATCCTGAAACTTAGAGCGACTGTAGTCCTGGAACAGGGGCCTGGAGCGACAGGGTCGTCTAATCTGGGCAGCTTCCAGGGGGCCTAGCAAACTCTGATTTTTCCAGACACTCTCACCCTCCTCCAGCGTATTCTTCCAACTACTGACTGGCCTAGTTATAGTTTTTCTCAAATTTATAATACAGTGTACCACCGAATCTGAACGAAGGGGACCCAGATTATTAGTCTCCATTAAAGAGACACTGAAACTTGGGAGGTGGCAATTTCCCTTAACCCTGGGATTGCGAGTGTGTCCAGCAAGGTGCGGCCTTTCCCCCGACTTCACTGTTGATGAGGAATTAGAACATGCGAACTTCCACAAGGGATGGTGACTTTCTCAATTTCCAGTCAATTCTTAGAAGGACCTCTGCTAGTGCTCTGTACTGGGTGTCATACGAAGTGCCTTCTACAGGTCACACCAGCCATTGTGCCCTCTGTACATCAGGCAACATTGTACCCATTGTTCAGATGAGAAAACGGGGGCAGAGATACCTGGCCAAGGTCATGTATTTGCTGAGTGCCCCTGCAGTCATAGCATTTAAGCCTACACTTTACATACATCAGTCCCTTTGGGGACTGCACTGTTTTTGTTTTTCCATTTTTAATTCTTCTCTTTGTCAGCTGTACTTGAGGGCAAGGAAAACACATGGAAAGTTATGTTTTGGTGCCTATTATATGTATGCTTTTTATGTGCTTTGATCTTGAAAGCACTGGGTGTCTGTCTTCAGTAAAGTTCTCTCTCTGGGCAAAATTACCTATTTTTTTCAGTATTAACTTGGGTTTGCTTTTCTTTTTTTATGGAGACGATTTCTGTAGCTGAAGTTAGTTCCAGATGAGCAAAAAACAGTGAATTAGATGCACTTTGCTAATTGTACTTTTTTACATAATAGGACATTCATAGAACTTCAAGTGAAAATTAAGTAGCATATGTACTTTACCAGAGAGGCTTTAGGTTCTGTCTTCTTATCCTAAGTAACAGCTTCAATAATAAAATTATTTCTGGACCTTGTCTTACACATGGATTCGTTAAAAACCAGTGTATTCAATCTTTTATTTTTCTATTAAAAATGCATCAAGCATAAATAAAACCATAAGAAAACAGGTATGGCTATTGCAGCCCAGGCTTGGACGAGGGCAGGGAGCTTATCAAAGAAGTGGTGTCAGTTGTCTAGGGTCATGGCAGCTGCAGGGACTATCACCTGTCAGGTTCAGTACCTGCGTTTGTGTTAGCTATTTCATATTATTTTATCTACATACAAATAGAGGCCTGTCCTCGATCAGGAAAAATAAAAATCCCTTGGTAGAGAATGCTATGGCAGCGCTCTCTGGGTGGCCTGCCTTCTTCCAGGCCCTGTCATGCTCTGGAACTGCCTCCGTGTATATTGGAAGGACCAATTCTTTTTTAGGTTCCTGAGTGCATTTCTAAAGCTCCTGCATGGAGATCATTTCATGGCAAATGTAGCTGGAAATAACACATTCAGCTGCGCCAGGAGTTAGTGTGTTGCTACAAAGTCATGGAATATTTAGCAAATGAACCTTTAAAATAGGGTTGATTTCTCTGTTCAGAAAGTTGAATAGAGAACGTCATAGGACACATAGGTGAGAGAGTTTAGGCTGTGGCGAGCTGATGTCCTTTTCTGTTCCCAGTGGACCTCCTGGGGCTGCTGAAGTGGCGATCCAACACGAGCCTGCTGCAGCAGAACCTGAGGCAGCTGATGAAGGTGGACGGCGGGGAAGTGGTGAAGGTAACTGATGTGAGGGGGTGGGCGGTGCTTGTGTCTTTTTTCTTTTTCCCTGATGTGTATTAGCAGGTGTCAGCACCGACCCCAAAGGTGGTATGGGCTTCTGGGGTAGTGCAGGCCCTTTAGCACGTGGTGACATAAGCTTCTCTGTGGACAGAGTACTTCTTGGATTCTGGTTTCCAAAGACTTTCTGGGTTCACCGTGAAGTGAGCAGGCTGTTGATTCAGCCTAGAGTGGGGTCCTGATTTTTCTTACGATGGGTCCTCACTGCAGGACTGACAACAGTTAAATAACCACAGTAAGGCTTGCTTTCCCTACTAATTACACTGGTGGTTGTGTGAGCTCTTTGAGCTGTGGCCACCTGTGCTGGCACATGGGAGTTCAGTGGGTGCTGAGTGTGGGTCTTTTGATCATGATCATTGCTAAGTCTGTTATCTTTATTGTGGGCCTTGGCTCAACAGCTCCCGGACATCCTTTGTAAGGACCTGCACGGTGTGTGGTGTGGTGAAAGATCACGGCCCTCGGAAGCTTGTCTTGGCTATGTGGTCTTCACTCACTTCTCAGCCTCCCCCATGGTGGCTCTGGAGCACTGGCAGGTGCTGCTGTTGGTTCAAGTCAAGTCCCCCTGGGGCTGAGTATCTCTCTGTGAGGCAGGGCAGTCACATCAAGGTGACCTGAGGGCCCTTTGAGTGCTCACATTTGGTGCTTCTCGAGTCCGTGGTTATTTGTGGTTCTGCTATTTTCTCCAGCATTTAGACTCTGCTTTGCGTCATGTACCTCCTAATTTGCTTGAATGACTTTTCCTTGCACACTAGGAGATGCATTTCCGTTTTCAGTACACTCTATTTTGGCCAGGGGACAATAAAAACTGGTCACCAGCACATGTCATTTTGTGGGTGTTGTGGTCTCTGCAGCGGGTCTCAGTTCCTCACCTCCGGAAGAGGTGATGGTGGGAGGAGAGAGGCTCCCTTATCTCTGGAAAAATTAATTACTTAAAATGGCCTTAATTAACTAGCAATGTGCTTAACTTCAGTATAAATTAATTTGGTTGCGACACTTTCTCGAGTTGCATAACCACTCAGATATGTCCTCGCTAATCTTAAAACTTTAATCATCTTTTCACTCCTGGTTTTTCTCAGTGGCTCGGACAATGTTAATTGCATTTTAAACTTCCCTGACTTCTACAAATTGCCTAATTCAGATGGAAACTAGGAATAAGTGAACATACTTTAGAAGACCCACAGTTAATGAAATTTTGTCTTCTTTCATTTTTAAGTTCTCACATCACATCAGGAATTAGCTGTACTTCTTTTGACCTATTGGCACAATTACCAGGAAAAATCTAGAATCATCGTGTCCTGTTATTTACTTCCATTTCCTGTATCTGATATTGTTATCTCATCTCATTTCTCATCCCTGATCCTTCCCTCCCTCCTGGCCACGCTGGTACTACCCAGGCATAGGTGTCCAGTGTGCCAGAGTATCCCATGCATTTTTGTGTGGCTGGAGGGTGAGACTGAACTGCCCATGGCCATGTGGTCCCCAGGAATTCCCAGCCTGCATGGGGCTCCTATGGCTCCAGGGACACTGGTAATGGGTTTTGTTACATTTACTCAAGGCCTCTCTTCGCAAGTTTATAACCCATAATGGAGAGATGGTATTGCTCGATGCAATGAGGAGGGTGTTTGTGTATTTAGTAAAGGATGTGGTTTCTCATTAAGGTGGAAAATGAAGATGGTAACTTTGGTCCTCCTGTGGTGGTCTCAGAGAAAGGGGAGTGCCCAGCAGAGCCCTTCCTTGGCTGTCTGTGAGAGACCTCCAGGCTGCCCTCCTGCTCCCCTGCACTCTGCAGCCTGAGACGTGAGGCTGCCGCTCTCTGTGCTTCTGACCATGCCATTTGTCTGGGTCAGACTGGTCGGCCCACTTAGGGACTTTGCATGAACCATGACAAGTCAGGGCTTGGCAGGTGGGGACCCTGTTGGCAGAAACATTAGGCTGCTAACAGATGGCATCAAGTTTTGACCTTTGCAAAGAATCTATAATATGAAATGTTGGAAAATGATACAAATGTAAGGTGCAGACGCAAGTAATTATAGGAACTGATTAAGCCCTTAATGTCTAGACTGGCATCCCTCTTAAGGTCAGGGTGATTTTATTCCTGCCCTTTGTTTGTTGATAGGGGCCTCCTATGTTGTCCCAGCTGGACTCAAACTTCTGGGCTTAAGTGATCCTCCTGCTTCAGCCTCCCCAATAACTGGGACTACAGGTGCCTACCGCTGCATCTCACTTACCCCCTGCCTGATCCTCCTGCTTCAGCCTCCCCAGTAACTGGGAATACAGGTGCCTACCGCTGCATCTCGCTTACCCCCTGCCACTTGTATGTGACATTTTCTGGCATAAACTTGGTGGTTGATAGCACAACAAAGTGCAGTGAGGATTTTGTGCCCTAACGGGCCTGGGATCCCTTGCTAAGATCAGGAGGACACCCTGTCTCCTGGTGCGGACCTGCAAGGCAATTGTTATATGACAGTCTTACCTCACTCGACTGGGGAGCAGGTCCCTGTGCCAGGGTGGAGCAGTTTGGGGTCCTCTGTGGGGCCTGGAAGGCCCTTTGGACAGCCCAGGAAGAATCTGAACCAAACGTTTGGCATAGCCTTCCTTCCCCTGTCCCTGCTGGGCTGCCACTTCACTCCTTCCTTTCTTTTTCGATAATAGCTTCACTGAGATGATTCACATACCATAAAATTTACCCCTTTACTCTGTCTGATTCAATAGTTTTAAATGTGTTTACGGAATTATGCACCATTACCACTGTCTCATTTCAGAATATTTCATCAGCCGCCAAAGCGACCCCGTATCTATTAGCTGTGACTTCCCACTCTCTCTGCCACCACTGATCTACTCTCTGTCTGTCTGGATTTGCCTGTTTGAGATGTTTTGTGTAAATTGAGTCATTGGGTGAGTGTCCGCCCGTGTCTGGCTCCTCTCAGTCTGTGCAGTGTTTTCTGGGCTCAGTGTGTTGTGGGCGTCACTGCCTCCTTCCCTTCTGGCTGGGGACGATTTCCCTGCACGGAGCTACCATCGCTTGTTTTCCTATTCATCAGTTGATGGACATTTGTGCTGTTTCTGCTTTTTTGGTGATTGTGAATAATGCTGCTATGAATATTTGTGTACAAATTTTTGTGTGAACATACGTTTTCTTTCCTTTTGGATATATAGCTAGGAATGAGATTGTTGGGTTACGTGGTGAATCTGTGTTTTACTTTTTGTGGAAATGTCCAACTGTTTTTGTGTACTAATGTATCATTTTTGTACACCTTGCCTGATTTGAGAACTATTTTACCTTTTACCAGCAATGCGCAAGGGCTCTGGCTTCTCTATGCTCTGTCCACACTTGTGACTGTCGATCTTTTTGATTGTAGCCGTCACAGTGGGGGTGACACGCTCTCTCCTGGTGGTTTCAACTTGCATACCCCCCGTGCGTAGTGATACAGCTGTGCTTTATCGTTTCTGTGGCTCACCTTCCCCCGTGCAGGCCTCTGCCTGAACTTCTCCGCTGACAGGGAACGCTGTGTCCAACGCTGCATTTCCCGTCCGGCTCCTGTTCCCTTCAGGGGAGGTGGGACAAGGGTTTGACACTGAGGTCTACTGTGGCATCCCTGGGAAACCTCTTAGTTTTTTCTTTTCTTAAAGTTATGATTCTTTGTCATTGTATATGGTAATATTTGGCCAATTTTAGTAGAAGATAGAAGTAATTTGTAGATTTCTATTGAATAAAATAAGTACTTTCTGGTGTCAAGACAGGGGTAATGCTGTGTACCCCGGCTTCAGGATCACACTGAAGAAAGTCCTTGAGACACTGAGCTGTCCAGGTGTGGCTTCCACCCGTTCGCTCGCTGAAGGCCTGTGCTCAGTGTGCAGAATGGGCTCCCTCCAGCCTTCCTGGGGTTGCCGTCCAGCTGTGGTCACCAGCCCTAGGTAGCCAGGCAGGGGCTGGGCAGCCCTCCGTGCAGAGGCCCAGGGCACCTCTGTGTTCTGCTTCTCCCTGGTGACTCAGGGTGTGGTTCTTTGTTCTGGATTCACTCAGCTACAGTTTTTGTCTTGTCCATCTGATGGCTGAAATAGATCCCAGAGTGAAGATGGCCGCTTCTGAGGTGGCTTTGGGGAGAGGTAGCTATTTGGAGTAGCGCAGAGATGGTGGATATTTCGGAGCAGGGTGGGAAGCTGGTCCAGTTCCCATTATCAGTGGCCCTTCTGTGTCTGCCCAGTTCCTCCAGGACACCTTGGACGCCCTCTTCAACATCATGATGGAGAACTCGGAGAGTGAGACTTTTGATACGCTGGTGTTCGATGCTCTGGTAAGAGGCCTTTCCTTCTCCTCTGCTCAGACACTAAGGCGTTCTTTCCTGCAGTGGCCTTTGAAGTCCGGGGAGGGGATCCATTCCTGTGCTGGGAAAGTTCTTCAGTTGTAAATCTAATCAGAGGGCATGAATTGGACAGGTAGAAAGGTGGTTTTGAAAATGCAAAACTATAGTTGGGCAGATACAGGGTAAGGCGGGGTGAGGTGACCACCAAGTTCTGTCTGTATTTGTGGTGGTTCATTTCCACATACAGTGGTGCAAATGGTTCAGATGAAAATTCCGAAAAATGTTGCTAATGAACATATCATTGATCAATTTGACAGGTATTTATCATTGGACTAATTGCTGATAGAAAATTTCAGCATTTCAATCCTGTTTTGGAAACCTACATTAGGAAGCACTTTAGTGCAACTTTAGCCTACACGTAAGTTCCCTTTTGGTTTTAAAACCAATACTTCCATTTTTTTGTGTATTTGTTCCTTAGAGTCTTTTTTGTATGCTTTTGTCTTTGAATGTATAAATTTCCTTCCTCAAAACTCTGAATTGACTGGGATAATTTTTATTATTGTTTCCCTCTTAGCAGACCTAAAAGTCTTATTGAAAGAGATAAGTGATAAATTATTATAATATTCTGAAATAAATTCTTGTTCTCTACAGTGCCCATTTATCTTTGGAGTTTTCAGTTTATGTTCGATGAACTTGATGTATGGATGCATGGTGGCTGCCGCGCTGCCGCCTCCCAAGGAGCCTTGATGGATGAATTAATGAATGTGTTCCCGTTCGAGGGGATGGGCTCTTTGATGTGAATAATGCTCAGTTTTGCATTTCTCAGCACCTCTTTTTTATAAAGAGTGTCTTCCCTTTTGTCCACAAGCTTCAACTGTAACTGTCCTGAAATCTTATCACTGTCCCTTTGCTGGCACCCTCCCACCCAGACACCCCGGAGGTCTAGTAAGACACCAGAAGGCTGCGTTAGGGCCGGGCCAGCGGGCAGGCAGCGCTCAGTGTTTGGGAGTATACCTTGGCGTCAGGCTCCTTGGGCGTGATATACAGCTCCTTGATCTTGGGCAAGTTCCGTAACCTCTCTAAGCTCCAACCTTCCTGTCAAAAGAGCATGATTGTAGATTCATATGAGAATTTCAGTGAGATGTTAAAATAATAACTCTTGCACTTAGAATGTACAAAGTAATTGTGGAGTTCTGGTATTATGAGATTTATTAGGATGGGTTACTTGCCCTCTCCTGGGGGGATTTGTTGGCATTTATTCAAACTTTTTGTTGTGTAAGTTTTTTTTTTAATTTTTATTTTATTAAGTCAAATACACATAGATCATGAATACATTCATGCATACGTGGGGTACACTGTGCTGATTTTTTTTTTATACAATCTAATGTGGTTACATTAAACCAATCAACATAGCTTTCATCTCCTTTACTTGATTATTGTGCCAAAACATCTGTGTTCTACATGTCACAGATTTGACTTTTACCCTTTCATATGTGCCATAGGTGTGATCCCGCCTTTTACCCTCCCTCTGTGTGGGATGAAAATCCCCAGGTTTGCATAATTTCTTTAAGAGCATCCCACTTAGAATCGTTGGAAAGAATTCACTTTGGTGCCAGTGAATTGAATCGGAACTTCCATCTGTGTAGTGAGCACACTTTGGTAAAAACCTGTTTTCATCTTTGTGCAGAGGATTCAGGCCACTGAAGCCGGCTGTTCATGAATCCAGGTCTGTGTCTGGATTTTTTTGTGTCTGCCTTGAGTGTGTGTGTTCTGCAAGGTGATGGGTGGAGCCCCTGGTAGGCCAGGAGCTGTGATGTCCTCAAGCACGCAGGGCAAGCTGTGACGAGCTCTCCCTCTTGCTTGCTAATAAACTATGTTGAAAACATTTTGTTCACTTTGTGAAGTTACCTGGTGTTTTGGCATGTCGTCCAGCTCCTTACTTAACCGGGAAGGGTGATCAAGTGGCACCTTCTCAATCTAGTGACCAAAACATGACTACCCAGGGATTGTGGGCGTGGCCTGCAGGCTGCCCAGGGTGTGGCATGATCTGTGTGCTCATTTTCAAAATTCTGCTTGACTAATCGTGGCTGAACAGTTCTCCTCAGATCAGACTTCACACTCTCAAGAGGGTGAGAACATGGATTCGCCCACCTCACTGCCTTGCGTGTCCCTTCACTGGGATCAGCCTTGCTGTCCTGCACTGCAGGGGACACAGGGGTGCCCTTAACTCTTACTGGTGGGCAAGTTAACTCAACGAGAGGAACCACATTTAATTTTTATGCTGTGTTGGAACTGAAATCAGAATTGCTGACATCTCTACTCAGCCTCCAAAATAGGCTGACATTTTTATCTTAGAAAATGAGTATTCTTATCATGTGTGGATCAAGTAGGAACCTCAGGTGGTTCTTTAGCACTCTGAATCTGGTTATTCACACCGTGAAATACTGAGAAAGTCTGTTGTGATTTACACAGTTCTAAACACTTTGGAGAAGGCTCCTGTGCTTTGATGAGGCTATTAGGGCACTGTCTGGGCCCAGTGAAGTTCTGGTGCCAAGTATTATCCCAGAGGGCCCCTCCAGCTCCCCTCCAGAAGGCCTTGGCAGGCATGAGCTCACATTCGACTCCTATTTAAGTCATTTTTTTCCTTTGATAAAGGTTGAGATATATTGCCTTTCTTCCCGAAGAATTTCAAGAAAGGGATGAAAGATTTTGGCAATGAGCTTTAGTTTTCAGCATGCCAACTCCTATCCACAGCTATCCTGCAGAGGTAGTTCATGGGTTCTGGAGACCCACGGGACTCACTCGGCACTGATCTAAGTGATACGGGAGGGAAGCGTTAATGTGGGGGCTATTCTTCTATAAACCCGGCGTGAATGGGCTTCTTTCTGTTCACTGAGCTACCTCTGTAGCTTCGAGGTGACAAAATCAAGGCTCCATTTGGTCTGCCCCTCTCTACCCAGAGCCAGAGTGGTGACCTTTGTGCGGTTATAAGATGGCCTGGCAGATTTGTTTTCTGGCTCTGGATCATTCTGTTTGCAAGTCTTTATTATTTCTTATTCCTTTATTTGATTAATTGGTTGGAAAAATGCCCAAATGTGTTCTATGAAATGTTTATTCCCTTGGATATTAATGGGTGCAATAAGAAAGGATGTGTGGTTCAGTAAGTTTGGGAAAATAAGTGAAGCCGAGAGAAGCAGGCTTCCTGCCAGGACTTTGGGTGCTTTTCTACGTTGAGAACCAACATGAGAAGTGTGTGGTGAGCTGCCCCTGCCCAGCGGTGGGAATGGGCCCTGTCATGGGGCAGCCTGCAGACCCAGCTTCCTCAGAGCAGCTGGCAGGAAGCCTGCTCTGAGAGCAGCAGCTTCACACCAGACCTCTGCCACCTGATCAGTGTTAGAAATGACTTCACATCCACTCAGTCGGCTAAAAAGCTTTTTGTCGAGATTTGTCAGCAAAATAGTTCCTTTTAGGCCATCCGTAATTACAGTTAATGTTGCCCTTCTGAGACTCTTTTTATATGATCTCGGCAAACAGTCTGGCTCTTACTGGCTCACAACTTAACTGGGCATGCTGTCCGTGTCCTAGTGGATACTTGCATGAATATAAACCTGTTTTCTGTGGCTTTTTAAATGCCACCATGCATTCTCGTAGAGTCCGTTTGAGTTGGTGACTGTAGAAGCTGGCTAGCGGTGTCCCCGTTGATGGTGGTGGCTCTGGCCCCACACATACTGCAAAGTCGCAGTGTAGCAGCTTAACACGATGAAAATTGAAACAGGAATGCAGTGGATTTATTTGTCCCTTTATTACTTACAGGTCACTGCTCGGGAAGGGTCAACGTTATGAGTAAGAATGATTACTTTAGGAAGGCGTGGCAGGAAGTGTAGAAGTTGGGCAAAAGGGAAAAGAAATTATTCCTCATACTTTTTCCTTCAGTTAAAAATAACACACGCTCCTGTGTTTTCTTCCTGGATTTTTATGGTTTCTTGTCTTACAAATAAGTGGATTGTCCATCTTGACCAGAGCCAGAGTGGTGACCTTTGTGCGGTTATAAGATGGCCTGGCAGATTTGTTTTCTGGCTCTGGATCATTCTGTTTGCAAGTTAATTTTTGTATCTGGAGAGGGGACAGGGACTCTGTTTCCTTCCTTTGCATGTGGCTGTCCAGTTTTCCCAGCACCGTTTATGGAACAGGGCTTCCGTTCTCTACTGCATGCTGTTGTCTGCTTTACTGAATGAAGATCAGCTGATTGGAGGTCGATCGTTTTATATCTAGGTTCTCTATTCTGTTCCTTTGGTCTGTGTCTCTACTTTTATACCAGTACCATGCTGTTTTGGTTATTATAGCCTTGTAATACAATTTGAAGTAAGCTTGCTTTGGCTATTTGGGGTCTTGTTTGGTTCCAAATGAAGCCTGGAATTATTTCTTTGACATCTATGAAGTATGATGTTGGTACTTTGGTGGGGATTGCATTAAACCTGTAAATCACTTTGGGCAATATGAACATTTTAATAATGTTGATTCTACTAATCCTTGAGCAAGGGATATTTTTCCTATTTGTGTCATCTGTGGTTTCTTTGATCAGTTTTGTGGTTCTCCTTGTAGAGATCACTCGTCTTTTGGTTAACTGTATTTGTGAGTATTCATTTTCCTTGTAGCTATTGTAAATGATGGTGTGTCCTTGATTTGATTCTCAGTTTGATTGTTATTATTATAGCATATAGAAATGCTACTGATTTGTGTACATTGATTTTGTAACCTGAAACTGTGCTGGATTTGTTTTGTCAATTCTAAGAGGTTTTTTTTTGGGTAGAATCATCTTTGCATCCCTGGGATGAAACCCAGTTCATTATGGGGGATTATCTTTTTGATGTACTCTCAAATTTGGATTCTTGGTATTTTGTTGAGGATTTTTGCATCTGTGCTCATCAGGGATATTGTTCTGTAGTTTTCTTTTGTTGTTGTTGGGTCCTTTCCTGTCTTTGGTATCAAAACGATAGATAGCGGCTTCACAGAACTGGAGTTAGGGCGTTCTATCCTCTTGGTAGGTTTGGTAGAATTTGGCTATGAATCTCTCTGAGCTGTGGCTTTCCTTTTGGTTAGGAAATTGTTTTATTAGTGCTTCAATTTCACTGCTCATTATTGTTCTATACAGGATTTCACTTCTTCCTGATTTAGGGTTGAGAGGTTGTGTGTTGCCAGGTATATATTCATTTCCTACTTTGTGTGCATAGAGGTGTTTTTATGACTAAGACCACAAAGGCAAATACAACAGTAACAAAAGTAAATATATGAAATGTAATTAAATTAAAAATCTTCTGAACAGCAAAGGAAATAATCAACAGTGGAAATAGACAACCTACAGAATGGGAGAATATATGCAAACTGTCCATGTAATAAGGAGCTAGTGTCTAGAATTTACAAAAGACTCAAATAAATCAGCAAGAAAAAAGCAAACAACCTCATCAAAACGTACGCAAAAGACATAAACCAAAGTTTTTCAAAAGAAGGAGGACAAATGGCCAATAAACACATGAAAAGTTCTCAGCATCAGGGTCATGCAAATTAGAACCACAGTGAGATACCACTTCACCCCTGTCAGGGTGGCTGATGGGAATAAGTCAGAAACAATAGATACCGGTGTAGAACCAGAGGTAAACACACACGTAGCACCGTTGGAGGGACTGCAAACTAGTATGACCTCTGTGGAAAACAGTGGGGAGATTCCTCAAAGAAACAAATGCAGACTTCCCATTGTATCCAGCAGTCGCATCCTGTGTATCTATCCAAAGGAAAAGAAGTCATTTTATCAAAAAGATTCCTGTTTGCAAATGTTTAGCACAGCGTAGTTAATAACTGCAAAGATGTGGAACCAACCTACATGCCCATGAATTCGTGAGTGGATAAAGAAACTTTGGTGTATATAGATATGTAGCACGGACCACTGCTCAGCCATACAGAGGAATGAAATGTCTTTTGTAGCAGTGGATAGAACTGGTCACCATTATCCTGAGGGAAATATCTCATGAATGGAAAAACAAACATCACATGTCCTCACTTGTAAGTGGGAGCTAAGTGATGGGCACACACAGACACGAAGAGGTGTAAAGAACATTGGGAACCTGGGGTGGGGGGGAGTGGGCTGTGGGATAAAACCTACCTGTTGGGGTGGCGCCTGTCGCTCAAGAGGCCTGGGCGCCAGCCACATACACCAGAGCTGGCAGGTTTGAATCCAGCCTGGGCCTGCCAAACAGTGACTGCTACAACCAAAAAATAGTCGGGCATTGTGGTGGGTGCCTGTAGTCCCAGCTACTTGGGAGGCTGAGGCAAGAGCATTGCTTAAGCCCAAGAGTGTGAGGTTGCTGTGAGCTGTGACACCACGGCTCTGTCCCCAGGGCTATAGCTTGAGGCTTTGTCTCAAAAAACCTACCTGTTGGGTACAGTGAACACAGCCTGGTGATGGGTACACTAAAAGATCCAACTTAAGCAATAAGACATCCATGTAAGAAAAACATGTATACTCTCTTAATAGTTTAAGAACAAAAAATAAACATGAAACACGTTCTTATGATATAGTCAAACATGAAAACATATTTCTACTCAAAAATCATTCACAAATGTTCATAACAGTGTCACTCACCATCGACCAAAACTGAGAATAACAGAAACATACCCCTACTGGAATCAATAAATGAAATGATGTCTACCCACATGCTACAACACAGAAGAACCTTGTGAACCTCAGATGAACAGAGTGCCGAGTGAAAGTGGCCAGTCACAAAGTGCTGCACGTTATATGATGATTCTCGTTCCATGAAATATCTAGAATAAGAAAACCCTCATAGAGAAACAAGTAGATTAGTTTTTGCCAGGGGCCAAGGGGAGGGTGAGTGGTGAATGGCAGCGAATGGATAGAGGGTTTCATCACATCTCGATGGAAATGTTCTACAAGCGATTGTGGTGATGGTTTCACAAGTGTGTGAATAACTAACACCCACTGAAATGTACACTTTAAATGGTTGAATTTTACAGTGTGTGACCTATATCTCAAAAAAAATTGTAAACAAAAAAAGTAACACATGTTCAATGTTTTTAAAAAAAAAGGAAAATTAAAAACGTCTCCCATTACCAAAACATTATGTTTCGGAATATGAAAGTTCCCTGGATGTCATGCTGCATGGTGGAGATCACGTCTGTCTCTGGCTTAGATTAACATGATGATTACAATTATTATGTCTAATTATTTTGCAAAATAGCATCATGTTATTTTTGACTACTTAACATTTAAAAGTGTTTTTTCATTATTATAATTTGCACACAGTAAGTACTTATGTTGAAGCATAAGTTTGGCCAATTATTTGTACCCTTTTAATCCCTGCCCAAGATGCTGCTGTCTAGAATGGTCCCTCTTTCCACTTTTGGGTCAGGTCCCCTCCTTGAGAAGTGGCCACTTTCTGATTTCTCTTACCCTCAGTTTGTTTGCCTGTCCTTGTTCTTTATGTTGGTCACTCCCACCCTAGTCAAATGGAGGGATCACAGATAAAAACTTGACTTTTGACCATGACCCTATTAACTCCCAGAAGTAAGGAATCTATCAATTGTGAATCTTCCGTGTGCCCCTTCCCCCGGGTAGCCTATTCCATCCATGATAATAACAGAAAAGGCCACAAGTTTTGTTTTTTCAGGTTATTGTGAAGGTAGAAACAATCAGGTCGCAATTTTTTGATTTATTACGTAGAGATAATTCCTGTAGTTGTAGTTCCCTGTACCCAAAAGGTGTGCTCTACACCCCTGCCTTGTGGCCTTGAAGTGGGAGCACACCAGCCCCCCTCACCTTGTACCCCTCCACAGATACTCGGGAGATGTGAGTGAATTTAGACTGGACAAGAAGTCATTCTACTTTTTTATTTTTCTACCAGAAGCAATCTTTGAAATTTCATCCTGAATAGTTGGAACAATCTGAATGCAGAAACCACTTGTGCCAACGCAGCTATATGTGAAAGGTGCCGAACGTGGTGAAGGGACGGACTCCTGTCTGTCCTCCTTTAGCCGAATGTGGTGAAGGGACGGACTCCCGTCTGTCCTCATTTAGCCGAATGTGGTGAAGGGACGGACTCCCGTCTGTCCTCATTTAGCCAGCTCGCCCTCCGAGTGCCCTCCGGGTGCCTGCGGTGCTGCAAGATTTTCCTTCTCTCAGAGGACTATTCTGCACCTTCTCCCTTCCTTTGAACTGTCCAGCGTTAAATCTTCATTTTCATTCTTGGCTTAGGATTTTACGTCTTACTTCACTGAGAAAGAGAAGCAATCAGAAGAGAACTCTGCACTTTGCCCCGTCATCCATGAGCACGGTGGAGATGGCCTCCCTGCGCCCTGTTTCTCCTCTTGTGAGGAGTGAACTGTGCCTTCTCCCAGCTACGGCCACCTGTTGCATTGGAGTGTCACATTCTTTCTGGCTTGTTTTCTGTAACATGCTTTTCAGGCTCATCCGTGTAGCTTTCCGTGTTGTCACTTGACTTTGTTCTTTCTTATCAGTGGGGAACTATTCCCGTGTGTGGACACGCCCCAGTGTGTCAGCCGTCCTCCTGTTGATGGATATGTGAAGGGTTTTTAGTTTTTGGCCATTCTGAATACAGCTGCTGTGAATATTCTTGTCCAGGTCTTTTGCCTGCGAATTTTCATTTCCCTTGGGTAAGCACTCAGGGGTAGAATGGCCAGACTCCAGGGTTTGTGTATGGCTTACTGTAGGAGAAATTGCCAAATACTTCTCCGAGATGGTCGTACTGCTTTGCTTTTCCACCAGCAATCCGTGACTGTCCATTTGCTTTCTATCCTCACCGACGTTTAGTGTTGCCTTTTACAATTCAAGCTGTTATAACCGGGGCAAACTTATAACTGTTTGTGAGCTTTTAACTTGTACTCATCTGCTGATCAGGGATACAGAGCAGATATTTAAAATTTTATTTGCCATGTGTGAAATGTTATTCAATTTCATTTTCTATTTTATTGTCTTTTTATTTTTGACTTTTAGGGGCTTCGTGTATCACAAATACAGACATATAAATATGTGTATTTTTGATCAAACATAAATTTTGAAGCATTTTCTCTCGGCTTACGTTTATCCTTTTTCCTAATGGTCCTTTTGATGAGCGGGAATTTTGATTTTGTTAAAGCCTAAATGGTTATTTTAAAAAATGGTTATGGATTTTGGTTCTGTGGGTTAAAAATCTTTATCAAACATAGGTCACAATAATGCCTGCCTTATCTCATGTCACAGCACTAGTCATGTGTGGCTATTTAAATAAAATTAAATTAAAAATCGAATGCCCTTATGTACATCTGATGTGCCCAGTTCCCACCTAGTGAGAGACTTCCATGATGGGTAACTCACATATTCTTTATATATTCTGATTCTTTTATATATTCCTCCTACATAGAAGGTTCCAACATTACAGGAAGGTCTGCTGTGCCACTGTCTCAATTGCTTTATGCTTTTAGCTCTAAATCTCACTAATGCAGAAAATACATTTGACAAAATTCAACATCCAATTATGATAAAACCTTTTGGAAAACTAAGAATAGACAGGAACTTCTTCAATCCGATAGAGAACATCTAAGAAAGGTCATCTCCAACCTCATGCTCCATGCGGAAATGTGGAGAGCTTTTCTCGCAAACTCAGGAGCATGGCAACGATGTCTGTTCTCATCATCTCTTTCTCTTATTTTACTGGAAATCGTGGCATAAAGCAAGAAAAAGTAACTGAGAATTGAACGGTTGGAAAAGAAAGAAGTAAAACTGACTTTTCACTCAATGTGATTATTACATAAAAAGCCCTAAAGGATCCCTTTCTAATAAGCAAAACCCAAACAAACAGCAAACAACTACTAGAACTAGTGGGCAGACATACAAAAGTTAAGATACAAAGATTAATCCCTCCACAATGTAAGTATGTATCAAAACATTATATAATATCTCACAAATACTTATTATTTATTAAAAACCTATAGATTCCAAAAGAAAACAAAAACTGTTTATTGTTTTCTTGGAAATAATTGAGAGGCAACATTAAAAACACAGTGCAATTTACTGTATTATCACAAAAAGCATCAGATACTGAGGAATACATTTAGTGATCAATGGGTGAGACTTTTTCATGAAAATTGGGGAACACTACCGAGACTAATTTGAAAAGAACTAAACAATTAGAGAAATATACCATGTTCATGGATTGAAAAATCAAATATTGTTTGAGTGTACATTTGTCCCAAATTAACCTGTAATTTGAACATAATCCCACTCAAAATTCTGGCATGCTTTTCTCATAAAAATTGATGTGAACTGATTTGAAAATTTATATGGAAATGCACAATGTCTGAAATACTCAAATAGATTTTCAGAAGAACCAGATTTCAAGACTTCTGTTGCATTGTAGCAGTCAAGTTAACATGGTATTGGCGTAAACATAGACCCAGAGATCACAGGAAGGTAACAAAAAGGACAGACCAGATCCACAGTCAACCTGCTGTTTTCACAGCTCGACAGGGTAACCAGCCTTTTTCGCATGTTAGTGATGAAGGGTCTTCCCCTCATCCCCACCTTTTGTCCTGAGCAGCTGTTCAGTATTCCATGATAGGGATGTACCATAATTTAACCAGTCCTCAACTGATGGACATTTGTTTATATGTTTTTCTAGTGCTTCAGTGAACGTCTGTTGATTGTTTTGTATTTGGTTGTATAAGACATATTATTAGAACTAAAATTACTGATGTCAAAGAATTTGAGTATTTTTAATTGTAATGGATATTGCCAATTTACCCATCTAAAATGTATATGGCCTGGTTAACCACCCGGCAGTGTTTTGATTTCCCACATCTTATCTATACCAGGCAAAAATTTTACTTCTTGGCATTTAAATTTCCATGTGTTAATTCACGAAGTTGATTACTTTTATTTATATGTTTCTATACTTTTTAGTTCATTTCTTTGAATTAATCTCATATCCCCTGAGGCTTTGAGTAAATCTGTTGCCATTTGAACTTTCTGGTTATTTGAAATAAATCAAAGTGGAAAAAATTTAATGCTTTTCTCTTCATTTTAGCAAAGAATTAAAAAAAAGTCTATCTGTGCACTAAGCACTTAAAATAATCTGTGAAGCGATGAATTAGAATCAAGTTTCCAGTATACAGGGTGGCCGTAAAATTTGTGTGCAACTTAACAATTATCTATAATTACTTCTGTAGTCAGAAGGAATATTAAAAATAATTCTGATCAAGTGTTGCATATTATAAATTCTATAAACTGTCATGGAAAAGGATTTAAATGATTTCATGTTAGGGAGGTAGTTGATGTTAGATCACAGTTTATAAATATATAGATGAAAGAGACATGTAGTCATTATATTTTTAAAAGTAAATGTCTTGGGGTGGCCCCTGCGGCTCAAAGGAGTAAGGCGCTGGCCCCATATGCCAGAGGTGGCGGGTTCAAACCCAGCCCCAGTCAAAAATAAAAAGGTAAACGTCTTGGGGAATCCTATTATTAAGATACGTAGAAATTATTTGAAAATCATTTCAAATATCTACTGATATCATTCTCATATATAGTGTTTATTCTTTTATATAAGGATTTTTAGAAAACTTACTAAAAGTTTGAGAATGTTTTCTATTTGAAAATTATTTCTAAAAGTTTTGTTTTTTTTGGTGTAAGAACTCTAGTTTTGGAAAATCAACTGAAATAAACAGAAGCGGCTGAGATGATTGTCAATAGCAAATGCTATGTCATGCCTTTCAAAAATTGTAGAAAAATGTACATAACGTACCATTTTCCTAACCATTTCAAAGTGCGCAATTTATTGGTGTTTTGTACATTTACAGTGTGGAGGGACTTTCACTGTGACCTAGTCAGAGAACATTTTCATTGTAATGACTTTCTGAAAAAATTTTTTTGCAGATTTTTTTGGCTCTAACAAAATCCTTTTGTTCTTTAACATTGGCGAAGCTAGTTTACCTGTCTAGGCCTCAGCTTCCTCATCTGTAAAATAAGGGTAATAATATTGCCTTATGGTGTTAGTATGAAGATTAAAGTAGACCACGGAGCATGCTTAGAGCAGCATCTTGCATAGAAAGTCCTCACTAAATGCTCAGACCTTGCTCTTCCAACAGATACTTTATCAACTTTATCTGATTAAAAAGAATTTTATGAATGTGCATGTACCATTAAGTGGAAACCAAAATAAAAATAATCCACTTGTGCATTTCTTCATCAGTGAGGAGTGGAGATAGCATAATAATTTATTTATGTGTGTTTCCACTGCGAACAGGAAGCTGACAAAAGTACTAAGGAACTACGTGGATAATGCGGAGAAGCCGGGGATAAACGACCAGCTGTACAAAGCCATGAAGGCTCTAGAGTACATCTTCAAGTTCATCGTGCGCTCACGGGTGCTGTTCAACCAGTGAGTGTCAGCCGTGCTGGCTCCTGGGGCTTCTGGGAAATCCTTCCCTTTATCCCTTTTCTCCCTTCTTCCCTCTTCCCCTGGCTCCCCCTTCCCCTCTGTGCCTTCCAGCAGGAGAGAGCGTGATTGGGGCAGTCTTTCCCTGACCACTCCCTGTGCAGGTGGAGGCAAGCGCTGGCCCGGAGCCCTGTTCTGAGTCACAGGCCAGTCAAACCCTGTCTATTGCAAGTGTGTAAAACACCTCCCGTGGAGCTCTGGGCGTCTACAAGGGCTCTGCAGCCCCTTTCAGGATATGTTTATACAGCAAAAAGCCACCAAACACAAAAATCAAACAAAGCAACAGTGATGAAAGGCAAACCCCAGTTAAATTGCTTGATGTGGGAAGGCTCTGGGGCTGCCTCTCTCTCTTTTCTTCAATCAGTTTGTTGTTTTATTTCTGCAGAGATGTCCCCATATGTGACATTTCCACGTGAAAGGACATTCAAGTGCTTTAGCTTAGTGACATTTTTCACATGCTGTGTGGAGGAACTTAGGAATTGTTTTTGAACTTTAAATTGAAGTATTAATGACTTCATTATTTTATAAAGGACATTTATATACACGCACACACACATAACACATATCGAATGGCCGTGCTAACTAGGAGCCTTCTGCTGGCCCACCACATTTCACTACGTGCTAGAAAGGGGGTGAAACCAAGTATGCCAAGTGTCGGGATATGGAATCTGCTTGTTTCTTTTGGGGAATGGCCACTTGAGGGGGACCTGCTGTGAGGGAAATCGATGGATGTTGGTTGTTCCAGGTTGACCTCGTTTCTGTCTGGGGGTCTCCATACAGCAAGGGATTTGGGAGCCGGTGTCCCTTGTGTCAGAGAACACGTTGCCTTTGACAAGCACAGAACTCCTGCAGCCCCGCGGTGGAAACTGGGAGCTGAAACATTCTGCACCCAAATCAGGGCCTTTCTATTTCATTGTCACTTTATTTTCACTTGTATGAAAGACATGTGTCTAGGTGGGCCCAGGAGAAAGTGGGGGAAGAATTCAGGATCCCCTCCTATATCTACTGTGGACGTGAAGCCAAAGTGAGAAGTTACTGATGGTATGTAGGACCTGTGGGTGTGACAGGCGAGGTGTTGACCGTGAGTGGTCAGTGACTGTGACAGGCGAGGTGGTGACCGCCAGTGGTCAGTGACTG
>NW_003852470.1:5758432-5775188 GCF_000181295.1 Otolemur garnettii | reverse complement strand
GCCAGTGGTCAGTGACTGCGAGAAGCGAGGTGGTGACCGCCAGCGGTCAGTGACTGGGACAGGCGAGGTGGTGACCACCAGCGGTCAGTGACTGGGACAGGCGAGGTGGTGACCGCCAGCGGTCAGTGACTGTGACAGGCGAGGTGACCGCCAGTGGTCAGTGACTGCGACAGACGAGATGGTGACCGCCAGTGGTCAGTGACTGCGAGAGGCGAGATGGTGACCGCCAGTGGTCAGTGACTGCAATTCTTCAGTTTCTAGTCACAGAATTGAACGTGCCCCGGATACAGCTACAGTCTTTATACGACCACCATTTTTACACACAAGCACCCAACACATGAAGGCGAGGCAGGGGGGTGCTTTATCAAAGGCACTTTTTATTTTCTTCTGCTTATCGTGGATAGGCCTGACCCTTGGTGTGGACTGTAGCTTTCTCTTTTCCTTTTTTTTTTTAGATATAGAGTTTTATTTTGTTGCCCTCGGTAGAGTGCTGTAATGTCACAGCTCATGACAACTTCCAGCTCTTGGGCTTAGGCGATTTTCTTGCCTCAGTTTCTCAAGTGGGTGGGAGTATAGGCACCATCCACAATGCCCAGCTACTTTTTTGTTGCAATTTGGCCAGGGCTGGGTTCGAACCTGCCACCCTTGGTATATGGTGCTGGTGCCCTACCCACTGAGCCACAGGTGCCACCCAGCTTTCTCTTAGCTGAAGGGTCTAAAGCCATCAGTGATTTTCTCATTGTTAGGAGTGAAGGATGACCTGGTAGGCTAAGTTATGTTCTCTTGTATTTTGTTTGATTTTATTTCAGTTAATTCTGTGAAAATGAACTTCTTAGCACCCTCTATCTCTGTGTTTTCTCTGCCAGGTGAGTCTCTTATTACTCTCCACTGATATCTACACTGAAGTGGGAGGATCAGCACGCACCAAAGCACAGTCAGGTCACACAGATTCGATCATGTTTTATTTGAAAAATTTTCCTATCGTGCAATTTGTGATTAATGCAGCGTTAAGTCAGGGGTTGGAAAAGGCACACCTTTTCAGATACACTGCTGACATTCATTCAGAGATCTGTAATTAAAAGAGATGTATACTGTTAATCAGTGTATTTCTGCTATAATAGCAAATGCTATAATCTTTTACATAATAATGCTGCTTTAGGAAAGATTGAGGTCACCCAGGTGGACCAGTAGCGATTTATTTCTCTGCTTCTTTCTTTAATCTCTTTCAATTTCAAAATACAAACAGTGTAAGATCTTAGAGCCGTGGGCTGTAACATTTATTAAGTTTGATCGATATTAGAGTGGTGAGGAATATGATGGGCTGCATATAACAGAAAAGCCCAATTTATGTGGTTTAACCAGAGGAGGTTCACCCCACCCCCACATAATGCGGACCCCAGAGGAGGAATTCTGAGCTCACATCCTTGCATGAGGAATTGGTGTCCTCGTGTCCTTGGCTCCTTTTTTTTCTCTGCCCCATCATCCTTAGAGAATTTTTACCTTGTGGTCCCAAAGTGGCCTCTACTGCTCCAGGCATCGCGTCTCCATTCCAGGCAGAAAGGAGGGGAAGGCAAAGGAGAAATAGCTGTGCCAGCCCCTCTCCTTTGAAAGACCTTTTCCCATCCCTACAAAGTGTCATATGCTTTTGTCTCGTTGTCCAGAACTACATCACAGGACCATTTATCTGCAAGGAGGCTGGAGATGATTTTCAGATGGGCTTACTGATATTTTCATCAAAGTTGGAGTTTTCTTAGTAAAGGCATTAGGAAGAAATATATAATGATAGGCAATTAACATTTTCTTATACTTACAAATTTGTTTTTTCTTTTCTTTTTTTTTATAGAGACAAAGTCTCACTTTATCACCCTTGGTAGAGTGCTGTGGAGTCACAGCTCACAGCAACCTCCAACTCCTGGGCTTAGGCAATTCTCTTGCCTTAGCCTCCCAAGTAGCTGGGACTATAGGCGCCTGCCACAATGCCTGGCTATTTTTTGTTGCAGTTGGCCGGGGCCGGGTTTGAACCTACCATCCTTGGTATATGGGGCCAGTGCCCTACCTACAGAGCCACAGCCCTGCTCTTAAAATTTTTTTTTCTTAAATTAATTCATTTTTCTTAGAGACAGTATCTCATTCTGTCATCTGAGCTGGAGTGCAGTGGCAATATCATAGCTTACTACAACCTCGAACTCCTAGGCTCAAGAAATTCTCCTTTCTCAGCCTCCTGAATAGCAGGGATTGTGCCTGACTCATTTAAATAGAATAAAAAAGTGTAGAGATGTGGTCTCACTGTGTTGCTCAGGCTGGTCTCAAACTCCTGGCCTCAAGAGATTCTTCTGCCTTGATCGCTCAAAGTGTTGGGATCACAGGTGTGAGCCGGCACACCTGGCCTCTTCTTACTTTTAGTGCAAAATGTCTATTGTCTGGGGTGGCACCTGTGGCTCAAAGGAGTAGGGCACTGGCCCCGTATACTGGAGGTGGTGGGTTCAAACCCGGCCCTGGCCAAAAACTGAAGAAAAAAAAAAGAAAAAGAAAAATGTCTGTTGTCTGAGAGTGTAGAACTCTGACTCATTCCAGGTGACAAGCCTCTGCTTAACTATAAGCTCTGCGGAGACTTTGTCCCCATTAGTTTGGGGTCTATCTCTGAGACTCCAGCCACCAGTATCTCTTTGACTTTAAGTCATTGGAGCCCTACACGCCCCACCCACGTGATTAGTACTGTCAGGTTACAGAGAAACACTGTGTAGCTGCTTTGTGTGTATGGCATTATTATTAAATTTAAATCTCTAGTCTAAAGCTATTGAGAAGATGTTTTAGTGTCTGATAGATTTTTTTGGTCAGAAAGATTTCATGGCCTTACAATTACGGTTAGTGGGGCTGAAGTCTTTCCAGAATATCTCTGCCCTTACCCTAACACCCCACTGTCCTCCCAGGATGTGTTAGCTATTACTTCTTCATCTGTGATGTCACAGGCCTTAATTTTAGGTGAATTCACATTTTTATCCTCTATGGGCAACGTATTAAAAAAAAAAGCAATCCTCGTGTCCCACTCAGATGTCTAGAATCTTTGTCCCTCACAGGCTCTAAGCAGATGTCATGTGTGGTGTTTTCAGAAGTGAGGAAGAAAATGAACTAGAACTCCCATTTCCTTACCTGCATCACATTTATTACCCTGGG
Source organism: Otolemur garnettii (assembly GCF_000181295.1). Classification (NCBI taxonomy): domain Eukaryota; kingdom Metazoa; phylum Chordata; class Mammalia; order Primates; family Galagidae; genus Otolemur; species Otolemur garnettii. The sequence continues at coordinate 5,772,014 of NW_003852470.1, read as the reverse complement.
AGAAAAACAATTGTGCTCACAGCTGGAATTGACAAGTGTGTTTTTCTTTTTGCAGTTGGACTAAACTTTGGAGATCTTTTATTTTCCTGCTTTTTTCAAAATGGTCTGCTGTGTTTTCCTATAATGCAGTAGCTTTGTTAAGTTCTAGGATATTTGACAGTAATTATTCTTCCAAAGAACAAAGAGGCGAAACTTTGGAGATGGAGATAAGGAAGCTTATCATAGTTATCTCGCCATCTTTCTTGCTATGCAATTCCATACACTTTGTTTTGTTTAGAAAGCTTATTTTGTTTTGAAATGAGAACTGCAGTTTAAAAGCTCTGGCTCACAGACATTCGGTTCCTGGGGAACCCACTGAAAGATTCCCGACAGCCAGGGGCACTTCTCTGCTGGGTTTTGTTTGTCTGTGTTTTCTGTGTGGGCGGTTCCCATTAACTAGAAAGCCAGAAAACAGACATCCTTCACCAGACCTTCTGAATCCAATTATGAAACCCAGTTACTGCTCTGCCCCTCTCCCCTCCTTCCTGCGCTCTGTCACTGGGTGTTAGCTTTGTGAATAATTACTTATCGATCATGAATAAGTTGTACAGGTATTTTTGGTGTCATTCCCTGGGCCACAATATAGAATGTAGTTAATAGACAATACCTGTTCGTCCCCTGTTAATGAATACTTATTTAAGTGGAGCAAGGACAGAGTAGGTCTTTCTCATCTATTTATTTATTGCTAGTCCCTCGAGTTCTTTCTATCTCTTTCTCCACCTCAAGGTGGGGGAAAACATGTCTTTTCTCGATGTATTTGGTAAAAACAAAGGGTAAGATTCTAGAGACTTCCCAATGATTATTTTTTACAGAATGAAGATTCACAGGGCTCATTGTGAACTGTAAACAGCCATTTATTTATGTGTTTTAAACATGTTGGCAACAGAGAAACAAGTTTATTACATTTTTATGCTTGAACGTGTTCTTGGTAGAATTTTGAAAATATTAAAGAACGATTTCCTTAGGCAATCTTTATAGATTATGAAGCTGTGCTTTGGAGGACACACAAATTTGTAAGGTGCCATCTCTTTTTTGTGCATTTACTCCTTACTCAGTTTGAAAAGTTTCTCTTCATAGTTTGATTAGCATTTGCATGAAAAACCTTATTTTCGTTCTTTTGTTTTCAGCCATTCTCTTTCTCTATATTAAATGTGTGTCTCTTATTAGCGGCATATCGCTAAATTTCTATTTCATACAGTCTGATAATCTTTTTAATTGGATATTTCATTTACTTACTGTGTTGAATTTCTATATATTATTTTATCTCTTTTACCCATCTGTACTGTGTTCCCCTTTTATTCCTTTTTTCCCTTCTTTTGTGCCAATTAAATTTTATTTTTTATCCCATTTTTATACTATCTTAATAAACATTCTTTTGCTCTTCTTTTTTTTTTTTTGGCTGGGGCTGGGTTTGAACCCGCATATGGGGCCGGGTTTGAACCCGCATATGGGGCCGGCGCCCTTTTTACTCTTGTTTTAACTATTTTCATAGGGATGATAATATGCATATTGGACTTCTTATAGAGTAATTACAGTTATTAAGGTTACCCTCCCCGAGAAGGCCAGAGGTGGCTCGCAGAGGAGCCCACTCACCTCCACCTCTCCTTCCTCTCCTACATGTTGTCACTGTCACACGTTTTAACTCTACATATATTTTAAACTCCATAAACTGTGACTATTATTTTGTACTGTTAGGATTCACTTGATGTCTTTGGTTTTTTCCATTCATTTTCATCCTTGCATTCCACATTTCCCTCTGAGATAATTTCCCTTCTGTTCAAAGAACTCGCTATACAATTTCTTTTAGGTGAGGCCAACAGCCGGCTTTTTTTTTTTTTTTTTTTTTTTTATGAAAATGATTATTTCTTTGGTATGTTTGGGAAATCTGTCCATCTCTACGGTATTTTTCCCCTTGGATGCTCCCTGTTCTCCTCTGGTTTCCATCATTTCTGGTGAGACGTCCGCTCTGCACAGACTCCTGTGCCGCCTTTGAAGGTCAGCGCTATCTCCCTTCTGGCTGTTCGACAGTTTGCCTCTTTTTCGGTGGTTACTGACAGTCTCACTGTGGGTTGCATGGGAATGCGCTCCTTTTCACATTTCCGACATTGCATTTTTAAATTTTCGGCTTGATGTCTTTTTATCCATTTTAGAGAATGGTGGCCATTACCTGTTGTAAGGTTGCCCTGGCCCTAGTGTCTCCCTCCTTGTCTTTGGCCACCTCATTTATGTGTCTTTGATTTCTTTATTGTGCCCACTGTCCCCTCACACTCTTTCATATGTTTTCTTTCTCTGTACTTTTATTTTTCTGACTTGTCTTCCACTTCTCTAATTCTGTCTCTTGCTGTGTCTCCTTTCTAGTAAACCCATGTAACTGATTTTTAATGTTAATATATTTTATCGTTTTAGAATTTCCATTGATTTTTTAATAGATTCATTTTTTACTAAAATGCTTCCTTTTCATTCTTTGTTTTTCCCATCTTAATATTTTTTATATATTCTGTTTTTTCCATTTTCTATTTTAGAATACAGTATTAATTATTTTGGTGTTCTAGTTAGCAAATTATAGTAGCCTGATTACCCGTGGGTACGTTACCATTGTTTTACTTTTTTCCTGTTTGGCTGAGTGGCTTGGCTTTTTGCTGGATTTAATAATTTTTGTTTGAAGGCAGAACTGTTTGTATGTAAAATAGTAGAAGCTTCAGATGATGTGATCTTCTTCCAGAGATAATTATCCTGCCTTCTAAGCAGAGAAACTAGGGCTGGCCTTCTGACTCTAAGCAGAGAGTGTACTCAGCCTTGATAAACCTCTGTCTACATCAGAGGCTCTGGCATTTTCCAAACTCTAGTCATTTTCTTTGAAAAAAGATAAGCGTTGTTTACTCTGCTTTACAGAGGTTTTCATTTTGGTTTTTAGTCCTTTACCCCATGCTGCTCCTAGAATTAGTAAGTGTCTTGAGGGAGGAAATGGTTGCCTGATTGAAGCACCCAGTGTTGTTCCTGTTTGCCAAGAGTTCTCCGTGCTACTACAATCAGAAGTTCAGTTCACTGTGATTTTAATTGTTTGGCACATCATTTAAGCAAACCCCTATTTGAAAATCCTTAACTTACAAAACAGGTACACTCAGTGGTAAGTTTCCCATTTTACCCAGAATACATTGCTTTACAGTGGAACTTATTTAAATGTAAGATTACCTCTAGGGTAACTGATTATCACTTAGATTACAAAATTTTCCATTGTACACAAGTTTTCAGGTATGGTATACTTTTAATTAGGAAGAAGATAGTCTATATTAATAAAACATCTGAGTCTCAATCTTCTAAATGCAGATACATTGCTTTTTAGAGATATAGCAGCTTGAAGTAACTGCTAATAAATAATTTATATATGAAACATACTTGTAATTAGTAATGTATTAGCATACACATAACCCATCGATAACTTTCTTATTATCCACTTATCGAGTATGCTCCACCTTGTGAAAAGTTTTGCTACCACTGTTCTAAGATGAATGAATTTGGGTAGTATCATTACTCTGAAACAGAGTAATTTTTAATTTACTATTATAATATCATTTTTAAATGATTATAAGGTCATGGTAAATTTAAGCAATGAAGTGTCTTTGTGATTATCAACTTGCGACTCTGTGGTTTTAAAAACACTGACTTAAAACATACAAAATCTTAATAGTGAGTTTTCGTGGGGCAGGAATAAAGCCCAATTTCTCATTCCTCCTCCTCCCTCTGTTCCTGCCCTCACCCCTCCCTTTCCGTGTGTTGTCTGTGTTTTCCAGATTTATAAAATGTGGTATGTGACAAGAAAAACAACAAATACTATCGTTAAGAACCAGCTTCTTTAATTTGGAGGTTCCACAGTTGGGTGGTCGGGGCTACTCTGACAGCCAAACCGCCTTCCATGCTTCGTGGGTGACGAGGAAATGGGCTCCCATGCTAACTTGTCACCCACACAGCTCCACTAATGGCTGCAGGCATGGGGTCAAAACGTGTCACGCACTCTGCCAGGTGCCACAGTGTCGTGTGTTTCTTTGCAGACTGTATGAAAACAAAGGAGAGGCCGAATTTGTGGACTCTCTGCTGCAGCTGTTCAGATCCATCAACGATATGATGAGCAGCTTGTCGGACCAAACGGTGCGGGTGAAGGTGAGCTCCGAGCACGTTCATGGTGGGCGTTTATGTTCTGTGTGGGTGGATGGCTGGGAGCAATTTTCATTTACGCTAATTAGCTTGCCCAGAATACTACAGTTGTTAGTATCAGAGATCTCATTTGATTTCAAGAGCTGTGCTTGCTTTTTTAATATATATTTTTTTAAATCTTCAGCTGACAGGTAACACTTGCACTTATTTAGAGGGTACAGAGTGATTTTTCATGCATCTGTACAATGTGTGATGATTAAATTAAGACCCTCAGCATATCCATCATCCGAAAACATTTATTGTTTCTTTGTGTTGTGAACATTCAAAATCTTCTCTTGTAGCTTTTGGAAAATAGACACTAAATTTTTGTTAACCATGTTCACCTATTCCTTCCACCTGCCTGTAACTTTGTAGCAGGCGGATAAGAGGACCACACCTCACGAAGCCTGAAATTGAGCAGAAGGCCCGGGAGTCGGTTTTGTAGTGAATAGACTCACACTCCAGGTGCAAAGAAGTTCTTTTTTCCTTTCTCCCTAGGGGCTCTTAAATATTTCCCTTGCTTATCTGTCTGTTCATGGGCAAAGAGAAGTTTGAGAGAATTGATGGGAATTGCATTATTTGTCAGGGTCTCTCCTTCCCTGAGAGCCTGTGGGAGGCTGAGGCTGCTGGTCTCTCAGGGGCCATTCAGCCCTTTGGGTCCAGTGTAGAAGTGGTGCTGCGTCTTTTTAGTGTGAGCGAGCTCCTAATCGTGTCCTCTCGCTTCTCCGAAGAATTTTCAGTGATCTGATTTTGGCCCGGCGTCCTCTGGTGTGGAGGTGCCCAGGCCAAATTCATTGGCATTTTAGAAAAACAGATGCCTGTAAGTGTAGAGTGTGTGGAGGGCACGAGGACCAAGCAGGACCTCACGCTCCTGGCATCACAGTTATGGTGGTGACGGGCTGCCTAGTTACAGAAGGAGCCGTGTAGGGTGCAGTCTGCACCTTGCTAATCTTCCAGGTGATTGACCGCAGTTTCCTCTCAGCTGCTCATGGTCGACGTTTGTGTTCCTACTTTCCTCTCTCAGTGTTCTGTTAATGTATAATTTCAGGAAGCCTCCTTATGGCGATTGTCTTAAAAATGTTTGGGGCAAGTTCTTGCCAGCCTTTCAGCTTTGCCATATGCATCTTTGCTATCTGAGCAAAGATGTGTGTGTGCTGAGACGTGTCTGAGACAGCCGTTTGATTTCTCACCATGATTTCTTGATCTTTCCATGAATTTGTTGTAAAAATTGGTGATCTATAGAGAAATAAGTGTATATGGTGCTTATTTGTTTTGGCAACTTGATGTTCCCTAAAGCTGCCTTTTTGTTCCAAGGTTAAAATTAGCAATGCTTTCAGTACTTTTACTACTGAATCCATTGGCATTTTAGAAAAACAGATGCCTGTAAGTGTAAGAATAGATAAAAATTACAGGAAGTTTTGAGCCCCAAAGTAATTTTAGGTTGCTAATTATATTCTTGCATTATTAAATTTGATTGGGCTTGACTTGTGTCTTCCTACCTCCTTTGAAGTCAAATTATTTAGTGACTGGAGACAGGAAGACCTTTCTTCCTAGGTGTTTATTATAGGAGACAAGCAAGTTTAGTGAGGTTCGTGCGCTGATGTAAGCCTTCTGTCTCTGGGACAGGTGCGGGGAGTTTTATTTGACATGTTGCCTCTCTCGCTGCTAATTTGGTATCATATTATTACACAATAGATGCTTTCGCAACTTTGGAGACTCAAGGATTCCCACAAGACTGTGTTTTTTCTGTGTACTTTGAGATTTGCCGTGTTGGAATGGAGATATAGTGAGTTGTCTTCTGTAGAAAAAGTACTTTTTCAGGCTGTGGCGTCTTAGGCGTTAAATGTTTGACTTCTGGGATCACCTGTGTGCCCTCAGGGCCTGCTTGGCTTTATTCTGGATGACCCCCACGGTGTTGTCGCCTCCTCAGAACCGCCCATACTTCCACTTTGCAGATTAGCATCAGCTCCTCAGTGATAAGAGAACAAGAGCAGGTTCAGATAATAATTTATTGTGGGGTAAACATGGCCTTAAACCAGAGGTTTTCAACAGCACTGTTTTCTATTTGACTTGATGACAAAGTATTTACCAGGGTCATTTAAGTGAGAAGACAACACCGATGGAGAACACGAAGGTGTGTTTCCATGTGAGACAGAGGACAGTCCGGGGAGGGTCTGGACGTGGCTTCTGCATGGTGGCCACGCAGACTACCTCCGCTTCCCAGGCTCCTGCCCCGTGTGTCCAGGTGTTTCTGGACACACTCATTGGTGCCGCTCCATGTCCCTCTGTTAATAGTCTCCAGTCTGAGGGCCACAACCAAACTCATTAAAAGATTTTGTTATGGTAAAATAACATGAAGTTTTCCATTTTAACCATTTCTATGCTTGTCCATTCAGTGGTGCTAACTAGGATTACACTGATGTGAAACAGTCACCGCCTTCCGGCTTCAGAACTTATAATCTCGAAGTGAAACTCTTACACGCCTAAGGCTTAGACGCTAACTACCCTCCCTGTGTCCAGCCCCTGGCAGTCCCCACCCCTCTTCCGCATCTGTGAGCGTGACTGCCCTGGGCGTGCCGTGCAGAATTGCGCAGTGCTCGTCCTTTGGTGTTCAGCTTCTGTTACTTAGGATCCTGTCTCCAAGGTTCAGCCGAGTTGGAGCGTGCGTCAGAATTTCCTGCGTTTGTGAGGTTAATGTGTGTGTATTCAGCGTTTTGCTTCTCCCTTCCTCCCTGGAGGGGAGCTTAGGTTGTCTCCACCTCTCGGCTGCTGGGCACAAGCCGCTGTGGATGTGGGTGGACAGCTGTCTCTGCTGTCGGTTCTCCCCAGCATATAACCAGGTCTGGCGTTGCTGGACCCTGCAGGAATGGTACATTGAAGTTTTTGAGGATTCATCTGACTATTTTTCACTGCACTCCACTATTTTACTCTTTAAATTCCTTGTTGATGTTACCTTAGCAGCTGTTTCTGGCGGCCTCTCCAGCTCCAGGCTTACCCCTGCCACGTGCCACCTCAGAGATCTCCAGCTCCCCTCTCCCCTCCGCCCGCCCTCTGGACAAGAGCTGTCCCCGCTGCCACGCAGCACTGACCTTCACCATGCCGAGGTCTCTGCCCTTGCTGGGCCGCTTCTCCCGTCACCATTTCCTCTCCGTCTTGTCATTGGCATCTCCGGTCACCTCTTCCCTTTCCCTAGCCAGGCCCTGGTGTTCTGACCAGTGCTTTGGGGATTGTCCTTTGCCACCAACTTATCTCTCTGTCTCCTGCCTCATAAGAAGGTCCTTGCCCCATTTGCCAGTGGCCTCTGGTTCTCATCCCTGTTCCTCCCCATGTGACCTGCCCATCCCTGTGTGAGCCGTGGTGCCTCCCATGGGGCATCTCCGAGTGAGTCCCTTCCATGGCCTTCTCTGCCCTCGGCTCTCCTTGCTGTGAGGTTGTGGCTGCCAAGCTTGTGTGGGTCCTCACTTCCTCTGGGTGAAATTATGGCAGAAAAATCCCCGGAGCCCCTTCCACACCCTCCTGCTATACCTATCTTTTCTTGTTACTTGGCAAACATTTCAGTGTTTTCTTAAAACTCAGATCTGGTGATAACTTGCTTTTTCTCAAAAGATGCAATACTCTCCAGCTGCCGGGAGAAATGGGTCAGACTCCCGTACTGCCATGCTCGTAGAGGTGCAAGGAGGTGCCTTGCCCCGAAGACACCTGAGTGTATGGAAGCCTCTTGCGGGTTAACTCCCCAAACCGATGGTTGATAGAAGTAAACGTGAACTCCAAGTGCTGGAATAACAATGGCTGATATGTACTGATTCCTGAGTGCTGGAAGTGTTTCTTATTTCCCAGCTTACTTGGTTCTTATGATAACCCTGTTAAGTTGATACCATTATTGCTTTTAGCTGAAGACACAGAGGCCCAGAGAAGTTAATTAACCTTCTCAAGGCAACTCAGCCACTTTGGGGTTGAGCACTGGCTTAAGATCCACTGTCCCAGTCTCAGAACCGCTCTCTTTGGAGACAGTGTTGCTGTCCTGTGGTGTCCACACCAGTGGACAGCAGGTCTGAGTGGAAGTAGTCTGTGTCCTTGCGTGAAACAATTCAAGTACTTTGATGATCTGCCACAAAATTGAGTGAGTCTGAAGGGGCAGTTAGAAGGGGTGGTCACACGGGCGCCTGGGAGAACGAGACCTTGGTCATGGCCCCGCCATGTTGGGAGCAGGTGCCTCTGTTCCTTGACCACTCACAGATTGTAATGCTGGAGTAGGCGCGTGGGGCTTTGCAATCAGTTGTTATGGGCATTGAAACTTTCCTCAGTTTCACGAATACGTATGGCTACCCTCCCTGTGGGATGGCCCTGGAAAAGATGACCCCAAGTGGTGATCCCAAGTGGTCTGTTGTTCTGTCTGGGTTGGAGAATTCCAGAATTTTCTGCAGAAAAAAACTTTGACCATGACCCACAGTGAGGAATGGATTTTTAGTCAGTGAGTATGTATGTGTATTGTGTATGTGTGTGCACACATGTGTATACACGTGTGTTGTATGTATGAAGTGAGAATCGTTCATGGAAACGTTCTCACTGATGCTATGTGATGCTTCCTGGCACTTTCTGCTCTGTCCCCATCGTCTTTATTCTAGACTAATGCGTTTCACTGACAACAAGACTTGCTGGTTGACAGGCACTGAATTCACTTCCTGAGCAGCTAATGGATCTCAACCCACAGATGAAGAGTGCTGCTCTTTCCCAGTCGCAGGGCTCTTCCCCGTGTCTCTGTTAAGTTTATTATGACAATATCGTCATTAGTTTTCTGTTTCCTTCATCGTCGAGTCAAGCCTTAGGCCCTTGGCACTCTGGTGACTGCCCCCATCTGTGTGTGGATTGGAAGGGGTAAAGATTAATTGAATTGGGGCACCCCACATGCTGAACTTGGCACACAGATGTGAGAGGGTTTGTCTTCCTTCCAGGGAACTGTCCTTGGCGGGCAGGCTCCCCGTCTTTCCCGTTCTCACCATCATAGTGCCACTTGCATCTGGCCTCAGAAAGGAAGGATGCTGGGAGCGGGCTGTTCTGTCCTCTCAGGAATACTGCTGATGGCTGCATCTCACCCTCCGGGAGGCACATTTCTAATTTCCTTAAGAATAATTTCCTGACTTGAAATGAACTTTACCTGCTTGCTTCATATCTTACCCGAGATTCTTCCTTATAAGAAGTTTTTTCTGCTTTTTGTCTATTTCCAAGCAGGTCCACGTGGGTACTCATGAACTTGTATATTTAGAATTTTATTATCCTCAAGAAAGTGGTCTGAGTATGTATGCGTTGGGGAGGATGACAAGAAGGGTCGGGAGAGTGTGATTTACTTCTAGATGGGGAAATCAGGTTTCACTCCGTGACTTTTGACCTAGCCGGCCCCTCGCTTGTGGTGATAGCAGCTCTTAACTTAGCCCCTTCCTCGTGTGTGTTCTGAATCTCCATAAAGATGCGAAGTCCCGTTAGCCGTGTTCCTCAAAGTGGCCATTAATTGTGTCCTCACCTTCAATTTTAAAGTTAACAAGTGATCGGGTTGGAAAAGTAGAAAATACCAAAAAGTTAATTGAGAAAAATGAGAGTGATTTATCACCTCACCTCCCAGAGATGATGCCGTTAGCATTCTGCCTCTGGAACAGGAAGCTTTTCCCCCTCATTCAGTGTCGTCCCACCTGTCCCCACGTATCTGTACGTGAGGAGCGTCCGTGTATGTTCCTGTGTGCGTGCGTGCACACAGACACACCCCCCCACACATAAACACGCGTGTGCGCTTTACAGTGCTTCTGTTGGCTGCGTTCCTTCACCGTTTTCCGAGATTACATGTTACCTCATGGCTGTTTTGTACTGTATTTAATCCATTTTCTGTTTGAGGGAGCGTGCGTGGTTTCTAGTTTTCATCTTCGTGGTGGTACCTTGCTCACCCTCTCTGTTCTCAGCATCCCGGTTTGCTCTGAGGCACCCAGATTTCCATATACTCTGAAGTCCTATGAAAGTCATGGTCACGGCTATTCGGATGCCCCTCCTAGATGATGAATCTGCTTATCCATCTTCTGGGCCATTTCTGTCAATGTGGCGGTGTGGACTTGGATTTCTGCTAGTGCTGTGGTCCGTCTGTGACTCAGGACACTCCACGCTTCACCCAATGAGCTGCACAAGGCCAATGCTATATGCCGGGACACAGTTCATCCCCTCAGAAACCACACGCTTTCGTAACCTTGGCTTATGTTGGCACAGGAGTGGTGGCCGAGTTAGGGAAAGAGAAGAGAACTTGGGTGTTTTTGACTTTTTCTGCCCAGATGGATCTGGGCCTGCAGTGACTGGACCATGAAGTATCAGAATCCTCACAGACCGGCAAGCTGCTTAAGTAATCAGGGAGCATCTTGAGCCAGCAGGATTCACTAAGAGCCAGTGACGCAATTTTTACCTTCTTTATTTTGAGGTTGAGGAGTGGGGGGTTTGATTGTGTGAACTGGTCTGAGAGTCAGGACCTGACTTGTAAGTCTCATCATTCATGTGGACAAGGATGCAATGGTTTGACTAGGGACCTTCAAGGCCATGTTACCCACGGTGGGACAGAGCATTGGGCAGCTGAGGGCTAGCTTGACAGAGTCAGCCATACAGGAATCAAGAGGCCAGGCCTTCTGGAGAGTTCTCCTACAGACACAGAGGAGACGGGGGTCCCCAGAGTCAAGGAACTGAGGGTACTGAGCCAAGCTGGGAGGGAAGTTATATTAGTCTGCTAGGACCACGGTGACAGAATAGCACAGATTTGGTAGCTTAAAACAGCAGAGACTGATTCCCTCAGAGATCAGAAGTCTAAAAGCCAGGTGTCTGCAGGGATGGTGCCATCGGGATGCTCTCAGAAAAGTTCAAGGCTTTTCACTGGTTTCTGGTGGTTGCTCATCGTCCTCCTCAGTGGGGGCAGGGCAGGAGGGCCTGGGGTCTGAGCCGGCGCACCAGGGCTGCTTCAGTTGGGCTGCCCATAGGGGTCAGCTGTCCGGTACTCCGGACTGTCTTCATTTGACAAGTTCACCTACACACAGATGATGAGACACTTGTAAGTGAAGACATGGTTCATGTCAAGAAAGAGGCCACAGTAGAAGAAAGAGGAGAGTAGAGAAAATACTGTATAGCTTGCATCTCAGCACACCTGTAGGCCCAGCTCTCAAGGTCATCACAGTGCTTGCTTGTCTGTGGCTTTGCAGAAGGGCCCACAATCTGGCTGGGAGGTGAGAGCTCGTGAGAGGCCACACATTGCCCGGCATCCTGGGCTTCTTCCTAGGGTTCTTCCTGCCTCTCTGGGGGAGTGATCCCACCCACAGGGGCCAGACCTGCTCTGGAGCCATCGGGATGGATGCACTTGTTTCTGTTCCTTCTCTCCCCCATTTATAGCACCCACTGTACACTGTGACAGTGGCAGGGATGAAAGTCATTTTGTCAATTATTTATATTGAGTTTCTACCCATTGTGGTGTGTGTGCATGAAAATTTTTATAGTTACAACCTAGTTAATTTTTGGTTTACTGATTGTTTTTAATCATTCCATCACAAGCACCTTTTCCTATTAATGTGCAGTCCTAATTAGGATTGTAATGGCTGTGTGCCGACTCAGAACATGCATCTGAATTGATGTGTGTTCATTTGCTTAATCAAATGATTTTTCATCAAATCCATTTTTTTATTGTGCACGAGGACCTTTCAGGATTTTTAGCTTGCAGCGAATGATTTCATTGATAAGCAGTAGGCAGCGTTCCGTGTTTACTCTCATTTTGTTGACCGGTTCCCCCTGCAGATTACTCCCGCGTCCCACCTGTGATAGAAGGCAAGCCTTTAATTTGAAATTGCTGAATCCTGGGCCCTTCCTTGCTGTCCCTTCTGCTTTGCCCCTGTAAAGAGGCTCCCTGGCGGAACAACTCTCCTCTGACCATGGGACTTTGGTGCTCAGGAATCTGGAGTTATTTCCTTCTCCTGCCTGATCTTGGCCTCCATGGCAACGGTCTCCCCTGCTGCCCCTTCCACTCGGTGCCCTCTGTTTTGGACGGCTCCTCCTGCCCACATGCAAGGTGCCAGCCGTCCCTTTTTTACCTTCTTGCACCATGGTCAGGATTTATTCAGCGTTCCTCTGAAAGTAAGCAAGTATCGTAGACAGGTTTATGCCCAGAACTTCATCAGGTGTTTATTTTTGAAACTCATTCAATCCTGTGTTCATTCTACCATGTGCCTGGTGCTGTAAAGTCACGCAGGTGGGTGCTGTGCCCTCATGCTGGTAATCCCGGAGTGAGCGAGACAGGTGTGAGCCCAGTGACCACACCCATGCCCACACACAACTGTAACGAGTGATGTGAAGCAAATTGCAGTCATCAATTTCTCATTTTGGATTGAGATAAATCATTTTGTGAAAAAGTAAAAGTTGCCAGTGCCCCCAATAGGCTATATCTGGGCATTGGCCACAGTTTGGAGGTTCAGGAAAGTTTTCTGGGAAGAATGAGGTAAAGAAAGTGTGGCATTGGGGAAGCTCTAGGTGGAGACAGCAGAGAAGATATTTGCTACTTTTAAGGAATTATGAGATCAGTGTCTAGGGCTGGATGGCAGGGGTGACATGAGAGCAAGGACCTTGAGAGAGTTGGGGGGGGGTTGGTGTGTGTGGGGTGTCCGTGATTGGAGGAAGCCCTGGAGAGAGGGCGGCCACGTCAGAGCTTTCCTAAGTTTCGCTGCAGCTGCTGTCTGCAGAATGGATTGGATGTGGGGAGGAAGTGGGGAGGAAGCAGGGAGGGGAGTTCGGTTGTGCTGCTCAGATGGGGGGTGGGTGGGGGCAGAGCAGGTTCTCCACCCCTGCCCCCTTGACGGTTGGAGCCAGATCGTTCTTGCCTTGTGTTTTGGAAGATATTTGGCAGTGGCCCCTGCCCAGCAGCCTTGCCCAGTCATGATGACTGAAAATATCTCCAGACATTGCCAAATGTCCCCTAGGTAGGAATGTCGGGGGATAGGAGGAGGTTACTTCTGGTTGAGAACCACTGGGCTTTAGGAAAGGGTCTGGACATGTTCACAGGTCTAATCTGTGGGCCACAGTGTGCATCTGACTTAGAAGGAGGGACATCCTGGGCCATGTCCTAAAGTTTTGCCTCAGTCAACTGCATGGACGCTGCTAATGGAGCAGATGAAGGCTGCAGAATGCACGGACACGGAGGCTGTGGGGTGCATGTGCACGGAGGCTGTGGAGTGCACGGGCATGGAGGCTATTGGGTGGATGGGCACAGGGGCTGTGGGGTGCACGGGCACGGAGGCTGTGGGGTGCATGGGCATGGAGGCTGTGGGGTGCACGGGCACGGAGGCTGTGGGGT
>NW_003852470.1:5752893-5757667 GCF_000181295.1 Otolemur garnettii | reverse complement strand
GGGTACATGGGCACGGAGGCTGTGGGGTACATGTGCACAGAGACTATGGGGTACATGGGCACAGAGGCTGTGGGGTACATGGGCACGGAGGCTGTAGGGTGCAAGGGCACAGAGGCTGTGGGGTGCATGGGCACGGAGGCTGTGGGGTACATGGGCACGGAGACTATGGGGTGCATGGGCACGGAGGCTGTGGGGTGCATGGGCACGGAGGCTGTGGGATGCACGGGCACGGAGGCTGTGGGGTGCATGGACATGGAGGCTGTGGGGTACATGGGCACAGAGACTATGGGGTGCACGGATATGGAGGCTGTGGGGTACATGGGCACAGAGACTATGGGATGCACGGGCACAAGGCTGTGGGGTGCATGGGCACGGAGGCTGTGGGATGCATGGGCACGGAGACTATGGGGTACATGTGCACAGAGGCTGTGGGGTGCATGGGCATGGAGGCCGGCCTTTTGCTCCTGAGACCCTGCCTGGCAGGGCTCTTCCCCTGGGAACTGTTGGGTTGGATTCTCCCTCTTTCTGTCATGGGAGGCCTGTGTCTGTGGACGGAGTGTCCTGAGGGGTCTTACTTCCTGCTGCACGCTCTGGCTGTCCTCTTCCTGCGTACCCACCTGCCACTTGTAACTACAGCTCTGTCTTCGTAGGCCAGGTTCTGATTTTCTTTTTCTGTTTTGACTGCGTCCTCTTTCCATCCTTTGTCTGGTGTGTACTAAGTATGTGCTGTGGGCTGGTTGACTTTCGCGTTTGTGGAGATGTAGAGCCATCACCACTGGATGCTTGGTTACAGAATACAGCAGGATAAACACCAAAGCCAGACTCCCGTACAGTTTGGAGGGAACTATCTGCCGCGTTTGTCTAGATGGGTGTGGACCATGCAATAGTCCTTATCCCTTCTGTCTGCGCAGCACTCGCAGTGGCCAAAGCCTTTTGATGCACTTTATAAATCTCGCAGATCTTCCCAGCACTGCCATGGTGGCTGTTAAAAATAATAAGGAAAAACTTTCTAAAAGGATGGGAGAGCCTGGAATTATGCAAAGTCCACGTGTCGTAACAGCTGAGTCAGTGGTGGGAACATTCGTGCCCCACATCTCTTTTCTGGGGTCTCCAAACGCAGCCTCCCCTGCAGCCTTTCAGAGAGATGCCTGCGTTGGTACAGACCAGTCCAAACAGCGTCTTCTCAAGTGAATGGAAAATGCCAGGTCTGCAGAGGCCTCCGTGCCCCTCGTTTATGGATTGGAATTTATAAACACACCTTCTGTAGGGGCTTATAGATATATATTTTTTTATATTTTGTTTCTGTGGCACTGAAGCCTATTTTGATTGCAAATTGCAAAGTCCTCACATAAGAGCCAAATGAAAAGGGAGATAGTCCATGTACATAACTACTCAATGTTAGGATGTCAGTTCTTCCCAACTTGATCTGGAGAGTCACTGCAATCCCAGTCAAAATCCCAGCAAGTTACTCTGTGGATGTTGAGAAACTGATTCTGAGGTTTGTGCGTAAAGGCAAACGCCCCTGAACAGTGGACACTGGGCTGCTGAGGAAGAACAAAGACAGAGGACGGACCTTACTCAGCCTCCAATCTCTCTCTAAACCTGCAATAGTCTAATTGCATCAACCCAAGTCAAATTTGCTTCTCAAGGAAGGAAATGAATTGACCCACGTAGGTGGGGAGTCGGGGGCATTAGGTAAGAGTGTGTTTAGGAGTCAGGAGACCCCTCCTATGGGGCTCGATAATTTCGTCTTTCCATTTGAGAGAAAAGTGGCTGCCAGTAGCCAGGGGCTTGCACTTTTCCTTTTTGTCTAATAGTTGTAGAGGAAACAGTGACTGTCTCTCGTCAAGGCCGTGTCAGGCTTCGGCAGAACCCGCATTAACCTTCTTCCTGTGAGGTGGGCCTGTCCCTGAAAGGGAAGCCTGTGAAGCTGACTGTGAAGTGGAGAAAGGGATGAGGGCACCCACCGGAAGGCTGAGGGACATTTGTAAATGCAGCGGAAGCCAGTGCAAATCGGGGACTTCGTGAAATGGGCTTTGCAGCTGTTCTCTGGACCTGTCTGCTGTGCTGATGGAAAGGGTAGTTAAAACCTTCATTTGGGACTGGTGTGCAGCCGGCATGCCAAGTAGGCCCCGCCGAGGCCCGAAGGAGATCAGACCTTAAGTACGCCCAGGAAGAATTTTATTGAGAAACCTGTCAACTAATGCTACTAATGCATTAGCAAGTGTGAAAAAAGAACATTTCGTATGTGAGCTTAAAAAATCATCAGCTCCGTCTGAGTTATATTGAATACTTAGAAAATTTAATTAAAACCATTTTGTAGAATTTTATAGTGGAATAAATTATTTTTGTGTATGTATTGATGAAGTCATGGAGGTTATGCGAACTTGGATTTCTAAAGCACCCAAGTAGTTAACATTGGGGAATCAGGGAATTAGGGAATGGGAAAGTCACATCCCTGGTTTTTTCAGGAATTTACCTGGAATCAGAAAGATCTTAGGTGGGAGGATCAGACCCCAATTTCATATTCTTCATCTTACTGCTTTTCCTATGACATCAAGTCAGATTTTAAGTTTGCACATTACACTGGCTTTATTTAGAATCCTGTGCTAGGCAGTATAGTTTTGATTAGAAGCTGAGCAGTATTATTCTCTACGAACTGTGAATGTGACACTTTTATAATTCAAGCAGAATTATTTTCCCCCTGTGAAATCCTATACATTGAATGTGGTACATGGAATTAGGGAAGAGGGAAGAAGGAAAAAAAGAGAGGCCATAAAAAGGGTATGTTGTTAAAACAAAGCAGGTTTCCTTCTTGCCTGTGTAACCTTTAGATGGTGATTCATAGTCAGAGAGAATAATTTTTTTTTAGCATAAATTATTGTCTTCTGTCTAGTTAAATGATTAAGGAAGAACAACAGTCCTCGTGGTCTGATTAGGTTAAACATAACAAGTGTATAATTAATTTGCGAAGAGGGCATTTTCATAGAATTCTAAAAATGCACAGTCTGATATTAAACATGTTGTATGGTCACCACTGAAGATTAAAGGGAAGAGAAGCTGCTTTGGCAGAGAAATTGGGTGACCACCAAGTCCTTTCCTTGTTTTTCTTTAAAATGATTCATTTTGTAGCATGCTGAAAAGTTATACCATTTGTACTGGTGGTTTTTCAGGCTGATGATCTAGTGATAACTGCTGGGTAGGTAGTGATGAGTTCCCATCAGTGTGTCCCTTGGGAAAGGAGCTCTGCTGAGCCGTCCCCTGGCCCTGGCTGCCCCCTGACCATTGGCAGGGTATGCCACTTGGTCCCTCCTCCTCTCTGCCTCTATCTTTGTCCTGTCCAGTCCAGTTTCCTAGCTCCCTGTTGTAGCCACCAGCATCACAGGGGCTGTTGGGGGCAGTGAGGTGGGGTAGGGGTTTCCTTATTAAAATTTCACCTGTTGGGGGACCTCACCTAATGTGCATGATGCAGTAGTACATTTCAAAACTATTAAGAAAAGAGTATAATTGTGATGGATGTGTTAATCAGTTCAAGCATTTCACATTGTATATCAAATCAGTACACTGAACCCCATAAATGCATCAATGTACACAGTTATGATTTAATTAAAAAAAAAAAAACTTCAGCCATCATAGAATCTTGAACCAACAAAAACTGTAGGAATATTTTTAAGTGAAATTTACATTTCTTTATTTCAATCGCTTCTCAAATACAGGTAAATAAGAAAGTATAAAGTGCTGTGAAATCACCTGTGTCAATCCACCAGTCAGAGACTGCTCACTGTGGACCCTTTGGTTGTGATTGTTTATGAAATTTTGTCTTCACCTATGGATTATATGTGTTTTCATGTGAGCTAATGATCAATTCCCTGCCAGTGTCATTCCCTGCCTGTCTCTCCGCATGCTGTGTGTGAACATCTTGCTGTGAGACCAGGAGACACCTTCTCATTGACACAGATACCGTGTTTCCCTGAAAATAAGACCTACCCCCAAAATAAGCCCTAGCAGGATTTCTATGCATCTGTTAAATATAAGCCCTATCCCGATAATAAGACCTAGTGATGGGTGTGGCTATACAGAGTATCTGCATAGCCACGCCCTGCATTTCAGTGCAGAGCAGTAAGGAAGACTGGAATACCTTTTATCTGCCACAGCTCCTTTCTCCCAGCCGTTGGCATTTGCACGGGTGCGCGTGTGGTAACTGCAGTCACAGGCATCCTATTGCACACATGTGAACAGCTAGGGGAAAGGAGTTCATGCATCACTAGCGCCAGCTCCACCTACAAGGTCGGCTCCCCCTGTCAGGTTCCAGAAGAAGATGACTTAACTGTATTTGAATAAATGTAGATTGTTGTATTATACTTAATAAAATAAGACATCCCCTGAAAACAAGCTCTAGTGTGTCTTCTTGAGAAAAAATAAATACAAGACAGTGTCTTATTTTGGGGGAAACACGGTAGGTGAAGGCTGGGTCAGGTTGGCATCCAGTGAGTTGCTGATAAACGGAGAACTCCCTTGCAGTAAGTAACACTAGAAAGCTCAGCCAAAATGATCAGCAGTAGTGCAGTAAAAAACAGAAGACCAGGAGGCAGCCTCAAGGTGGAACCCCGTGGGAACCGGGGAGCTGGAGGTCTAAGGTGCTAGAGTAGCAGAGCCCCTGCTGGCTGTGTGGGGTGAAACCCATGGGAACTGGGGAGCTGGAGGTCTAAGGTCTGGAGTGGCAGGGCCCCTGCTGGCTGTGTGGGGTGAAACCCCCATGGGAACTGGGGAGCTG
>NW_003852470.1:5751375-5752432 GCF_000181295.1 Otolemur garnettii | reverse complement strand
TCTGGAGTGGCAGGGCCCCTGCCAGCTGTGTGGGGTGAAACCCATGGGAACTGGGGAGCTGGAGGTCTAAGGTCTGGAGTGGCAGGGCCCCTGCCGTCTGTGTGGGGTGAAACCCCCATGGGAACCAGGGAGCTGGAGGTCTAAGGCCTGGAGTGGCAGGGCCCCTGCCGGCTGCCTGGTGTGCATCCTCACAGATCCCTGCTCCGCGGCCTGGGCTCAGCTCTTCCTGGTCCTTCCATTCTGTCTCCTTAGACAGCCTCTCCATCTCATCCTGGGCTTCCAGGCTGGCCTGTGCTGACCCTGGGGGCCTCCTCCTTTGGCCCAGGGCCTGAGTCTGCCTTCTTGCTTCCTGGTAGCGTTGGGGTCTTCCCTGCTTTTTCCTCTTTGCACACCAGACCTCAGTGTGCCTCGGCCCCTTCCTCCTGGTCGACAGCCTTCTGCCTGGAGTCATGCAGGGCTTGGTGGACAGAGGCAGGCAGGTGCAAGGACCAGTCTATTCACAGTGAGTGGGGGGCTGGTGCCCTGCGGGAATGGTCGGGAAGACTTTAATGTCTCTGAAATCAGTTTGCTTGATTTTTATTGAGATTTTTAACTGAGAAAGCAATGTTAAGTGCTTTCCAACTGGTGGATGTTATGGCAAGTTTAGTATTTTAATATACATTTCCTTTTAACATGCATTCAAAGGTAATGTGAACTGGATTACTTGACTTTAGCGTATTAAGTGCTGGTTTGATGCCAGCTCTGGACATACACTGGCCAGAGGCCGTAAGGAGTGTTCATAAGAATGATGTCACATTCTGCCCATGGGACAGGGAACCAAGTGTTTGACCCTCCAGATAGATAACAGAGGAAGTAAATGGTGCATCATTGGCATCCTGCTGAGAGATTTCAGTCAAGACAAGGACCCTGTGAAAGTGGCAGGTAGACTGAGACCAGAAGGTGGGTTAGAGGTGGTCAGAGCGGACGGTGCCGACCCTCAGACACAGGGTGGGCAGGAGGTGGTTAGAGGTGGTCAGAGCAGACAGTGCTGACCCTCAGACTCGGGGTGGGCAGGAGG
>NW_003852470.1:5747965-5749799 GCF_000181295.1 Otolemur garnettii | reverse complement strand
GGCAGGAGGTGGGTTAGAGGTGGTTAGAGTGGGACAGTGCGGACCCTCAGACTTGACCCTCAGACTCAGGGTGGGCAGGAGGTGGGTTAGAGGTGATTAGAGTGGGATAGTGCCGACCCTCAGACTTGACCCTCAGACTCAGGGTAGGCAGGATGTGGGTTAGAGGTGGTTGGAGCAGACAGTGCCAATGACCCTCATACTCGGGGCGGGCAGGAGGTGGGTTAGAGGTGGTCAGAGCAGACAGTGCCAATGACCCTCAGACTCGGGGCGGGCAGGAGGTGGGTTAGAGGTGGTCAGAGCAAACAGTGCTGACCCTCAGACTCGGGGTGGGCAGGAGGTGGGTTAGAGGTGGTTAGAGCAGACACTGCCAATGACCCTGAGACTCAGGGCGGGCAGGAGGTGGGTTAGAGGTGGTCAGAGCAGACAGTGCTGACCCTCAGACTTGGGGAACCTCCCAGGGAAGTGGGGGAAGCTGAAGGAGGCAGCAGGAGAGGTTGTCTTTTGGGGAAGACAGGAGCACAGAGCTAGAGTGGCGTATGGGGTCAAGAGCACGGAGGGAGGCAGCCACGGTCCCACCTGAGGCTCACCCCTGAGAGGAGGATGGACATGTTCTGGTAGCCAGACAGCAGTATTTGAGATCTTGAGCTGACACTCTGGAAGGTGATGTATAGCTTTATTTTTTATTTACATTTAGACAAAATCTTCCAGGGAAGACACAGGAGCGCAAATGGGCATTTTTTCCAGGCGTCTTAGTATAAAAATTACATGAGTTCTTAAAAATTTTACCTTATAGAATTCTTGATGAGTTCTTTTATTTTTCACATGGGATAAGTTAAAAAACTTCCCTGGAAACTTGCACCTCTGCAAGCCACCTCTTCCGTGGCTGTTGTTGGGAGCCCTTTATGGGGTGTGGGGCCATGGGTGTCCCTAGGACTGCTGACCATCTGTCCCGGGAAGCAGCTTGGCTAGATCACAGAGCCTGCGCCTGCCCTGCCCTCAGGCTGCCTCGCTGGGGGGGGAAGGGGAGGGGGGACAGGAGGCTGCCTCGCTGGGTGGGGGTGACAGGACACAACTTGCTTTGTTTTTGCAGTGTTTGTATAGAAAATAGGGGTCCTTTTCTGAACGTGCTGGTCACCCCGTAAGGGCCACCTGCCTGACCTGAGGACCACTCTGCCCCTGAGCTTTTGTTTTCTCCCTGGCCTTGTGCAAGTCTTACTCTCTGTACCCACGAAATCCACCTGTGGCAGGGATTTCACAGAGTCCAGAGTCCAGTGCAAAGAGCATTGGACTCAGGTATGTTTACGCTGGGCAAGTCCCTTCTCCAGGATGTAAAGAGTGAAGATTTAGAACTGTGGTCTCTTCCTAAAGACAAGACCCTATCTCTAGTAATATCTTTCTTTCCTTAAAGTCTTCTGATGCTGCCTGAGCCTGTGCAGCATTGGTGTCTGGAATGTCATTTGCGTCCTCTTCTGTCTAGGCTCATGGAATCTCGTTTGCATCCTCTTCTGTCTGGGCTCTGGGCTGGGGGAATGTCTTTGTGTCCTCTTCTGTTCTGGCTGGGCTGGGGGAACTTCTTTGTGTCCTCTTCTGTCTAGGCTCTGGGCTCGGGGAATGTCTTTGCGTCCTCTTCTGTCTGGGGTCTGGGAATGTCTTTGTATCCTCTTCTGTTCCAGCTGGGCTGGGGGAATATCTTTGCTTCCTCTTCTGTCTGGGGTCTGGGAATGTCTTTGCATCCTCTTCTGTCTGGGCTCGGGGAATATCTTTTCGTCCTCTTCTGTCTGGGCTCTGGGCTCGGGAATGTCTTTGCGTCCTCTTCTGTCTGGGCTCTGGGCTC
>NW_003852470.1:5744785-5747785 GCF_000181295.1 Otolemur garnettii | reverse complement strand
TCCTCTTCTGTCTGGGCTCTGGGCTCGGGAATGTCTTTGCGTCCTCTTCTGTCTGGGCTCTGGGCTCGGGAATGTCTTTGCGTCCTCTTCGGTCTGGGCCCTGGGCTCGGGAATGTCTTTGTGTCCTCTTCTGTCAGGGCTCGGGAGCGTCTTTGCTTCCTCTTCTGTTCCGGCTCGCTGTGTTCACGTATTTAAGGGTAGCGTGTTGGGAGCCGCGTATTGTTATTGCTTCTGTACTCCCTGATCTGACCACCTTTGTTCTTACTTGGAGTATTTGACCTCTTACTTTTTGGGGTATAATAATCCCCTTATCAAAAGGCTGAATCTTTAATTGAGATATAACTTATAGAAGTTGGAAAGATACAGAGCTGAAGTGTACCGCTTAATCAGTTCTGACAAATGCTTACCCTCCTGCAAACCACACCTCCATCAAACTCAGCAGCATTTCCGTCACCAGCCCCTGTGCTCACCTTTACGGGGGTGTCTCTTCCCTTCTCCGCCCTAGAATCTGAGCCTCTCAATCCCATTTGCCTCAACAGCTCTGGGGTCCTTTGGACTAAAACGTTTTACGCCCTGGAATTTTCTTATTTCCATCAGTAACAAAGGAATTTAAATGTTGCCGGTTCTCTCTGCGGTTACCCTGCCCTCTTCTTCATCTCTCAAAACAAATGCTCACCTCTTCAAAGTAGAAAAGGAGCCTGAAAGAAAACCTCGCATAGGCTGCAAAGGACAAAATGCCATCCTTTGCTTCTGTGAGAAAGTAATTTCTTTTAAGTGTGTGTAGAGGCCGATATCAGGACATCTGTTGAGTGTGCCACGCCTCTAGAAGAACCACACCTGCGTGTTTTCATCATTGCTCCTTGATTTAGCCTGCCAGTTGTGTGATATTTAAGAATCTTTTCCAAGTCCTTTTTTTGACATTATCTTGTGTCTCGTTCACACCTCACTTACTCATAATTTGGGATAATTAATGTAGTGGTCGGGCTGCCATTTACCTCTTCCAGCTAGGAAAGGGGGCTTTGCCAGATAAATACACGTTATAAGTGGGATTAAGTCATTGATAGTTTGCTACACTTCTAGAAGAATCAGCTCTTTCCAGGTACCAAAGTACATATGGTTCCTTGATTCATTTTTTTTAAAGACAGAGTCTGACTATGTTGCCCTTGGTAGAGTGCCATGGCATCACAGCTCATATCAACCCCAAACTCTTGGGCTTTAGCGATTCTCTTGCCTCAGCCTCCCAAGTAGCTGGGACTACAGGTGCCCGCCACAACACCCGGCTAGTTTTTGTTAAAGTTGTCATTGTTGTTTAGCTGGCCCAGGCCAGGTTTAAACCTGCCAACTGCTGTGTATGTGGCTGGTGCAGTAATCACTGTGCTACAGGTGCCCAGCCTTGATCCTTCTTTATTCCACATTTTTACCAGGGGGTTAGAACTATAAGCTGTGCACTCCTGTGGCTCAGACAGTCTGAGTTCTTTCCAGTAATATCACGCTAAGCTGGGTTGTAAGTGTCCCTTAAAACCTTGTGAATAATAGCATTTCATCTTTTGGAAAGTTATCATTCTTCTGTCTTTTCACTAATCCCTCCTCCCACCCTCTCATACACTTGAGGGTTTGATCAATAATTATTTTTATATTATAATTACTATTTAATATGCAACTACCTGAGGTTTTCGTCACATTGTGTATGGAAAATGCCACACTTTCTGGAGCTGTTGGGGTGGCGTAGTCGTGGTCCCTTGGGTTTTTTCTGGCACATTTGGCTCATAACATCTTAGAGAGCTGCACGGGCCCGTGAGGAGGAAGGAAACCTTAAACGTTTGCTTCAGAGCACGTATTGCCGTTCGTATTGAGGCTTTCTCTACCAACCTGTCTTGAATGCCACACTATTTTTTTTTTTTTTGAGACAGAGCCTCAAGCTGTCCCCCTGGGTAGAGTGCCGTGGCATTACAGCTCACAGCAACCTCCAACTCCTGGGCTCCAGCGAGTCTCCTGCCTGAATGCCACACTATTAAAAAGCTTTGTTTATTCTGTGTTTGAATTTGGACTTCCTATTCAATAATTTAATATTTTTTTAATGACATCTTCAGTCTTTTATTTGTCCTAGGTGAGGGTAGAGTTAGCCAGCATGCAGCTCCCTGCTCCTGGGTGTGTAATCATTAGCTCATAATTGTTTTCATGACCCCCTTAGAGCCTGGTGTGCACTGGCTCTCAAGCCTTTGTGACCTTCCAAGGTGCTTAAATGGGTTTTGCTTTTCCTATGAATTAAATATGTCATATCCATTTTAGATATTCCTGAGCCCGTGGTGCTGTGTTTTGGCAAAATAAATATTTTCAGAGAATTTAAAACCTATCTGTTTGTATTTCCTTATATTAGGAGATATAATAATTCTGGGGTGAGCAGCGATCTGCTGACATTGACCTTCTGGAAGAAGCAGCTGCCACAGTTCTGCCCTGTGGAGCCACAGTTCGCTGACCTGCGGACCCTGCACTCTGGGCTTTCTTGCCTGGTTGAGATTCCTGCTGTCAGAACTAGACAGTGACCTTTCACACTGTTTAATGCTGCTTCTGTCCACAGGTGTGAGAAAGCCGTGTGTCCCTTGGGTCCCCTCCTTCCATGAAATCCAACCCAAAGGGTCAGCAAGTTTCTGTGTCTCTGTCTTCATTTGTGTCCCCTTCCATCTCCTTTCCAGTGAGTCTCTATCCTGTCACAAGGAAGCAGCTTTGCTTGTCACCACCCCAGCAGCAGGGGCTTCAATCAGCCTGGGTTTCCTGGCCTCATTCTGAGACTGGGGAAGAGCCTGTGTCCTGGTTCACAATGTTAGTCACTCTCTTTCTTCCTACCAGCCTGCCATGGGCAGGCAAGATCATGATCCCTTAGGAATTAGTTCCTTTTCCTCCCTCCTCTCCTCTCCCCTCCCTTTCCCTCCCCTCCTCCCCCTCCTTCCCCTCCTCCCCTCCTGCCCTCCCTCCCCTCCCTTTCTTCCCTCCTAACCCCCT
>NW_003852470.1:5702621-5744310 GCF_000181295.1 Otolemur garnettii | reverse complement strand
CTCCCCTCCCCTCCCCTCCCCTCCTCTCCTCTCCCCTCTCCTCCATTTCTCTTTTCTTTTTCTTTCTTTCCTTTCTCTCTTTCTTCACCTTTATTGAGATATAATTTACTTTTAAAAAAACACAACCACTTTAAGTGCCTGATTCGGAACAAGTTGGAAACGTGCGCACCCTCTCATCACCACACAGCCAGGAGTTGGACGTTTTCCACACTGTGGAGTTCCCTTTGCTGACCCCTGATTTCACTTCTACTTATTATGGTTCTTAACAAGAAAGCAATTGACCCGAGAGAGGGTGAGCAGGAGCCCTGATCTTCCTCTGTGGGCTTCCTCTGCGGCCGCCTCTGAACTGCAGGGTTCTGCTCATTCCAGTTCCCCTTCCCTCTCTGTCGCCGTCAACACCTGCTGGTGGTTCATGCTGAAGGTTAATCGTAGTGGCAGAGGGGAGGTTTTCCCAGCAGGAACTATTCCTCTCCCCTGAAACAAACAAGTGCCTTTCTCTCTCACAGTCATTTTCGCCGTCTCCTGTAAATGGAAATATTAGAGCTTAATCAGTCCTTGGTCCAGGACTTGGCATCTGCCTGGGTCTGGGCTGCAGTGAAGCCGGCATGTAGAGGCTCACTGGGAGAAGAAAAAGTGGTCAGCGGCTGTCTGGCTGGAGGAGAAGACCCAGAGCCTGCCCCTGGGCTCTTTGTGCCCCACTCCCCAAAACCCCCTCATGACCAGGCCGACTGTGCAGCCTGCGCCTCCCTCAGGCCCTTTGTGCTCCCTCTGGTCAGGACACAGCCCAGCCCCCACTCTCATCACTGCCGTGCTGGGCTTTGGCTTGTGGTGTCCCTGAAATGCTGGTTCCCCCTTATCTCTCCCAGAAGACCTGTCCGTCAGTGGTCAGCCTCACGCAACTAGTACAGAAGCCACTCATTTCTATGGGTTTGTCCTGGCATCCTGTCCTCTGTGCCGCCAAACTCCAGAGTCCTCTGCAGAAAACTTGACATTTTCAGTAACCCACCTAGAGCAGGTGTGCCAGCAACGGCCATCTGCATGTTCTCTTTCTCCAGGAGGGCACAGATCTTGGCCACCGAGCGCTTGGCTGGTAGGCTACAGGCACCGGTGCTTTCTGGACGAGTGAATCGGTGAACTGGAGGTGGGAACATTGTTCTGCACCTGCTGTGGAGTCCTACAAAAATATCAAACATCTGGTGCTGTCTCTGTCCCAGCACCTCTGGCCGAGCAGAGCTGGCTCCTTGGCGATGCCTCTGCTGTCTGCCTCGATTATGCCTTGTTGTGTGCTTTACGTGTGCCTTGCGTGTGCCTCACGTGCATCTGGGCTCCAGATATGCCCAGCTCCAAGCCGCCCTGGTTTTTTGCGCCTGGCCTGGCCACTTTGTTTCGAGAAACCCTTTGGCTATTGAAAGTAGGAGATAATCGTATAAGAAACTTACTAACTGGTCTTCATAGGCTTCCTGATGGTAGATAATAAAACAGAGTGGAATAATTGGAATTCTTTATAATGGATGTGATTATAAATGATTTCCCTATTTACTCATTTAAAAGGTAAATGGAAGATGATTAGTGAGTTCTGTTTTCTGTTTTTCCTAAGGTGATTTCTTAATCTTCTAAACAAATGCCTATGATACAGAGAAGAAAAAAAAGCATTAAAATTTGCTTAAAATCTTTAAGAAGCTATATAAAGCTTTAGAAACAAGTGATCTTTCTGTCCCTTCAGTATATTATGTCACAAGAGAGCTAGTGGATTATGTAGACAGCTCCGCTCTGCTTTGTTGACCCAGGGTCAGAATTAACGGACAGTGTTCTCTTGGCGGTACTGTGTCACTGACACTTGTCTTAAATACAGGGAGCTTCTAGATGGAAAAGTATTTATTGTTTTCCATGTTGTATTATATTATCTCTAAAAATTAGTATTCTTAATGGGTGCAAATCCTGCTAAATCCTGTTATTTAATATTGTTCTGTAATTTGATGATTAAATAATGTTATTTTTTTGTCTCCTTTATCCTTAAATCCTCCGCCCATAATCTCCTGCTTTTAATTGTGGGTGTCTAATGACTTATAATTAGTTAATTCTTTGTTGGTGAGTGGTTGTTATACATTGCAAATAGAAAGATAATACATATAAAGCCATGTTTAGTTAAACACGTGACTGTTCTTCACAAGGCTCAGGTTCAAGAAGCCTCTAGTTACCACATTATAATGATCTCTAACCTTATTTTATTTAGTCAAAGAGATATGTCAAAGACCTTCTTCACCTGTAAGCCTAGAATTTAGATCTGATTACATTTGAAGGCCGGTTCCCTGGGTAGTTCCTGAGCAGTGCTAGGGTTGGGACTGTCCTCAGCAGCCTGAGCACTTCTCTTTGGGGGCCTGTGTGGATAATGCCTGCTTGAGTGCAGCATTCTGTCCCACAAGGCAGGGCTGCCTTTTGGGGATGAGCAGCTGAAATACCATTTATTGTTTCCTATGTCATGTGTCCACGGAAGCAAAAGAAATGCTAATGTCTCCACAAAATGTCTGTGTTCAGGGGATAGAGCACAAACCTGGCAGCCTATTCTATGTGAACAAAATCCCTTTGCCCAGGGATGCTCCCTGGTGCCCCACACCTGCCCACACAGATGAGGAGAGGGTGGGTGATTGGTTGCTAGGGGCCAGGGTTGCTGCTTGACAGAGACGTCTCACCTCCCAAAGACTTGGGTGGTAGGAGGGAGATGTCCCTGGAGCCCAGCTAGCTGCTGGGGACATGGAGACCACCTTCATGTGGGTGGGGACGGAGACTGGAATCGATGCCTTTGGGTTCCTGGCACGTTTGTTGTCCTCTAACCTGGTGTCTCTGTGTTAGCCCATTGTCCACCCAGAGCTGGATTCCTGGTGCTTCCTCTCCAACTCTCTCCTCTGCAGAAATGGAGAAGCCTTGGGCCTAGAATTTGGGGAGTTCCTGGGGGAAGAAAGGAGGTTAGGGATTCTTGTCTTTTTGTCTCTTTTTATAAGTGGCTTTCTCCGTCTTTTGGCACAGCTGTCAGCAGGCTTTCACGAGCCAGTAAACATTAAAAAAAAAACGAATAGCCAAGCAAACAAAGTATACTAGGTACTTTTGAGCCCACCTGTGTGTGCCCGACAGTATTCCAGACTCGGAGTTTGGGGCAAGGGTGGGTGTACAGTCCTATAAAACGGCCTTTGTGTCTCGTCAGGGTGAAGGGACGATAGACGATCGTATTATCCGTCAGTTACTAGTTAAACAGCGAAAGTCAGCTGATCTTTGCTAGGGCTGCCATTTTATTCATGAAGTGCACTCTCCACAGTCTTAACGTTGGAGGGGCCTCGGCTCTGACTCTTGTCTGTTGTAGGATTAATTATTTTCTCCATTTTTTTTTTTCTAATTTTATCGCAGTGCAGTGGGGGACACTGTTCTGGGTCATCCCAGGCCGCACACAGACACCTGGGATGTGTGGCTTCTTTCTGGATATTAGGCCTTTCTAATATCTCTAGAGTCTCTTGGTGATTTTATTCATACATACATTCACCCAGAAATGTTTGCTATCAACGACTAAAGGCCAGGTGCCATGGAAGGTGCTGGGGAAGGAGGGAGATTTGAGAGTCTCAGCTCAGAGGAGACTGAGGTGATGCAGAGGACCCAGGGACTGGGCTCACCCCTCTCAGTCCTGGCAGGGGCTGCAGTTGGAGGAAATAGCTTTGCAAATCTTCTGAATCAGACCCAGACTAAGCCCCCTCATCCAGGAAGAGATTCAACTTGGTCTCTAAGATAACCACCCACTAAGCTGATCCCCACATTTTCCCCCAGACTAGTCCACCAAAGTGGAGTAGTCTCTTTGAGTCCTTGGAACATTTTTCTCATCATTTTATTTTTTAAAAAAGAAAACACTAAAGCCCATTGGTCTGAAACTTCCACGCTATTTGGTTCTTGTTTTAGAGGTTTCCTGGCAGAATGATACAGAAAAAAGCAAAGAAACTTAACACAATTTGGCATTTTCCTGCTGGTCTGAATGCAGTTCTTGATTGTCCTTATCAATAAACCTTTCAAAGGTCATTTTAAAAACAGAACAGTTGGCAGAGATAAGAAAAGATCATGAGTGTATACTTAGCAGGTAATTAAAAGTAACAATAACTGCTAATATCACATAAGTAGGTTCTTGCGGTTTGGGAACAAAAGTTCAGTGCTTCATAAAATGTGCAATATCTTAAGGACTTCAGATTAACATAAAATGATGACTACAAAATAGTTGTTACCTGATGATTAAGACACTGATATCAAAGGTGCATGTAAAAAGTTAATGTGAAAAAGTTTTCACGAATTGGAAGAGTGGACAAAAATACTTCTAAATTAATATTCATATGCTATGAATACTAGCCAGGTAGGAATGGATAGTTAAATTAATAATGTATTATAATTAGGCACTTGGCTTTTATCTGTGTCCATAAAATTATACATACCAGAGGTGACCAAATCATGAAATTTTCTCATTATAATGTGAAATTCGTATTACAGCCAGGGTCATCTGACTTATAGGTACCAGCAGCTGGGTGGGTGGCGATGGAGGTGGTGAGAGATCTTCACGGTAGGTTTAAGAAGCCTCCAGATAGCAAAGGGACGTGGAGGGCTGGCGTGGGGAAAACCACTCTGCAGTTTGTACTACAGTTAGAGCACCGTGTCTGTTCAATGCCTTCCTGAACATTCTCCCAGACAGGGGCTTTTGTTCATGTCATGTATGTACTAGATTCAAACTCCACTTGCCAAGGTAAAGGGACTGTGGAGAGGATGGGCTTGTACTTTTTCAAGCCTCAGAGGAAACATCAGCTTCTCAAGTGGGTGCTGACACATTCTAGGGTGTTCAGAGGATCAGATCATAACCCATTGCTTTGTTGAACTTGGCCTTGTCCCAATCGCAGGAAGTTCATCCCATGCTCAGGCTGCAGTGCTTCTTGGGGCTGGGCAGTGGAGTGAAGAGGGCTGCCCTGTTGACTCATCTTGGAGATAATATTGAGAAGAGGGTTGGTCCCTGGAGTTTCTAGAATTGATTATTGCCCAGCAGGACCCTGAGAAATCCTGGGAGCTCAGCCTTCCAGAAACCAATCAAGGGTTAACCTGGGATGGGGGAAGAGGAGTTCCTTGAAGTTAGTCCATAGACCCCATTCACTAGAAAAATCATACACTCCTATTGTTCAAGTGTCTTCTGGGCTTTCAGAAGGCATTTAACAGACAGAGTGCTCTGAGTACAACACTCTGCCAGGTTACGCCCATAAAGTGCAAGTAGCATTATCTAGCTAGGAACTGGCATCTTTCAAGGACATTTATATAAAGTCAGACCAGAATAATTCAGTATTAAGCTGTCATTAAGTAGATAAATGATGCTGTGGTTACAAATACAAATCTTGGAAGTAAATGAGCAATCTCATTCTGAGCTTTTTTCTTTGTAGCTTTATTTGTGTTTACAATTGTGTTTATCAAATTCTAGACCTTCCAAACTCTGCAACTCAGTCTAATGTTCTCTGATGATCATGCCAATTCATTTTCCAATAAATGCAGTTATTTTCTTGCCATCGCCTTTGTATTTAATTTCAAAGTTTTCTTGAATTTGTTCTAAGTCATCTTTTACAGATGCAAAGTGAAAGTCAGCAGGTTTTTTTTTTTTCTTCTGATGGTGGCAATTATAAATGTAATTGTAAAATTCATTCCGAATTTTATTTAACTTGATAACCAGTTAGTTTGCTGCCATGAAGGGCATCATAGTTTTCTTTATCATCTATTCGGCACATTGAATTTGATCGGCACAAATTCAATGATCAATGAATTTGATCATTTCGGCACATTGAAATGATCAAATACCAAAAAATGGAATGCTAAATGCTTTTGTCCTTCTCACTTCTGTTCACTGTCATTTTCTGTGACCTTTTCTTTTTCCCTCATTCAGTTTGGGAAGCTGGCACATTCTTCTGGAGGAAAACACTGTTTGTTGTCTGATTGAGGAGAAGGATTTCATCTCCATGTCTGTATTAAAAAATGCCCAGTGGCAATGATGAAGAGCTGTTGAACTGACCCCCGATTGTGTGCCCAGCACATGCGCCAGCCGCAGGTTTTTTAGTTTGTCTTAGCTTTATGTTCCTAAACTTTTATTCTGGTTGAAATTAATCTTTTGTCTGTTACTACATCTGAAAATAACAATGATTGTGGTGCTTTCTAAGTAGCTCTATGAAGGAAAGAGAAGGTGAAAGGAATATTTTATTTCTTTTAGTGTTACCCCCCCAAAATGAAGTGGAGACCAGGTTTGGGAGAAGGACATTTAAATCAATTTTCGTTGGCTTTTCCGTGATTCTCAAGTTTAATTCCCTCACACTGTAGAGGCACCGAGCTGATGGAGACTTAGGGGGCTGGGATGGCTGGACGGTCTTGGCACCTCCCTCAGGGGTCAAAACTTTTGTTAAAAAGAAAAAGGAGCAGCCCTGTCTTGGAAGGATATGTCCAGAGGGGTTCAACGACTTTGCTGAACAGTCCTTTTTGGAATGTTAACCCATTGGTTTTCAGTTAGCTAATACGTTTGGGCTTATTGTGTGAGTCTAAACAGGTAGTGAAGTCTTGTCTAACTATGCTGATCGTTTATTGGCTTTGCTTAACTTTCATAAATTCAGCATGTAATTTTGGAATATCCGATCTATTCTGCTCCCAGTCCTTTCCTGAGTACCCTGCCAGGGGCAGTCAACTGCTGGCAGGACCCAGCAGAACTGGGTGGGATCATTCCCTGGGTGCATCTAGTCTTTCCTGTGATGGGGTGGGTTCAAGTCAGCCTACTCAGAGCTGCAGAGGGGACGTGCATGGGAGGATGTCTGTTCAGCGTCCACTGGGAAAACAGAGCCAGCAGTGTATATATTTATTTATTGCAAGGAATTGGTTGATGGGACCGTGGGGGAAGGGGAGGCAAGGGAAATACTTCCAGAAAGGCAGGATGGAAACTCCGGGCTGGGACTACTGCTGTTGTGCTCAGGCAAACCCTAGTTCTAGTGTTAACACCTTTCACCTGTCTGCACCAGGCCGCTCAGAGAATCTGGTGTTAATCACCCTGCCAGTTATTCCCCGGCAACACCTAGATTAATGCTAAATTGATCAGCTGTGTAAAGTTGTCACCGAACAGTGGCATTCACAGGAGGCTGCAGACACATGCTGGGTGTCTGAGGAAGGGATGGACTTATTCCTGGCCTGGGGTGTCTAGGATGCCCAGTCCAGTGCCCGTGTGCCAGAGTCAGAGACCAGGACAGAAATAAATCATGGTGGCCAGAGCATGGCTGGGCGTGGAGAAGTTGGCGAGGGCTGACCAGGCAGCAGATGGTCTTGTGTGTTGCGAGAGGATCTGGGGTTGGGCCTGGCAGGGAAGGTGCTTAGTAAGAAAGTTGGGGTGTTTGTCTGCAGTGTTGGGGCTGTGTCAAGAGGAAGCCCTGCAGACCATGGAGGAAATGGCTCCTCCACTTCCTGCTCTCTTGGCCGGGTACCTCCAGGGGAGGGAGTACAAAGCACAGGGGGTGTGGAGCGGGGAGAGAGGGAAGGGCCTTTTCACTGGGAGTCATGTCCACACCTGTGGAGGTGGCCTGGCCCAGGGGGAGGTGGGCTCTGGACATAGCCATTCCCAGGCTTGGAACTCCCAAGATGGCAGGGAGGGATCCAGGGGAGGCCCTGGGCTGCAGAGTTGCCCACCCAGGTCTCCCTGCCCTGGGTACCACCACCGAACACGGACACGAAGCCATGGCCTTTCCTTACATTCCACACATGTGGACCACTGGGCTTCTGTGGATGGGGTGTGGCAGGGTTGCTGGCCTTTGGCTCCCTGGGCCTCTCTGCTTCCCATCCCAGACAACTGTGGACAGCACCTGCGTTGGAGTCTTGCACAGTTCCTCCAGTGTGTGGTGGGTAAGCTTTCCTGGGAAGGTGTGGTGGGTACATCCTGGTAGAGGAGGACAAGGTTTCTGCCCTCAGGACAGCAGCAGCCTCAGATTTCAGGCCATGTGGGTGTTGTGCCAGTGTTCCTTCAGGGGAATCGGGTGATCATCTGTGGTCTGGTCAGCAGGGGTCTGTGCTGTCCTGCTGCGAACCTGTGTCCTCTGGCTTTGCAGAAGGTACTTTGGACAGAAGCTCTCTGCTGGCCGAGTTGGGACTCTTCACTCGGTGGCACCTTTCCCTCAAGGGACCTCTTTTCATGCGCTAGGTTGTAGTGATTTGTAACAATGAGATTGTCATGAAGAGAGGGAACAGACCTTTTCTTAGTTATTACTCATGCATTTGTATAAAGGAGGAAAATGGGATGGCTGTGTTATGGATTGAGTTGTTCCCCCCAGATCTGTTTGCTGAAGTCCTAGCCTCCCCTTAGAATGTCAGAATGTGACCCTATCTGGAGACAGGACGTTTATGAGATAAATTGTGGTCCTCTGAGTGGCCCTAACCCAGTGTAACTGTGCCCCTGTAAGTGGGGGAGACAGGACACAAACATGACCACATGAAGACTCCAGGACGTGGCTGTCCCCAAGCTGAGGAGAGAGGCCTGGGGGTGAAACCAGCCCTCGGAGACCTCAAACCCTGACTTCCATCCACAGAGCTGTCAGACAGTAAATTACTGTAGTTCTCTGCAAACCCAGGCAGACTCAGAGAGGCTGTGGAAACAGAATTCATGGGAGCTGCCTACGCCCGTGCCCCACCTTGTCCCCTCTCCCCCTCTTGTCACCCTGCACTTCGCTGTCCCCACCAAGTGGATCTGGCCATGGAGTCCTGAGCTGCCCTTGGCAGAGCCCCTCATCCGTGGGCTCCTCCCGCCATGTTTGTTTCCATAGCTCTGGTCCTGTTTCCAGCTGTCTCTGGCCGGCCCATCTCAGTCTCTCTTGTGGGCGTCTCCCTGTGCCTGTTCCCCTGTGTTTCCTGGTGTCCTTTCCCGCAGCCCCTTTGTGAGTAGCTCCTGCGGCCCTGCACTGGCCCCTCCGACCCTGCACTGGCCCCTCCGCCCCAGGCCCAGCCCGGGCCAGCCTGCCAACCCTTCTTCCTTCCCTTTAGCTTCCCCTGTGTTCCCACGTCATTTCCTTCTGTTGCCCTTTGGTTACTTATTGCCTCCTTCTGGGGACCTCAGAAAGCTGAGGGTCCCCACCTCCAGGACAGCAGGCCGCTCTGCACAGTGCCCTGAGTCCCAGCACCACACTGGCCTCTGCCCGTCCAGGCCCTGGGTGAGCTGTGAGTGAGGGTGTGGAGGTGGAGGGCGGCCCTCGGGAGCCCAGGGTTGGTCTCTGGCCCCTGGGAGAGACGTCCAGTGCTGGTGCCTGTGGATGGTGGTGATTAATTAGTTGTCCCCAACCAAGTTTTCCTTGGGAGGAGAAGAGATTTTCTGACCTGTGGATGTGCTTTCAATTTCCTAACCCTAAGTTTTCCTTCCTCTTTTTTTTTTTTTTTTCGGAGTTTTTGGCTGGGGCTGGGTTTGAACCCACCACCTCTGGTATATGGGGCCAGCGCCCTACTCCTTTGAGCCACAGGTACTGCCCTTCTTCTTTTTTTTTTTTTTAATAAAAAATTCCCTGTCCTGTACCTCTGAGTGTATTTTAAAAATCATTAATTTAGGTGTTCATGTTTTATATCCCTGACATAAAATGTTGAGACGCGACTTGGAGGATTGTTGAAAACAACTGTGGAGATGGTGAGCCCGCCTAGCGAGTGGTAGCGACCGTGGCGTCTCGGGCGATGTGTTAGCTATGTCGGGATGTCTCTGCTCTGGTTTCCTGGGATTTCCACCCGCGTAGGTTCTATTTAATTTTGCTTAATTGAAGCTGTGGCATTGATAGGGGACATAGTTGTTCCAGTGTGCCAGGCAGTGACATTAGAACTGATTATTAGGACGGCTAATTTAGGGGCCATTTAAAGATAGTCACAGGCATCAGGCTGATTGTCACATGTGTGTCTGTCACTGCTGGAGACCATTGTGTGGGCCAGCGGCTCGGGCCTCCAAGGTGTGAGTGACACAAGGGTTTTGTAGTCAGGACAGCAGGTTCTTTTTTTTTTCTTAATTTTTTTTATCGTGGTAAAATACATTGACAGTTCACCATTTTAACCATCTTAACTGAACAATCGGTGGCCCTAAGCACATTCCTCATGTAGTGCACACACCCCCCACTGTGTAGTTCCAAAACACTTCCGTCATCCCAAGGGACCCCGATACCATCATAGTCACCCCCACTCCCTCACACCAGGCCCTGGGCACCACTCATCTGTTTTTCTCTCTGAATTAGTGTCTTGTGTGTATTTCCCATAAACGGCGTTATAAGGGGCGTAGCGTTTGCATCAGGCTCCTTTTACCAGCACATTTCCTCGGCTTTTCCTGCTGAGCAGTGCTGGGCTCCCTGGCATGGCTGGGCCTGTGTGGCTTGTCCATTCGTCCTTGAGGGGCATTTGGGTCACTTCTGCCTTTTGGGTATTGTGGATACAGCTGCTGTGAGTGTCCTTGTACAAGATTTTGTGTGAACACCTGTTTTAATTCTTTTGGGTATACCCAGGAGCAGAACTACTGGATCACATGGTAATTCTGATTACTTTATGGAGGAGAGGACATTCTTTTTATTGTTTTATCTACATGGGCCTCTCCTGAGTCATTGCACTGAGTTATGAAGCTTGATCTGGAGAGCTCCCTTTCTCTCTCTCTATTAATTAATTTGTTTGTTCGTTTATTTTTTGACACAGAGTCTCAAGCTGTCGGTCTGGGTAGAGTGCCGTGGCGTCATACCTCTCACAGCAACTCCACCTCTTCAGCTCAAGCCATCCTCTTGCCTCAGTTTTTCTATTTTTAGTAAAAACGGGGTCTCACTCTTTGCTCAGGCTACCCTCGAACCTGTGAGCTCAAGCTATCCCCCGCCTAGCCCCAGAGTGCCAGGATTACAGGCGTGAGCCACTGTGCCCCACCTCGCTCTCTTTTTTTAATTGTACCTTTCGCTGTAGGTTTTACACAGGGGCTATTTTTTATGTTTTGAGATTTCTAAGATCTTTGTTGGGAATCAAGGCCTAATGAATCAAAGCTCAAGCTTTGTTTGTCCCTGAGCCAGAGAGAGGGTTGTCTAGGGGAGAAAGA
Source organism: Otolemur garnettii (assembly GCF_000181295.1). Classification (NCBI taxonomy): domain Eukaryota; kingdom Metazoa; phylum Chordata; class Mammalia; order Primates; family Galagidae; genus Otolemur; species Otolemur garnettii. The sequence continues at coordinate 5,733,203 of NW_003852470.1, read as the reverse complement.
GGGGGAGAATCCTCACTGAAGTCACACGGTCCCAGAACAGAAATCAGTCTTGGGAGCTTAGAAATCATAGTGGATGTTTGGCTTTTCCAGGGATTCAGTGTACCAAAATGTACACTCCTAATTAAAGAAAGCAGAGCCCATCTTCATTTAGGACCAGTGAACTGTAGAACCTGTGACGTGGGAGAGTAGATCCCTATTGTCCTGGACACAGCTGCTTTGGAGGTTCTCCTGGGCAGGACTGGCTGGGCGGTGGATGCAGCAGTAACTGCCCTGGTCATGCTGGGAGCTGGAGGATGCAAAGTGCAAGGAGGAGGGACAGGGGAGGAGATGTCAGGATTTGGTCCTGGAAAGGTGGAGCTGGGGTCCTGGTGCTGTTATCCCCAAGCACTGTGTCCCTCCCGCCCCAGGGCCCAGCCTCCCTGACTGGTACCTGCTGCCCTCTGGGCTGCCCCGGCAGGTGAGATGAGGATGGGCCTGGGGAGTAAATGTGGGAAACTTTGACAGTAATCTGAGCTGTCACCCACGTGGCATTTGATTTTTCTAGAAATTCATTTTTGTTTGGCTTTAGAAAGGTACTGGTCAGAAACAAAATGAAAATAAAAGCAAACATGCAGCGTTCTAGTCCTTGCTTTAAGCCTTGTCTTAGCCTCTGAATGGGGCTATATTTTAGGGTCCCAGGTCTGCTAATCACACAAGGGCACAAACTGGTTGGCTTAAAATGCCGGATATAGTCAAGAGCAAGTCATCAGCAGGGCCGTGTTCTCCCTGAAGGCTCTAGGAAGCTATGGGGCACAGTCCTTTTCTTCCCAGCTTCTGGGGAAGTCTGGCTGTGCTCACCCTGGGCGTTCCGTGGCGTGCAGCTGTGTCATGCCCTTGTCAGCCCCTCCCGCTTGCGTATCCTTGCTCGCATCTCTATGTCTTGTGCCCAGATCAGACACTCATCATTGGATTTAGGGTCCGCCTTACTCCTAATTTGATTTTATCTGCAAAGACTATTTCTAAATAAGTGTATATTCACAGGCACTGGAATGACTTAGTTCATTTATGCTGGGTAGTTTATAAAGCACAGAAATTTATGGATGCACAGTTCTAGGGGTTGCAAGTTCAAGATCAAGTTGCCAACACTAAGGCTACTCCTATGATGTCATCCCAGGGCAGAAGACAGGAGGGTCAGAGAGGATGGGCGGTGTCACACTGGTGCTTTTGTAATGACCTCAGTCCTACCTATAAGGGTGGGGCCTTCATGGCCTAATCATCCCTTAAAGGTTCCTTGTTTTAATATTGTTAGGATGGCAATTAAATTTCCACTTGAGTTTTGGAAGGGAAAAACATTCACACTATCCCATACGGGTTGGAACTTGAACATGTATTTTGGGAGGCACACAGTTCTTCCCACTCAGGTGGGTCAGGGCACAGGCCGCAGGGCAGCCGGGAGGAAGATGAGGTCTTGAGTGGGGGAGGTGGTGGTAGGGTGTTCCTGCGGTGCCAAGGGTCCCTGTTTCCTTTACCCAAATACCCAAATTCTCAGGTGGGTTGGAGGGCAGCCCCGCAGGGCAGCTAGGAGGTAGATGGTCTTGGGTGGGGGAGGTGGTGGGAGGGTGTGCCTGCATTGCCAAGGGTCCCTGTTTCCTTTACCCAAAGGCCTTTCTTTGCCCTGGGCAGCTGGATGTGCTGGGCATGTCTGAAAGGTTATTTGAGCATTGGTAGGGTGGGCTGGAATGTGGGGCCCGTGAAGCATCTGGAGAATGGAGAAGGGGGACCAGGCAGACACTGGACAGATAAACCAGCCCGAGGCTTCTGCCTCCTCCCTTCTTCCACCGCTGTCCTGCCCAGGAGCTCTTCTGCCCATCTCTATCCTGAAAGGCTTCATTTTTCAGAGCATTCAGACCATGAGTAGAGCACAAGCGTGATGTGTCACACCACCATTAGATGTTTTCAGACCACTTTTCTGCAGTTAAGCTCGTAACATGCTGTGGAACTGGACCCTTTTCCTGCCTTTTGCTTCTAAATGTCAAGTGTTTATAAAGAAAATCTCCGTAATTTGGAAGTTATGCTTTGCCTCCTAGCTGTCTAGACAGGTAACCAATTTTCGCCAATTTGGAGGCTGTGGAGGCCTCTTGAAAAGATCGCCGCCCTTCTTGCCAAGCCTCTTCAGCAACGTGACTGTGCTGGTGTAAAGTGGCTCCGGCCGGTGTTGGACAAAGGCTATGAGAGAGAAGATGGGGGCTTACTTACTTAGACTGGGCCAGCCACAGAGAAGTGCATCAGTGGTGCACGCCAGGGCTACTTGTGGCTAGAGTAGACCAATCCCTCAGATCCTGATTGGAGGGCTGAGGGTGTCTGTGCACCAGGCACGCATTTGTGACAGAGCCACCGGGCCAGCTTTTGGGGGGTGTGTGTGGTGTGTGTAAGGCACTTAGTGGGCGGTACTCCGAGATGCTGAGAGCAAACCTGAGCAGTGAAGATGAATCCCCCGCCCCCGAGACCCTCTACCTATTGTGGATACTCTGCAAGGAAGGCATGACAAACTGAACTAGAGTCATTGGAGAATCTTAGTGAGTGTGCACATTTTTCATGATCATTTTTTGATAAACAGACAGACAGACATTGGTAGGAACATTATCCCCCAGCACCTAAGTTGACATTTGGGATTGAATGAACCAAAGTGTTGGCTATGAAGATGGAGAATGCTATTTTAAAGACCAGAATCAGCTTTTGATTACAAAGAAAAGAGGCATTTTTAGATTTTAAAGACATACAGTGTAGGGAGTCTTAATTTAATAAGATGGAAGGAGTGGAAGCAATCATTGTCATCATCTTTCTTTGTGTTCCGGATTCCTACAACACGTACGCCACAGTGGCACAGCCTGGAATCTCCCCAGAGTGCTGTGCGTTTCTGTTCTTTAGTGGCATCAAGCCGCCCTGTCCAGCTGCCCTATCCAGCTGCCTGCTCTATTTCATCAGCTGGTGAAAGGCACCAGCTTGGGCGGGTCCAGGCCCAGAACTCTTGGCAGAACCGGTGTTGGTGCCCTTTCCTCTCTCAAGGTCATCTGGTCCTCCCAAGACTGTTGGGTTCTGCTCTAGATCTTCCAGAGACAGAACACTTAAGTCTGAAAGGGGAATTGTGGACCAGTTCAGCTCAATATATATTTCAGCTCAAACCCTCCAAATGGATTAGTTTTAATATGCGTTTTCTTGAGAAATATGTAAATTAATAATTGCTTCATACATTATTCAAGAAAAACTTACTTTGTATCACCAATAGCATGTCTAATCTTATATAAAGATATGCTAATGGATTTAATTAAAATAATTATACTGAATAATGTGGCCTGAACTTTACCCTAAAATAGCATCTATTAATCATCATCAGTAGTAATATTTTTAGCCAGGAAGACACTTACAACATTAAAACAGTACCAGATAGAAAGTGTATTTTTTGTTTTGTTTTGTTTTACCGTTTGGATTAAGGTGGCATTCTCATGAGGTGCGTGACAATTACATTTGCTTAGAGGAGAGTATGTAATGTATTCAGTTTCTTTAACCGGAACTGTTTCAGCAATTAGAAAACTTTCATTATTCTCTGCCCTTTCTTAGTCCTTTTGTGTTTTCTTTGTTCCCTCTAAAGCTCTGTTTTTAGTATATTTCTTGTCCATTTCATTCTGTTTTGATCTCTCTTTCCCTCCTAAACATTGTGATTGGTGAGTGCTGTGAGGCCTTGATTGCCTGGATAGCGAGAGATGGACCCAATTTTAGGAGGGATGCAGGGCAGCCGGTCTCAGTGTGCGTAGAAATGAGACTGGCCTTGATTCTCCCTGATTTGTTTCTGGCATGGTCTGGGGCTCGCTGGCTTTCAGTCGGTGCTCAGGCCTGGGGAGCTCTGTTGTATTTGGAGGGCATTTCAGTTTTTCCCTAAGGCTTTTGTGAGCCTGAGACCAGGGCGCGTGTTCTTGCTGTGTTGATGGGTCTGTGCACGTGTGTTGAGTGACCTGAAGCACACATGTACACAGAAACATACCTGTCTTCTCCCAGCGAAAACAGGTGAAGCTTTCCCATGTTCAAAGAAAAACGTAAGCCGAGGGAGGCTTAAACTGCCTATGAAGTTCATTTAACTAAATTAATTCAAATCTGAAAGGCTAACTTTCTTACAAAGCAAACATTTATCTGGTAAGTTTGCTTTTAAGTTAATGAATAGGAGACATATAAACAAAGCTAAAAGCAGTGAGTGCATCTAACCGCCTGGGGTGCCTCCTCCGTCCTGGGGAGGTGGGTCGGGAGGGTGTGTTCATGCAGGGTACGCGGGCCTGGTAGGAGTGGAGTAGGAGGCCCCGCTCCAAACCCAATTCTCACTCCTGGGGACCTTCCACAGGCCTTGTCCCTTGTCCTATTCTTGTCCCTCACTCTGGAACCCAGCCCAGGTGGAGGAGGCACCATGGGGCAGGAGCTGCAGAGAGGCCGGCACCTTGGTCTTATCCCATAAGTCAGCAGAGCCTGGAACACTCTGAGCAATATTTTGTTTAAATAAATAAAGAAATGCACTGATTTACAAAATACCAAAATCAAGCAAAAGCAGCCAAGAAAACCAAGCAGCATCTTCCATTTCTGTCACCCTGGCCTTTAATGTGCTTGGGCTGTGGATTCTACTCAGAATCGGCTCCAGTGTACACTGCATTTTATCAGGGCCAGTTTGCCCTGGGATGAAGACTCAGGCCTGAGAGCCCTGCCCTTGTCCCCCATGAGGCATTGCATTCTGTGGATCGTGCTGGCTGGGCTCTCCCACGTGCGCCCAGGGATTTTATTTCTGAAAGAGTCCTTTTATATAAGGAAGATTCCATCCAGCATTGTCTGTCCACAGAGCAGATGCCCCACTTTACCTGCCGGGTCCTCTGTGTCTCGGGATAAAGCAGAGCTCCTTCCGTTGAGAGAGGTCTGAATTGAGCACAGCAGCCTAACTCCACAGGGAGTTGGAAGCTTTTTGTCACAAGCATGAGCAGAATCCTCAACATTTGAAATTCTTGACAAATAACCAATATCAGAAATGGCCCAAAGTAGCTTTGGCTCTTGATGATAGTGGACAGCACGTCCTCCTGTCAAGGAGAGTTGGCGCCGTGGTGGGTGGGCGTCAGCGTTCTCTCCGCATCATCAGCTGGCTGAGCAAACTACAGGGGAGTGTGGGTTTTCCTTTTATTTTAGGGTGGTGATTTCTGTGGCAAGCAGAGGTGGAAAACTTCCTGAAAATACGTAACTATATGCAAGGCCCACGCAGTCTGTCTGGGAGCTACAGGGACTGTCTGTGTTCAGGATTCTCTCCGTGGAAAGAGGGAGGAGAAAAAGAATGAACAGGCCCAGTTCTCACCGTAGGAGCGTATTGTCGTTGGGGAATGTGGACAAGTTGAACTTCCTTACGGCCTGTGATAGCAGTGATCTCAGAAGAGGTATCAGCAGGTGCCCCGGCCTCTGAGCTGGTGGAGAGGGCCTGGCGCTCCTGGGAACCGTGGGAAAAAGTCCTACAGGTGGAGCTGCAGGCCTCCCAGGTGAGTCCCAGGGAGGAGGGCTGAGCCCAGGGCCTGGAGTGTGCCCTGTCTGGTGCCCTGGATGTCACCAAAGTATCTAAATTCAATTTGTATCTTAGGAAGGCCCCCCAGGTGCCTAGGGAGAATGTACTTTAGGGGGTCAGAGTGAAGGCAGGAAGTCAGATTGTGGGCCACAGCAGCAGAGAGGAGACAGCAGCAGCCTGCCCCGGGGAGATTTAGGAGTTAGGATGACCCAGGTTTTGTGAGTGTCCAGCATGGCTTAGGGCCTCATGGTGCCACTGGGGGCTTGGTGGGGCAGTGTCTTGAGCCAGCAGCCCTGTAGAAGGCCAAGTAGGTGGCAGTGTCCATCGAGGCAGGTGGCTTGTGGTGTCTGTGGGGCAGCTAGTACAGAGGCCATGTGGGCCTGGGGCCCGGGAGGAAGGGGGCAGCCTAGGATTCAGCAGTTTGGCAGAGGTGAGACCCTGAGAGGAGGATATAGGGGAGTGTGAGGAGCAGGGCCCTGGACTAGAATAGTGAAAGGAGCATTGGAAGCCTGAAGTCATTGTGGCCTTGCCAGAACTGACACATGGTAGGGACCTTAGTCAGGCTGCTGCAGGGGAGGGCTGTGTGGGACCTGGATGCTGGATTTCCCAACACTGTCATCCTCCACTGACGGAGAGGAGGGCGGGGTCTGGCTCTCTGGACTGCCAGGTGAGAGGCTGGTGTGGGCTTCATTATGGGGAGAAGCAGGAGCCACCCAGAGTGAGACCTGAAGCTTCTGGAAAGAGAGAGAGAGACAGAGAGGAGAGAGTGAGGAAGGAGGATTGGAAGGGGAGGAGGAGGGGAGGCTGACAGAAAGCAGGAGGTCTTTGAGCAGACAGCTGGGGACGGGATCAGAGCCCAGTAGTGGAAAGGGGGTTACTCCTAAAACCAAGGCACAGGGAGAGCCTGGGGGCTGCAGGGGCCTGCGTTTGGCTGGGTGGTGGGCAACTTAGTGAGTTCCTTTCTCCTAATGGGTTTTCTTTCTTCTCTGAAGTGGCCAGTAAAATGAGAGAGCAGGGGATGGGGATGCCAGGCTTGGGGAGAACAAAGGAAGACTGAGTTGGAAAGTGGAGAGGATGGAAAGGAAGCCAGGCCTTGGGAAGCCTGGGCCCAGAGCACAGGTGGGGCGCTTCCCCTGTTCCACCTTTTCTGTCCTTCTGTTAAGTTATGCAGGACCAGTGTCAGACTGATCTCTGGTTCATCTCTGTTCTCTCTACACCTGTGAGACACGAAGTCTGTAGCAGGGTTGGGGAACCTTTTCATGCTGCATTAATTTAGCTGTGATCACATAAGGCCACGTTCAAGAAGCTTCAATTAGCTGTACCTAAAAATGGCATTATTCTGTAAAAACGTAGCTACTCTGAACTTAATGTTTTCAAACAGTGGAAATGATTTGTTAATGTTGAAGTCAACCAGCCTTTTAACGCCTTTGTTGTGTCTGCTTTTTGCTGAGAAGCATTTTTGTACTTGGTTGCAGCTTGGAGGTCCGCAGTTCCAGCTGATCCTCTCGATGAGGAGCAGTCGTTTGTGACCTCAAGGGTGTCTCGATGTGGGTTAGGCAGGAGAAGTAGATTCACGGCGGTAATCTTGAAAACAAGGAAGCATTTGGGGGCATGTTGCCAGGGTGTGGGTATTCTGCTTCTCTCCATGTTTCAAAAGGACCTTTCTTAGCATCAAACAATGACTTTAAAATGTCATCTTCTGAGAGCTCAACCAATTCCATCTGTAGTTCTTTTGGTGCTATGATAATATGAACGAGGTGAGGCTGAAATGCTAATTTGAGTCTGATGTCATGATTCCCAAAGTCGAGGAACCTTTCATTGCATTCTCCAATTAACAGATGTAAGGCAGCTGTGTATTCTCCAGATGATTTTTATATGTCATCCTGATCATCAGCGACCTTTGCTAACTAGGGAAAAGGTTCATCTGAAATTTTCTTTTGAAGAAGTGTTTGGAAAAAAGATAGCCTTTTTTGAAACTTTTTTTTTTTTTTTTGCCACATACCATATATAGACTTAGTTTTACCTTGCAAAGAACTATTTAGGTTGTTTTAATTTGACATGATATCACACAGAAATGCTGCTGACCTGTAGAAATCTTCTTTTGATAATTCACATTGTTGATTCTGTCCTTCATAAAATTTAACTATCTGTTATTGCAGATAAAGTTTGGACTAACACCTGTCCCTGCAATAGCCCGTATACTTTAGAATAATATGGCTAAACACCTCATCATTCAACTTGAGCGTGTTAAGAACTGATGATGCCGTATTGCATTTGCACAGATATAGTTAACAATAGTTATAGCGTGTTGCAACATGTCATTTAAAATAGGTTTAGCACAGAGATTTTGCTGATATAAGATACAGTAAAAGAAATGAGAGCATGGGATCTGCTAATATTTTTCTTACCTGTACAATAAACTCTTCATGTCTTTCTGTCACGGAAGGTGCACCATCTGTTCCTACACTCACTAAATTTACCAAATTCACTCTAACTTCACGACATTTATCTTGAAAGTTGTTGAAGGTTATTTATTCCCTCTCTTCTGTTCAAAACAGTGTCCGAAGCTAGTAACTCTTCGTAGGAAGGAAAATTTCCTGTTATAACCTGAATAAAGTATCAAACCTGGGCACGTTCAGTAGTATCAGCTGGTGCAGAGTGACTGAATTATTATATGTTTTCTTCTTGAGATATTGAATGCAGTTGTTCTGTTAAGTTGAAGAAATTGGTGACGCCAATCAGTGGTGGTTCTAGGGAAAGGCAGTTGTTTGTATTAATACTTTGAAACATTATCAGGACCTATGCACCCTACAACTTCTACAGTGCATTCTTTAACAATTTCTCCATCACTGAATGGCTTCCCCCTTTTCCCCCAAAACGTGTAAGTTACTTTGTACGTTGTTTCAGAGGTGTTATTTCCCAGTCTTACTGCTGCTGGAAAGAAGGCTTTGCTTTGCCTTTTATCCTTTAATTTCTGTAATACAACCTTTCAAGCCTCTGCCTCTAATGTAAACTATTTGTGGTGCTTCTGAGTATTATAATGTTGGTGAGCATTGAATTTCTTTAATGTTGATATCACAAAGCAAGCAAATCATTTTATCTTTAGCAGAAACAAGCTAATATTGCAATTCCCAACCGTCATTTAAAAAACTGTTTTCTTCATTGTCCGTCTTTTTTGCCATGATGTTAAGCAAACAGAATTAAAAACTGGTGAGCGTGCAACTACTGACAAATTCCACTTCAAACAGAAACACACCATTGTCAAAGCTGATAACAGTGTCTTACTTGACACCCATAAACTCTCGCTAACCAGCCTCCTGTGGCAGTGGCTCCAGTTAGGTGGGGGAGTTAGAAGCCATCACTTTAACCCTTAAGGTTTACTAATAATATTCCAATTGTCAATCAATCTGGGAAGATTATTGAGTTGAAACTTATTTTAGTCTTTGCCATTTTAATTTAAATATGTTAATTAAAAAATGAAAACATAAAAGATAAAAATGTATTAATAAAAATAAAAAGATTTGTTCTATAGAATTTGGATTCAGTCAAAAGGCCACACTTAAGGACCTAGAAGGCTACACGCAGCCCCAAGACTGTAGACCACCCCTGGGCTATAGTATTTTGGTCCATTAAGGAGAATTCTGTGTTGCCAGCATTGTGGGATCACTGGGTTCTGTGGGCACAGGCCCCTCTCTGTGGGCATTGCTCTCACAAGCCTGGTGCTGGAGTCTTAGGGACAATCCCAGCAGGGAAGCCTCTGGGAGCCCCTGCCCTGGTGCTGTGTTTGTCCTGGTTGACACAGCCCCCAGCGTCCTGACAGGAACCAGTGAAGGTGGCGCGGGAAGGCCTGTCTGTCCCTGTCTGCTTTGTCTTTGTCAAATGACGTTTATACAGTTGCTACAGGCAAACGATGCCTTGCTGGGTACAAAACAAAACCCACGAAGCCAGTTCGTATCTTACCCTCTGGACGCCTGCACACTAGACGAGACACTTTGAGAGACTGAGCAATCAGCCTTGGAAACACTTATTATTAAATGTCATATATATATGTGACATTTAATAATAAGTGTTTGCAAGTGTCATATATATAGTGACATTTAATAATAAGTGTTTGCAAGTGTCATATATATATATATATACATACATACACACATTTATAGTGACATTTAATAATAAGTGTTTGCAAGGCTGATTGCTCAGTCTCTCAAAGTTTTTAGCCAGGGCCAGGCTTGAACCTGCCACCTCCGGTATATGGGGCCATGGGGCCATGGGGCCGGTGCCCTGCTCCTTTGAGCCACAGGCACCGCCCTAAGTATTTTTTGCTTTTTCAAAGCAACTGTGAGGTAGTTGAAGCAGAACATTTGAAAGCAGAATGAAATTATTCCTATTTCATGCTCTTCCCTAAAGTTGCATCTCAAAACAAATAATTGGAATCTAGTTGGCATCTAGTTGGGAAGAACAACGTGAACAATTTTGGAGCAGAGATTTATCTAGTAAAAGCTGCTTTATCATTTTGACCATAAAGTGTTGAGATTTGTGATGAGGTTTGAGCGTGGTGGTTTCTCAGAATCAGCTTTGGGGGTGCACAGAGCAGCTGTAAACCCTAGCAGTGCCAATCTGGGCAAATGGCTTCCCTTTTTTGTGCCCCACTTTGCTGTCTGTGAGAGGGGCTAATGACAGACCTCCTAGATCAGGTGGTCGAGGATTTACTGTGTGTGCAGAGTTGGGCACCTATGAACATGTGGGCCCGTGCAGGACATTCACAGATTGTAGAGTAGGAAACTTGAACTCGTTTGAATCTAACTTTACACCGAAGTTGAGAACACGATCCCTGCGTTCTTCCAGGCTTTTTCCATTATGAAAAAACTACAGAAATACACCCAGATGGTGTATTCTTAATTATTTTAAAACATAAAGTGTAATTTACATGCAGTAGAACTCGCTCTTTCTTATTGAGTGGTTCTGCCAGCTTAGACAGAGGCAGGATACAGTTGTCCTATGGATGAGTCCCCTTAGCCACCAGCAGTCCTCCACCTCTGCTGTGGGCAGCCCCTCCCCACCTCCACTCTGGGCCACCACTGGGATGTTTCCCATCCCTCTGGTTCTGCCTTTTCCAGAATGTTGTAAAGGTAGGATTGTACCGTGTCACCTTTGGAAGTTTGTCTTGTGCTGTTGTCACAGAGCATGGGAGACGCCCCGCGTGCTGTTAACACATAGTGTGGGAGATGCCTCATGTCCTGGGTGGTTTGCTCTGTCCCAAGGGGTGTTCTGCTGTCTGGATTCACCTCCTGAGGGACGTTTGGGTTTTTTTCTAGTGCCTGGAGCAACACAGCTTTATTTGGGACAAAAAGTTCACACACAGGGTTTTCATGGAAGTTAACTTTTCACTTCCCTTGAAGAGAAACCCAGGGCCCGCCCGCTGGACGCTGTGTTTGGGGCTTGTCTAACTATCTGGAAGAAATTGCCAAGCTCCTTTTCAAAGTTGCTGAGCTATTTTTGCATTCAGACCAGCAGCCTCTGTGTATAGCGTGTTGTTGGGGTTTTTATTTTGTTTTGTCTTTTTTTGTTGCTGTTGTTTGTTTTATAGCAATTCTAGTAGATGTGGGTGGCATCTCGCTGTCATTTTAATTGACATTTTGCTGCAGAGTAAGGTGCCCGTGGCCTGCACACAGCTCTAACTTCCCACATATCTTCTTTGGAGACACGTCTCCTCAAATCTTGTGCCTGATTTTTGAGGAGGGGGAGATTGTTTTCTTACTAAGTTCTTCATGTATTCTGGACACACATCTTTATTCAATAGTTTTCTTTAATTTCTTTCTTCCTGCGTTGTTATTCTGGCAGCACCGTTTAAATAGCAGAAGTTCTTTATTTTGATGAAATACAATTTATCAATTTCTTTTAATAGATTTTGATGTTGTATCTAAGAAGTCTTTCTCCCGAAAGCTTTATGGTTTTTACGGTTTTACATGTCAGACCTGGGATCTGATTATAGTCAAGTTTTGCCTCCCGTGTGAGGGGTGACGTTTGTTTATTTGGTTGGGGGGGGTACTGTGTGCCTTTGTTACACATGCACGGACCATGTATGCTCAGGGCAGTGGCTTCCAAGTGGGTTTCTGATTTCATGCTCTTGAAGAATAAGGGTATCCATTGCTTTGCAGTGGGTGTGATATCTTCTGGTGCTTCTTTCCAATTTGATTTTGAGTTTTAATGCAATCCCTTATAGTAACTGGCATGAATGTTATTCCCTCCATTTCATTAAGAGAGGTAGCACCCAGCCAGGTACAAGGAATTAATTACTTAGGGGTACAGGAGTGCCAGATCCAGGGTCAGAACACTTAAAATCCAAGAACTTTTCCCAACAGGATATAGCCCAAGGGACCGAGTCGCTGGCTTCCCCCAGTTGAATTTAATTCTAGCTTAATTTAGTATGAGCTGTGTGAGCAGGGACAGCGTAATTAATGTTTCCGTTGTCAGTTTCCTCTCCTTCCAACACAGCTAACTTTCTGTGGGTGGTCTGCTTAAATGAGAGGGAAAATACACAGGGTTTTATCGCTGACCCAGTATTATACCATCACGCTATTTCCGAGGGTGTTGGTTTTGTGGAACACATAGAGTGTGACTACAGGAGCTCACATGACCGAAGAACAAAATAATTAAAGGATGCACAGATATACAGGAGGACATTTTTGGAACGGAACAAAGGCAGTTCACTGTAGTGAATGTGGAAGAGCTGAAGGGAGTTGAGGGGAAGAGGATTCTTCTGGGGGTCAGACTGGTCTTCGTTTTGCTGTAAGCCTCATGTCGCTTCTTACAGCTCAGCACGCACGTGGTCAGCAGATGATAAACAGTGGCTTGTGTTGATATTAGTTTCCTTATTATGTAGGAAGATAATCATGTGAGCACTTGCAATTCTTCGTGGATTTCTTTGTTCTGTTTTCATTGCGTTTGTCCATCAACTCTCGTCTGGGAGTGATTTTTCTCTTCTCAGTGTTCTGTAGTTCAAGGGAATTATGAATTTGAATTAAATGTTCAGCAACCTGGGTTTGGCTCAGCCTTCTTTTCTCTTGGTTTGCAGGGGGCAGCACTGAAATACTTGCCAACGATCGTCAACGATGTAAAGCTGGTGTTTGATCCCAAGGAGCTCAGGTAATGAAGCCCCCGAGGTGAGTGCTTGCCAGGTGCCACGCACGACCTACTTCTGAGTGCATTTAGTTCTCGGGAGGCTCGGGGTTCTGTCTCGTGTCTGCATGTGTCAGCGCCCTAGATCATTCTGGAATGTGTGCTGATGGTGGTTTCTGTGACTCCTTGCTAATTATGACTTTATACAGAAAAGGCATCACTAACCAACAGTCATCATATTGTTTTCTTAAAAGACTATTTACAGCCTGATGGGTATATGATAAATACATGGCATTTTGTATACTTTAGTGTATGAAGCTGAATAGGTGGTTGTTGGTTGGGTGGTGGTTTGTTTTTAGCACCTAAAAACATAACATGGGTGCTATAATATTTGTGTGTCACTTTCCCCTTCTGTGACAGGGACAGCTTCTCTTTGTGTGCTACAAAATGAGGGACTGTGAGCCTCAGGCAGAAGATTCAGAAGTTGTCATCAGGAAAATACTTAAAAACAAAACAAAAAAACCAGCTGTAAGGAAAGCTGGTCCCTGGGCTTTCAGAGCGAGGGGCAAGGGTGGAGACCACCTCTCAGTGTCCAAGCCTACTCTGTTTTTGCCTGATCTGCAGATTCTCTGCATTCTGACAAAGCCTATTAAGTCCAGACACCTACCCGTGTGGTCCTAATCTGCTTTTTGTTTTGATTTTAATATGACCCAATAAACTGCCTTTGGGTGGTGGCACGATGTGTACCAGCCCCTGCAGCTCTCCTAAATATTATTAAAGGGCCATCTGTCCCCTGGGCAGTTAAGCTGAATAACAAGTGACCATCCTTCCTGTATTTTTATGTCTACCGTAGGTCACTCATGCCCTGAAGTTGAAGGGCAAGGGGTTCTCGGGGAGGCGCTGGGCCGCATAAATTGTTGGGTCCGCGATGTGCCCTAGGATTTAGTGTGCTGAGGGGTACATTTATTTTCTGCTCCTGGGGTGCTCACAATGCTGGTTGTAGCTTAGTGGGCCCTAAATGTGAATGGGAGAGAAAAATGAGTTCATGGACTGTGTGACTGCCCCTCTCTGCAGAGCCTTCTTCTTGGAGTGGTCCCCAGACCTTCTGAATAGGACATGGCGAGTGGGGCTCAGTCGTTTGGTTTTATTGAACCCTCAGTACACTGATATCTGAGGAGCTCGTGTCTGGGGACAGTGTCCTCCTCATTGTGCGAAGGCGGCAGCCCTCACCCCTTGTGGTGGAGTTGCTGATGCTCACAGGGTTCTTGGAGACCCAGGAAGACCTGCTTCTCCAGCCAGCCCAGGGTGCTGCTCTCAGTCTTTCTGTTGTATATGTGGACGTGTGTCCCTGTTCAATGCCTTTTATATCGACATAGAAAATCGCATTGAGCATTTTTTTCTGTTTAGAAAATTGATTCATGTTTTAATAAAACAGAAGAGATGACAGAAGAAAAAATTAAGTCTACCGTCCTAACATCCAGATGGGTCTGCGTCACTTCTCTATACGCGTCCATCGCACCTAAAAATGTCAGCTTTCTTTTCCTTGTGGTCTTGTCCTGAGCTCATCTTCTGCTTTGTCATTTTTAATAACTTTCATGCCGTTTCCCTTCTCTGCTGGCCCATCTTTAAGCAACAATAGACAGAACATCTATTATGTGCTTTCTCCATACAAAACCTGGTTTGCCCAAAGCACCTGTATTGGTGCATTAATCTTTATGACAGTGGCATGACACAGGTTCTATTGTTAGTCTAATTTTTCCCTAAATAACTTGTCCACGATAACTCAGCTGGCGAGTGGCAGTTGCTCAAGGCCAAACTAGGCTTTTTGGTTGCAAAGAACACACCTCAGTTCTAAGCATTCTGCTACCGGCCGGGTGTTGGGTTTTGTCCAGTTTGTGGTTACTATAAAATATGCAACTTAATGGGAGCATCTGCCCTTATTTCACATCATTAGGATAAACAAAGAAGTGGAATTACTTGGTTTTACATTTTCTTAAAAAATGTTGAATGGATATTATCCAGTTGTCTTCCAGAAACTAAAACCAGCATTCTACGGATGTATATCATTGTCTATTTTCCTAAACTTTGCCAGTACTGGCAATTATTATTTTATAGAACCCAGCTGATATGACTGGTGAACGGCATCTCTCCATTTTAATTTGCATTTCTCTAGTTACTAACAAGATCTCTCTTTTCTAATATCCTGTGTGAAAGTAAATTTTCTACTTTCTAGCTTTATTGGGTTATTATTACATACCATAAAGTCACCTGTTATGAGTGTTCAACTTGATGGCTTTGAGTAAGTATATTTACAGAGTTGTGCAACCTTCACAAGAGTCCAATTTTAGAACACTTTTATTATCCCACTGAGATTCCTTGTACCAGGCATTGCCCGTTCCTACCCCGAGCCCTAGGCGATCACTAATCTGTTTCCTCTGTCTATAGATTTGCCCTTTCTGGGCATTTCATATAATTGGGATTGTAAAATAGGTGATCTTTTATGACCAGCTTCTTTCACTTAGCATAATATTTGTAAGGTTTATCCTTGTAGTAAATACCAACACGTCCTTGTCTGTTCTGGATGAATTGCATGGATGTACTACTCTTTATCTTTTTATCAGTCAATGGGTATCTGGATTATGTTGACTTTTTGAGTATGCTGAATACAGACACTCTGATTCACATACAAGATTTTATGCAGATATATGCATTATTTTCATTTTTCCTGGGCATATTATCCCCCGGAGTGGAATTTCTGGCCTATATGGTGACCGTGTTTAACATTTTGCGGAAACACCACCATGCTTTCCATAGCAGCCGTGCCATTTTACGTTCCTGTCACCACAGGAACGTGGTGAGGCTTCTAGTGTCCTTGTATCCTTACCAACACTTGTTAATGTCTGTCTTTTGGATTGTATCTATCCTAGCGATTGTGAAGTGCAAAGTGACATCTTAAAACATCATTGTTAAAAATGAGATGTTGACCCATGTGAGGGGGCTATGTCTAACATGCTGGTGGCGTGGTACTGTATGGATCATTATTCCTGGTACTGTCTTGGATATTTTTGCCGTGTGTGTGTGTGTGTGTGTGTAAATTATTGCTCTTCTGTTTTTCTTCTTAGCAAAATGTTCACTGAATTCATCCTGAATGTCCCCACGGGTTTGCTCACCATTCAGAAGCTCTATTGCCTGATCGAAATCGTCCACAGCGACCTCTTCATACAGCACGGTGAGCAGAGCCTGAGAATCATTAAAAGGCCACCTTGTATATTGTCTGTAGACCTTGATCCTTCTGAATTCCCTCGTCATTGCCAAGAGGAGCGGAGGTCACAACCAATTAAAACTGCTCCATTACAGACAGGAAGATTTAGCCCTTACCAGGGAAGGGTAATTGACATACACCATAGGTAATAGATCATTGAGAAATGAGGGCAGAAAGCTTGTGGCTTGTAATTTCGGTGTACACAGAAGCCCCAGGGTAATCAGCATACATTGTCGCCTTTGAAATGTGTGATTGTCTATCCTGGGGAGGCAATCACTAGCTGCCATTGAGATGATTGCAAAGAAAAAAAACTCAAGTTTTCTTTAAATTGAGGAGTAATAGTTCTGTCTCATTCTGAACTTTGTGTCCTTTGACAGGGTTTCTTCAAACCTGCCTCAAAATAGTAAGAATTTTCACAATTCCTCAGCTCAGTCGTCATGAGAAACACCTTATATTCCCACAGGTTATCTCCCTGCCCTGTTTTATTAATCATTTTCTTTCTATTTGGACAGATTGAATTAATATTTTACACTTGTCAGGCAGTTTTATTGAAAGCTTAAAACCTCTGCATAATTCTGCAACCTTCCTCATTTATTTGAGGCAAATGTGAAGCCTGTTGATTGACACTCTGACAGGAGTCGCAGATTTATTCCGTTCCATTTGTGTCCAGACGGTTGGCTGTTCCATTCGTCTTCTTTTGTCCTACTGCGTGGTGGTGTTTGCAATTCTACTGAGCTGTTTCAAGGATGGAGCCGCCCAGCCTTGGGATGTGTGGATATCGTCAGATGAAGGAACTCAGCCATGCATCGGGCTGAGTCCTTTGTGCCTTCTGGGCTGCCAAACCCTGTGTTATCCTGCTGAGTTTAACGTGCTTTTTTGATTTAACTTTATAAAATGCAGTGGAATGAACACTTGTTGCTAAAGCTTGTTATATTGAGAGGAAATGTTAAGATTTCATTTGGGTCTGTGTGTTCTTCCGGAGAAGAAAGATCAAACCAAGAAGTAGGTAGCTTTCTGCAGATCTGTCTCTGAGTCTGAAGCCCATTTTCCACATTCATAAGAGAAAGTCAATTCTTGCCATTGCTGGGGACTCAAAGCCACATGAGTCTCCACTGAGCCAATGACCCTGACCATCTGTGTTTCCGGCTCTCACTGCAGAGCTGGGTCTTCAGTTGCCCACTCTCCAGGTGTCTTTGGAAGCCTGGGGACACCAGAGGGCTTCAGAAAAGGCAGACGATAGAGGTGTGTTGGTGGGAACCCTGTTTCAGTGTTTCCTGCTACATTAACTGGACTTCATAGCAGAGCAGATAAAATCCCCTGAAAATTTTATATCTGGATCTCACTAGGTAGGTTGCTGATTCTCTTCGTGCACTCATCCTGTGCCAAGACACACATACCCCTAAACATACCCCGTCACCACCACCACCATCATCAGTATCTTCACCACATTAACAGCTGTTAGTGAGTGTCATTTGTCAGTGAATGGCAATTGTCAATGAATTGTGCTTAAGTGTTGATATTCTGAAGACCTTCTTGAGGACATACGTACATATCTTTCAAAATTTCTATTACAAAACTTTGTTTTGTATGTCGCTTACTTTTGAATAAAGACTTCAGACATAAAAGGTTCTATTAAAATTATTTAACACAAACTTTTTTGGGCAGGGGGAGAAGTTCTTATTCTGTCACCCAGGATAGAGAATACTGGTACCATCATAGCCCACACTACAACTTCACCTCCTGGGTTCAAGTGATCTCCTGCCTCAGACTTCCCAGTAGCTGGGACTATAGGCATGTGACACCATACCTAAAAACAAATTTAAACAAATTTTTAAAACAAAATTTAAAAAAATTATTGGGGTTAGTATGAGGGTCCATACAGTTAAGTTATGTCATTTGGGTTTGTAAGGTAAAGTCTAAAGCTGAAGTTGTAGTTGTGGTTTTCACCCAAGAAGTATGCCATATTTCCCTACCTTGTACTTAATAGGTGGGAAATTACCAAAACACCTTCTCCCTTCTTGAATTTAATTGTATTTTTCTCTCATGTGGGTCTGTAGTTGTTGATCTACTAATTTTAGATTAGAATTGAGTACATGGGATGTACTCAATTGCTTTTCCATTCTTGAGATATTTTACGTAGGAAAGTATTCTCTACATCTGTCCAGATAAATACAAAAGATGAAACGTTTCCACCTTTTTATGGCTGAGTGTATTCCATGTATACATATACCACCATTTACGGGTCCATTTAAGGGATCCTGGTACTTGGGTTGTTTCCACATATTTGCAGTTGTGAATTGAGCTACTATAAATATTTGAGGACAAATGTCCTTATGGTAAAATGATTTTTTTTCTTCTGGATAGATACCTAATGATGAGATTGTGGGAATAAAGGGGAGGTCTACTTTTAGGTTTTTAAAGATTCTTCCAACTTCTTTCCAAAAAGGTTCTACTAGTTTGCAGTCCTACCAACAATGTGTAAGATCTCTCTCTCTCTCCCCACACCAGCGCCTGCAACTATGAGACCTTGTGATGTGGGCTATTCTCCCTGGTATTAGGTGATATCTCAAAGTGGTTTTCATATGCACTTCCCTGATGATTAGGGATGATGAGCATTTTTTCTTGTGTTTGCATGCCATTTGTTCTTTTAGGGAAAAGGTTCTGTTCATGTCACTTGTCCATTGGTTGATGGGGTTATTTGCTCTTTTTTGTTGGTTTGCTTGGGTTCTCTATATATTCTGGTCACTAGCCTTTTGTATGGTTTGTAACATGCAAATATCTTCTTCCATTCTGAAGGTCGTCTTTTGTTGGTTGTGTCCTTTGTTCTACAGAAGGTTTTTAATCTGAACAGGTGCCATGTATTTACTTTTGTTATTTCTGTAGTTGCCAATGGAGTTTTCTCCATGAAGTCTTTCCTAAGGTTGATGGATGTATGATATTTCAAGGAAAAATGTTTTTCTGCTGAAACTTGCTCATTTCTTTAGCTAGTAGAAAGCTTGAAGGAAATTTACTATTTATTTTTGGTGATTGTGTTCACCCAGGTGTTTGTCATTGTGTTTCTTTTTTGTCCCTACTGTGTTCCATTCTGTTTTTACTTATGATCTGAACACCTTTTATCTTAGACTCCCTCAATTCCTGTGTTGGAGTGTGTAACATGTAAGTAAATACTTGGCTTTGGTTAATAAAGGAGCTACCAGGTAATGTAATATTTTGAAATAACCTACTATCTCTTTAAGCACAAAGTTAGAATTTTGACCTTAATAGTAAGTTGTATCTGACACAGTGAGATTGCATGACGTATATGAATCCAAAATTATGGTGGGCTAAGGGAGCCCAAATTAGCCTGAAATTGTGTGTCCATAGGCAGCTCCAGCATTGCCCCATCCGTAGAAGTTGTCTGAGCCATAATTGGCAGTCGAAATGTGCTTCTGAATGCTTAGTGGCTGCCCGGAGTGTTTCAGAATGCTTTGGCCAATGTGAAAAGAGCCCAGTTACAGGATTTGAGTTTTAAGAGTCTTTCTGGATAAGGATAACAAGGACGGCCTCAATTTTTTCTCATCTTCAAACTCTCTGCATTTTCAGAGCAGCCAGCAGCAGCCTTATTCTTCCCAGTAGGGAAAGATTTATCAGCAGAGATCTTCCGGCTGGTCTGTTCTTACAAAAGATGCCATTACTTTTGCAAAATACTCTGTGCCACCTTTGGTATAAATATTTAAAGCCAAACTGTTTTTGGATGAGATATGATGGCCACAATTCTTCCATTTCTTATTAATTTGTGGAAAATGTAGTTGTCTTCATCCTGTTTCCTGATCCTAATGGAATCTGTCAGATTAACTCTCTATGTGCCCACATTTTTAGAACTAGATACAACTAGACATAGGTGCCTGTGCTGCTAAACGTGCCAGCCCCTGATAAACGTCCTCTAAAGGATGTGATCGGGATGAATTGCTCTGCAGGTGCTCTGGGGTCCTCCATGGGGCTCCCAGGCAGAAGTGAGGTTCCCAAGTCCATGCCTCCCTGCATGTGTTACCTCACTGTCTAGAAGAGATGCACAATTACGTTGCTCTAAAACATTGCTTTTCGTCTCTCCTTGAAATCAGGGACATTCTGTAGCTTCAAGAGTCTCAATTCACTGGAAAGGACAAGTTGATCAGTTTTCAAGAGGCTGGCAGCGCATTCTCATCCTGGAATCACTCCTCTGCAGCACAGCCCTCCTGGTCTGGGTCCCTCCCAGCAGGCCAGTCCAGTGCCTTGGTCATTTCCAGGCTTGTTTTCCTCATTTCTCTCTCTTTGAGGTCATGAAAATTGAAGATGTATCTATCTGAGTTTCTTGGGCTACAACCTTTGCTTTTACCCAGAGGATTAGAAGATGCCCTTCCACATCCAGGGTGAGATCCTACAGGGTAGATTCGCTTGACTCAGCCACCAGTTCAAATGCTGATCTCTTCTGGAAACATCCTCAGGGACACACAGGAAATAATGTTTAACCAGCTCTCTGGGCATCCAGTGGGGCAGTCATGGACAGCTTTCTGAGAGAGACACTTTGATCACTCTGCATGAAATACTCCCATGCACTTCACCTCCTGGCTCCTCGTGGCATCCATCCCAGCCAGGAAGATATTGCATGTCTTTACTTGTTTACTTGCATATAATTTGTGGTGCTTCCTTAGAATATGAAATCCCTGAGCAGAATCTTGTTGGTCTTGTTCTCTTGCTGGCACTTGAGCGTGCATGGATGTTCCAGACCAGCTCTCCAGGAGGAGGGAGCATGACCAGCTGAACACCCACAGTTCCCTGGGTCCAAGGGAGGTGAAATTTTAGGTTCACATGGGGAAACTGGCAGTCTCTCCTGGTCTTGGCTCTTAATGGATTCTTCTTGGGGGTTGAAGATGCCTTAGGAGACATCAGTTATCCTGAAGATAACTTCAGGAGACACGGGTGAGGAAGACCCTTGAAGACCAGGTTTGGAGGCTCGTGTGTGGGCAGTTTTATAGAATCAAGATTGTCCTCTGTTTGCCTCTGATTTAATGATTCCTCAGTTTTCTACAAATGTGATGGGGGAACACAGTTCCACTCTAACTGTGGATTTAAGACCTTTTTGTTATTATAAAATCATGGGGAATTTGAAGCATACAGAAGAGTAGAGAGAAGAATATAATGCACACAACATACCCATCTCTGAACGTCACAGACGATGGACTCCTGGCCAAACTTTTTTATCCATGGGCCCCCCCACCCCCAGGTATCCCTGCCGTCACAGCACCCTATTGGGGCGATAAATGTGTGGTGGTAATGCAGAGTGAATGACATTGTGCAGAGGGTCTGGTCCCCACACTGTGTCGCCTCCAGCCTGCTCCGTGCTGAGGTGAAGGGCTCTGACTTGTTAGCATGCTGTGCACGAGAGGCACTGAATGGGCCGTGATGGCTTCTAAGTGTTGTCTCACGATGTGACTTGACTGCTTGAAAGCCGGTTAAATAGATTATGTGCTTCACAAAAAGATGACTCTTGCATATAATCTGTGGTGTGGAGTGAGCAGATTTTCAAAGCGAGATACAAAGAGAAGGAAAGGTCAGAGCTTCCTCAGTTGTGCATCTGTAGCTCTGTTCCCACGTGCTTGCATTGTGGCTCCCATAGCCGACGAAAGCTGTGGAAAGCGAGGCTTAAATCTATTACAGAAATGAAAAGTTTCCGTTGTAATTAAATCAAACACTGGAGCACCGAGGGTTAGGATTTATGTCCACAAAACTGTTTAACATTAATGTTACAGAAATTGGAATAAGGTGACTCAAGCTGAGCTAGCATAACTTCTGAATGAGTAAACAGCATTGGCCACACGTGCAGGGAGCCTTCATGGAGGTGGGCTTTCCTGGGGACCAGGTGCTCCCACCCACCTGTCCCTTTCATGGTTCTGAATCTGAGACCTTTGGGAACCTCATTCTGACAAACACGAGATCTCCTCCCCCCCCCCCCATACTTGACGGATTTTCTTTAGAACCTACTGTGTACTTATGATTGTGTCCGACATTTGTTTGTTTTGGAGGAGAATGTAAGATTTGAAGAGTAACGTGGGTGGAAGACTATCCCTTTCTGGTCTTGCCAGTAGTTTAATGCTTTAGATCCGTGGTTCTCAACCTTCCTAATGCCATGGCCCTTTAATACAGTTCCTGTGGGTCATGACTCACAGGTTGAGGACCACTGCTTTCGATGGATTCCTATTTTGTAAGCCTTCTATTTTTTGGCACCGCTTTTGGTTCTTTTGCTCTATTTTGGGTTTGTTGTTATTTTCCCGTGGTTAGAATATAGCAGTGAGCAAGGGTGGGAACCAGGCCATTCCCACAGAAGGCTCCTTTCAGGCAGCATCTACCAGCCTTTTCAAACTTCATTTGTGTTCCATTCTTTGAACAATTCAGAGCTTCTTAAAAATGTAGGTCTAGAGAGCATTTTTCTCATTCTTAGCTTCAAGGTCAATGATTCTTCTAGTTATCAAGCATAGTAAAACTCTCTTTTTAATGGTGGAAACATTAGTTGAAGCAGCCATTTGAAGTATGAGGGCAAAGTCCCAGTTACCTATTGGGACTAGCACTTAGGAAATTCTGAAGTCAGATTCCTACATGATTATCATGATTAGAGCCAACATAGAAAATTTGTATCTCTAAAAATGGCTCTTTTAGTCAGTTCATTATGTTTTAAATCTTAGAAAAGAAAAGCTGTAAGTTCAACGTAGACCTGTATGATACATTCTTAATGCTTTGATATGTACACAAATCAAAATAAAATCTCTTGTGCATCACTACTGTGGAAAATAGAGATAGATTTCTCTTCACTGAAAGGGTTCTTAAACTCACAGTGTAGTAGTTTTGTTAACTAGATTGATGCTGTACAGAAGGAAGCATTGGGGTTGAGGCCAATTTTCCTAGTCTCTTAATATACTACCGGTACGGCGTCCGGGAACACTTTAATTAGATAGTTGCACTGATGGCTTCTAATGAACGCTACCAGCTGTGAACCCCGAAGACCGATTCTTTTAAATAATGGTGGACCATAAACATCATTTTCTCTTCTATTTTTTTCAGCCACAAAACAACTTTTAATCTTTATCTGTAATACTGAGCCTTTTTCATCCCTCATTCTGTATATCATTTCATATCTTTCATTCTATACATGTATTTTGGAAAGACCCTTTCTTAAAACGGTGCATGTAGGCTTTTAAAAATGGCTTATTGAATCTAGGAAGGTGAACTCCATTTCAGTTTTTTAATGATACTCATTTCAGTTCCTTCATAATTTATTAAACATCTACCATGTGCTTAGAACGCTTGCTAAGTCAAAGAATCTTCAATTTAAAAAAAAGAGGTGAAGGTGGAAAAGAGTTATTATCACAATTTGCAGATAAGGACTGCAGAGTTAAGAACCCCTAGTCTATGAGCAGAAACCCAGGCAGGGAGCTGTCCACCACGGTGGTGCTGATGGAGGAGCTGGCTTATTACAGATCCATTATCTATTCCGTTCTTGAACTGTTTCACACCTGCTGCAAGAGTAATGCATCCTTGAACTTACCGAGATGCCTCCTTGATGTGGTTCTGTCCACCTGGAGAGTAGATTTCTTCTCAAACAATCTTTCCTGGCATTTCACTCAAGTCTTTCTAATTTTTTTTTAATCCACTTATAAATGAGACTCATTTGTGATTTTTTTCTCCATTGGTTCTTATTTCCTTTCTTTTGTTCAACAAACTATTTGTTCAGCAAACTGTTTGTTAATACAGTAGTAATGACAGTTTAGCCTCTAGGTATCCAAACTAAAGTATACAAACTACCTGCCCCCCACTCCCTCTCCAACGTAGCCCCTGATGTGGGCTCACCGTGAGTGGCACACTGTGATCACTTCCCTTCTCTGATCTTCCCTGGGCCACCAGGCATCTCCTTCTGACTTCCTAGATCCTTTGGCTTGCTCTGTCCCCCCCTCCATTACAATTCTACAGTGCTGGGTACCTCCAGGCTGACTCACAGATTCCTGCATTTCTGATCATGTCTGCACTCAGCTCAGCAGTGCTGTGTACCGAGCTGAACACTTCAAAAGGAGCTTTTTGTGCCAGGATGTGGTGGCTCACACTGGTAATCCAAGCACTTTGGGAAGTCTTGGAGGATCATTTGAGGACAGGAGTTCAAGACCAGCCTGGGAAACACAATGAAACTTGATCTCTTAAAAAAAAAAAAAAAAACTAGTCTGGTGTGGTGGTTCAAGTGTATAGTCCCAGCTGCTCAGTTGGCTGAGGTTGGGGGATCTCTTGTGTCCAGGAATTGGAGGCTGCAGTGACCCGTGGTCATACCACTGTACTCCAGCCTAGGTACCAGAACAAGACACTGTCTCTAAAACAAAAAAGGAAGAAAAGAAAAGAAAACCAAAACAAATAAAAATAAGGTGCTGCTGGGAGGTAGGAGTAGAAACACCGAGCAGGGCCTTCATGTTGACTCCCTGTTATGAATTCGGAAACTAACATTCCGAAAGGGAAAAGTGACCTCCCAGCGTTAGTTCATTCTTCTGTCATTTTCAAGGCTTGTGAGGTTAAAATGATTCCTGGAAAAATTGTTTTGCATTAGATATAAGTATATCTGAATCATACATGTTTATACACACATGCCCAGGCTTGGGTTGTTCACCCTGCAAAGCTCTAGCTTAGGAATCAGATCTAATTCTGGCTCTGCTGACGCTTAGCTGTGCAATCCTAATACCCGTTTGCTCAGGCTCCTCGGTCTCATATCTGTAAAATCTGGAGATAAATGGGTAGATCCTTTGATCCCTTCCAGGGATGGTATTTGTTGCTTGAAGACTTGAATGGAGGGAGAAAACCACTTGAATGTTTTGAAACAAGTGGATAAGGATCCTTAGCTGCTTACAAAATAAGACGATTATCTACAAAGGGTGAATAGCAAGCATCCCTCTCATTCATGGGACTCTTACTGTTTAATTCTTATTAAAAGTGGCATTTTGGATCTCAGTTCTGTGTAACATGCACAAGGTTATTAAATGTACTTTATGGATCATTTGTTTAATGTGACCGAACTAAAAATTAAGAAGCACATTACTCAGAGTTCATAAAAAAATGAATGTTTTCAATGGACAGATTCATTCTTGTATTTGCATCTTACTGTAATGGGGTTAGAGATGGATATTCTGCTTGGAATTTATAAGCTGATGATGCCTGTTGAATACCTTTTATAAAGATTAATATTTTTTACTCTGTACCCATTACCAGACCATTAATCATCCTGGCTTCGGCCCCTGCAGCTGAGGATGAACAGATGTCGAATTATGGCTTTTGGTAATCATCGTAGATCACACTGGGAAAGGGGCCCTGAACGGGAGGCTGGTGGGATCCTCACAGCCAAATCACACAGAGCCTGGCCTACCTGGCTGCTGGGGCCGCACTGCCTTTATTGCTCTGAACATGGCAGAGAACACAGGACAACTGTGCCAGCTAATCTAGCTTCCGTGCAGGTCACTGCTGTACCTGGAGTCAGCACTGTTGGGCACTGGGTCCTAGAGTCACATCCATGCGGTGAGGCGGCTGAGTGGACAGAGCTGTGGCCTGGACTCTGTGTACAGGGATGAGCCTCAGTTCATGAATGGGAGAAATTCCACAAGCTCTAACATCTGCTTCCCAGCGTGCTCTTAGGCTGTTCTGTCTAACAGAAATGGGATGTGAGCCCTGTGTGTGATTCAAAATTTGCTAGCTGCCAGATTATACAAAAGTGCACAGTAATTGGCAAAATTAATATTTATAATATATTTTATCTAAAGGATCGTTGCAATGTGGATTTACTCTAAAAATGTACTAATACAGTGCCTTCTTTTTTTTAACATGAAGTCTTTGAAATTTAGTGTGCATTTTACACTTTTACAGCACATCTCAATTTGGATGCTAATTTTTCTTCAGATGCTTGAGCTTTATTTTTATCATTTAATATAATTTACTGTTGAAAAACTAGATTCATATACCAAAGTTTTTTCAAACACTTGTTTCTAATAAGTAAATCAGGTGTTGCTTTTTACATTTGACTTTATAGTAATTAAAATTAGCTAACATTAAGAGTCCTATTCCTTGTTTGTGTTTTTTTTTTTAATTTTATTTGGGATAGTCTCACTTTGTCACCCTGGGTAGAGTACCAAGATGTCATAGCTCACAGCAACCTCAAACTCTTCTGCACACGTTTTCTCTCACGTACTCCTGGTTGAAAAGACCGAGGTTGTACGGTGCTAGCTCCTCTGGTGTTTGTAACATCTGCCATTTGTTGTTTGCTCTCTGTTTGCTAAATACGTATATTCTGTCATTTGGTTCTCACGGTAAACAGAGAGAAACAACAGCAACCACTTTGCAGGTAACACAAATTCAGACTTAGAGTGTTAGTAACTTATCCCAAATCTAGAGCAAGAAGTAAGCAGGGTGGATTTTATTATTCATATGTGTGGGTAAACTGACTAGCAGGCTTTCTCAAAATACCGTAGAGTGACCCTGGTTCGTAGACTTTTGGTTGAGTATTTGTTCCAGAGTTTCAAAAGGTTACTTGTGGGTGGTTTGTTTAAGATGTGTTTTTCTTTAAAAAAGATAGGCTTTTTGGTGGGGAGGGGGGTGTGGATGACTCTTTGCTTCTAAGACCAACTGTTTGTCACCTAAAGGAGCTGCCAGTGCAAATCATATAAAAGTGACATTTGTCCCCAGGGAGGGGTATTCAGGACGCCGAGTTGGGTTGTCCACAGTGTGATAGGCGATTCCTCTTCTCGTGTTTTAAAATGGTTCATCTCAGGGCTCTGTCTGTCTGTCTGGTGTACCTTCCTCAGTGTCTTTGATTTACTTTCTTAAGATAAAATTTGAGTCTCACTGTTATTAAAAATTTGTGCTTCCCCACTTTTTTAAAAACCTTATAGTCTGCTGACGGCAATGCAGAATAATAGAAGCCCCTTAAAACCGAGGTTTTAAGAAATTGGTGTCAGTTTTTGCTTTTAGGGAGTAACAGGTTTTTTTGCTGGATTGAGTGGTCCTAAGGCATTAGTTTTCTTTGTGTACCTTTAGTTGAAAAGGCTGACTTTGTGTGATGATGTTATCTGTATTGTTATGAACACCTCCTGTGTATTGGGGGCTGGGTTCTGAACACGGCAGGTGCTTTAATTTGATCCACATGCTTAGCTTTGCAGATTAAACCAACACCCCCCCCCCCTCATCGGGTCGTGGTTTATGTGCTGGGGGGTTTCCAGTTAAGGAGAACAACAAGGCCTCCACTCTCACAAACTGCCTTCCCGTAAGGAGAAGCACATAATTAAAGCCGTCTATGATGAAGATGTTCCGGGAGCTGGGCACTTGAAGCCCGTTTCTATCCAGGTGTGTTGGTGAGCTGTGCTGAGGCCTGCAGATCATGGGCCACCCACAGAGCGACCTCTGGGCTTGTGCTGCCTCCAGCATTGCCCCTCCTGGCCTCTCCGAAGGACTCTGAGGAGTTGCCTATCTTCCTTTAGGGTCTTGCACAGATTGTGGAATCAGGTGGTGGGTGATGCTGTAAGTGCTGCTGCCTCTGTGACCCTGTCTGAGGCCTGAATGAGACCCTTGGTGTGGGCAGAGTGACCTTGGGCTCTAAAGAGAGCCTAGGTTTCTGGTGGGTCATCCTCAGTAACCTGGCCCCATCCTTTGGTTGGAACTTCCTGATACAGGTGGCGTGGGGGACTTTGGCAAAGTCCTTCTTTGAACACTGTCTCATTTCATCCTTGCAGATAGAGGATGCTTGTCCCCTCTTCACCTTGACCACCTGTTGATGGGTGGGTGATGGAGGGTGCTCTACTGTGGACCCTGGTTCATCATTCAGAGCAACAGAGGGTTCTCTCTCTTCTCAGGGGCCTTACTGAATGAAATGTCTTTAAATGTGACAAAATGATAATGCGATTTCTAAAAGTTCTGTTGTTTCTCATTAAGAGAGGCCAGATGAACAGGCAAGTGAAGTTCACACAGGCTTCTGGGCTGGGTGGATGCTGGGCGTTCCCATTAGGGAGCCAAAGAGGGTTGATAGCCTTTCCCTGCCAAAGAGGAGCGGGCAGACACCACTTCCTTCTCCCTGGAGTAATTCTGACAAATGAGACCATCACACTCAATTAGCACCAAGCGCAGTGCAGTCCACACTGCCTGCCCAGCGTGACGGGTAAATGGTGCGGGACGGAATGGACTTAGGCCAGGACATCTGGGTATCAGAGCTTGTGGGGACAGCTCTGCTATCTCTGTATCTAGAACTGTGTCCTGATTTTCTAGAACCGCTCATGAACACAGCCTTCCTCCCACCTGTATTGACCAGTCCACGTGGCCTTCTCCCTCCTTTGGGTCCCTACGAAGCTGGCACATAGCCTTGCTAAGCTCATGTCGTCTTACTTTGTCCTTAGTCACATTGTCAGGACTTGTCATCACCTGTCAAGGTCTTGGTGGCTCTAACTTCTCCCTCTGAGACGCCTTTGGAAATTCAGTATGTTCTCCAGAATGGGGGCAGGGGTGGCCAGGGCTTGCTGCATGTTGAATGAGGGCATATGATGGGCAAAGAGTTTCCAGCTACAAGGGAAGAGGACTCATTTGGAGGATGTCATAGTAAGGCTTCGCGAGGAAGGGTGTGGCAGGGCTGGGCTGGGACGAGGTTTGCCCAGGAGCCTCACAGCTGGTCGGATAGTTCGTAGTGTGGCCTCTGCATTGACACTGCACTGTAGCTACGGCCAGAGCAGATGTAGTTGGCGCACCCTGGGATTCTGCAGGGCAGATGCTGCTGTGTGGGGTGTCTGTGGAAGCAGTGCATTCAGCATGCGGGTTGGTGCCTGCAGGCTGCATTCTCTCATATGAAGTCATTTTCTTTTTTTTTTTTTGCAGTTTTTAGCTGGGGTTGGGTTTGAACCCCCCCACCCCCCAGTATATGGGGCCAGCACCCTACTCCTTTGAGCCACAGGCAGTGCCCCGTGAAGGCATTTTCTTTGCCATTTCCCTTGAATTAGCTTTGTTTGAGGGCAGCTCTAACATGGGTACAGTGTCTCACCAGGACAGCATGCATGACTTGGCCTTTTGGAGCACTTGGCTCAAGTTCAGGAGGCCATGGCACCCAGGAAGGCCTCAGTTCTTCCGTCAGCCTCACAGAAAGGGTTGGGTTGGGTAAAGATGAGGGGATTGTGTGAGGCCTCCCTGAAACCCAGAGCACAGACATGAAGGATCATCCTGGTCCCTACAGCGTGGGCTCATCTGTGCTCTCACTCCCTCACCTCCTGCGGGATCCCTGTCGGTGAGACTGGCCTGTTCTCTTCCCAAGAGGTACACGGTACTTAGCATCTTACTTGTTAACCCTGAATGTTGATGGCTGTAATTGTGAAGTCAGCAAAGTTGCTTCAGACCTTGCTATATTCGCTGGACAAAGCTATTTCTGGAGTAGTGGAGGTGCTGTCAATCCTTTCCCAGGGAATAAACCAAAATGGCCTTGGACAGGGCCGTGGACTGAGCTACCCGTGTAGAGCACAGGGGTTGTGTTGTTTCTGAGTCCTCGGTTCCAAGCCTGCACTCCATCCGTCACTGCACTGTGGCCCTTGGGAAGGTTCTGCAGATGCTTCTGCCTACTTTGAGGGACCTTTCCTGTGCTGTGTGCTTCTATGATATATTTTTTTTATAAATAAAACATTAATGCAAAACATGCTTTTATAGATCATTAATGTTGTAAGTCCTAAAATGTAAAATGCTGAAACCCAGCTAAATCTGTTTAATGTTTTAGAGCCCTGCTGTCTCTTTTTGTGCTCTGCTGGGCCAGTGTCAAAACACAGACCCTGGTGTTGTAAATAGATAGTCCACACGGGAGCGCGGGCGGTGTGTGAGTTCGGTGGATCCCCAACTGGAAGAGACAATCAGGACTTGCATTTCAGCTTTCATCTTACTTGGATCTGTCTTCTCACTGCTTCTTACTTCCTCAGCACCCTTTCTGTGCTCCTGTCTCAGGGAAAAATGGAAGCCCCTGCCCCTGCCCCCAGGTCCCCTCATTTCCTTCACACTTCCCAGAGCCATGTCTGGCTCCCATTTTTGGCCCGTTCCAGCCCACTGTGGGAGGCCTGGAGAAGGACTCTGTGTGCCTTTCAGTGCCACTCAGCAGGAAGGTCCTATTTGACTCACTTTGGTTCTCTTAGGATAGACGCAAGAAGCTACAATTTGAGTAATTTTTGTTGTAAAAAAGTATTTCTTTTAATGTTGGAAAATATCAGCGAATTTGTAATTAGAGAAAATTAGTTAAAAGCATCACTTGTGTGGGTGTCTGGCTTTACGCACACTGTGGGATGGGTGTGTCACGTAGCTTCGTGAATTGTCCCTGTATGTTTACGTGGGGACACACACAGATGCATCCATGGAATGTGTTTGTGAATTATTCAAATAGCTAGAAATGATGTTCTCATAGTGGAGTCATCGGCCCTCACCAGATGCCAGTTTCACGTGCTGTGGAAGGACAGTGCAAAATGCTTGAAGGGCAAACAAGCTGCATTTGGGGGCTCTCCCCCCGACTGTCCCCTGTGTCCTGCATTGGGGGTCTCTCCTCGACTGTCCCCTGTGTCCTGCATTGGGGGTCTCCCCCCGACTGTCCCCTGTGTCCTGCATT
>NW_003852470.1:5701274-5702375 GCF_000181295.1 Otolemur garnettii | reverse complement strand
CTGTGTCCTGCATTGGGGGTCTCTCCTCGACTGTCCCCGATGTTCCTGCATTGGGGGGTCTCCCCCCGACTGTCCCCTGTGTCCTGCATTGGGGGTCTCTCCTCGACTGTCCCCTGTGTCCTGTATTGGGGATCTCTCCTCGACTGTCCCCTGTGTCCTGCATTGGGGATCTCTCCTCGACTGTCCCCCATGTTCCTGCATTGGGGGGGTCTCCCCCTGACTGTCCCCCATGTTCCTGCATTAGGAGGTCTCCCCCCGACTGTCCCCTGTGTCCTGCATTGGGGGTCTCTCCTCGACTGTCCCCGATGTTCCTGCATTGGAGGGTCTCCCCCCGACTGTCCCCCATGTTCCTGCATTGGGGGGTCTCCCCCCGACTGTCCCCCGTGTCCCTGCATTGGGGATCTCTCCTCGACTGTCCCCCATGTTCCTGCATTGGGGGGGTCTCCCCTTGACTGTCCCCCATGTTCCTGCATTGGGGGTCTCCCCCCAACTGTCCCCCGTGTCCTGCATTGGGGGTCTCTCCTCGACTGTCCCCGATGTTCCTGCATTGGGGGGTCTCCCCCTGACTGTCCCCCATGTTCCTGCATTGGGGGTCTCCCCCCAACTGTCCCCCATGTCCCTGCATTGGGGATCTCTCCTCGACTGTCCCCCGTGTCCCTGCATTGGGGATCTCTCCTCGACTGTCCCCCATGTTCCTGCATTGGGGGGTCTCCCCCTGACTGTCCCCCATGTTCCTGCATTGGGGGGTCTCCCCCCAACTGTCCCCCATGTTCCTGCATTGGAGGGATCTCCCACGACTGTCCCCCGTGTCCCTGCATTGGGGTCTCCCTCGACTGTCCCCCATGTTCCTGCATTGGGGGGTCTCCCTCGACTGTCCCCCATGTCCCTGCATTGGGGGGGTCTCCCCCGACTGTCCCTTGTGCTCGTGTCCCTGAATTGGGGAGTCTCCCCCCAACTGTCCCCCATGTCCCTGCATTGGGGGGGGGTCTCCCCCGACTGTCCCCCGTGTCCCTGCATTGGGGGGGTCTCCTCCGACTGTCCCCTATGTCCCTGCATTGGGGGGTCTCCTCCGACTGTCCCCTATGTCCCTGCATTGGGGGG
>NW_003852470.1:5672207-5699729 GCF_000181295.1 Otolemur garnettii | reverse complement strand
TCTCCCCCATGACTGTCCCCCGTGTCCCTGTATTGGGGGGTCTCCTCCGACTGTCCCCCATGTCCCTGCATTGGGGGGTCTCCTCCGACTGTCCCCCATGTCCCTGCATTGGGGGGTCTCCCCCTGACTGTCCCCTGTGTCCATGCATTGGGGGGTCTCCCCCTGACTGTCCCCTGTGTCCATGCATTAGGGGGGTCTCCCCCAACTGTCCCCCATGTCCCTACATTGGAGGTCTCCCCCTGACTGTCCCCTGTGTCCCTGCATTGGGGAGTCTCCCCCTGATTGTCCCCTGTGTCCCTGCATTGAGGGGTCTCCCCCTGACTGTCCCCCATGTCCCTGCATTGGGGGGTCTCCCCCTGACTTCCCCCCATGTCCCTGCATTGGGGGGGTCTCCTACTGACTCTCCCCCGTGTCCCTGCAGACTGCAGAGAGATCTTGCTCCCCATGATGACAGACCAGCTCAAGTACCACCTGGAGCGGCAGGAGGACCTGGAGGCCTGCTGCCAGCTGCTCAGTAACATCCTGGAGGTGCTGTACAGGAAGGATGTGGTGAGTGACGGCTCCATGCCCAGAAGCTTGTCCTGCCTCACGGTACAATGTTACACTTCACTTGGTCAAGAAGGAAAGGCCTTAATTGTATAGTTTTGCCTCCCTCTTTCTCCCTGTAGAGATGTACCCTTAAATTATTTTTATTTGGGCCCAATACCCATGCTCAATGGTTAGGGTGCTGGCCACATGCAGCAGAGCTGCTGGGTTCAAATCCAGCCCAGGCCTGCTAAACAGTAATGACAACAACAACAAAAATAGCTGGGCGTTGTGCCAGGCACCTGTAGTCCCAGCAACTTGGGAGGCTGAGGCAAGAGAATCACTTAAGCCTAAGAGTTTGAGGTTGCTGCGAGCTGTTACACCACGGCAGTCTACCATGGACAACATAGTGAGACTCTGTCTCAAACAAAAACAAAAGAAAATATTTTTCTTTGTGTGTCTAGGATGATTATTACATTATAGTGTTTATATGTTTATCCTTCTGTGTTGCAGTCTTTTATTTCCTGGATTTTCTGCAGAATGCCTCCCAAGACTTAGATTTCAATCCTTAAAATCAGATAGAAAGGCTGTGCTGTTAGGAGTTGGCTAATTAGCCTGCATTCTTTCTTTTTCAATTCTTATTTTTATTACAATCATACAAGCACAGAGTAGTTTTAAGAAAGCTGGTGGTGTCTCGAGCGTCACAGCGAGAAGAGCAGCTCCCTGCCCTCTCCCTGCAGGTAAATACTCAGCACCTTGATGCTCGCCTTGTTCTCCTTCACCCTCCTTCACCCAACCCGGTGTTGGCTTTTGCTCATCTAAATTAGGTGATCAATCCACCAGGTATTTTAAACATCAGAAGTGGGTGCAAGCACACATGGAAAATTCATGCTGTGCCTCCCACCCTGCCGAGCCATATATGTTTTTGCACCTGTGTGCACACACCTGGGACCTCATCAGCGCTCCAGAAGTCAGGTGAAAACAGGGCCTTGTGCCAGAGGGGCCAGGATTTTCACATAGACAAGCCTTGTCCTTAGCTCTCTCCTGCATGACTCGAGACGCCTTCCTGGTGAGTGTCTGTACAACCTGGTAGCCCACTCCTGGCCAGCACTGGCTCATTCTCCCCATGTCTGTTAGTACTTTGGAAGGAGGAGATCAGATTAAATTTGTTCATGGTGCTGGTGATTCTTTCATCAGCTCCCTCAGGGCTTTGCCTTTGGAAAGGTTTTGGAAGGCTTCACCCAGAAGTCAGCCTCCTCGGTCCCATTCCAGGCCCTTCCCTGGTCTCTGCAGAGGACTTGGTGGTAAAGTGGTTGTATGGCCAGGCCTCAGGGAGGAGGCGCTCACCCTAGGAAAGGGCCTAACGGACACATTTAATCAGGCTTACAATCCCATCCTGCACTAAATAAAAGACTATATTTTTACTGATAGAAAAGGCAATGGCAGTGTGAATTTGAGGCAGTTTGGTGAGTGCTATTTGAACATCATATTTTTTGTTCATTTGTTTGAGACAGAGTCTTGCTCTGTTGCTCAGGCTAAAGTGCTCTGGTGTTAGCCTAACTCATAGCAAACTTGAACTGCTGGGTTCAAGCAATCCTCTTGCCTCAGCCTCCCAAGAGGCCTGTAGCTGGAACTACAGGCACCTGCCACCATGCTGAACTAGTTTTTCTATTTTTAGTAGAGACAGGTTCTTGCTCTTGCTTAGGCTGGTCTTGAACTCCTGAGCTCAAGTGATCCTCCTGCCTTTGCCTCCCAGAGTGTTGGGATTACAGGCGTAAGCCACCTTGCCTGTCATACACATCGTATTCTGTGACCATTTAGGTTACTAAGATCTGACATGCCAGCCGCCTGGGATCGTTATCTGCCTGCCTTGAATTTACAGATGGCCAAGATTCTTTACAACGCTAATTGGTGGACTAATCAGGGATCATAAACATTATATTGTTTAAACAGATTTGCTTTTATTTTTAAGGGTTTGCCTAAATTAAATTACTATGATTATATATATTACAAATTATCATTAATGGACTATCATTAATAAAATGCCTTGAGTTTTCTTTGTGAAGGCTTTTGCCTTTGACAAGGGCCATTTTTCATCTTGTTAAGGGTCGTAATTGATTTACTCTTTACAGGGTAAATGGATTCCGTGACAGCGACTGGGGCTTGCATATTAATGCTTCTCCTTGGTGTGGGTTCTCACTGGTGTGTCCTTCTTCAGGGGCCGACTCCGAGGCACGTCCAGATAATCATGGAGAAGCTTCTCCGGACGGTGAACCGGACGGTCATCTCTATGGGGCGGGATTCTGAGCTCATCGTAAGTGCTAAGTGGCGTATGCTCGGATGACCTGGGCTGAGAACATCTTTCCCAGGAATGTTCCTAAAATCTATCTGCCCTTTTTCCAAATGCTGTTTGAAAATAAGTGTATTTTATTGCAAGGCAATGAGCAGTCAGCACACAGAGAAGGTCTTCATTTTCCGAGAGCCAACACTGTAGTGCAGGCAAACCAGTATTACAGAGACAGGAGTATTGGATTCTGGTTTTCTCATTACTTCTAGCAAAAGGTATTTTCTCCTAAGTCTGCGTTGTTACGGCAGGTTTTTATTCCCCTATATTTGTATTTAAGGTGCCATTAATAAAATTTGATGAGGGACCTTAAGAAAGTAATGAAGGCCCCCAACTTGGCTGTTTTTTATTATCGGGCTCTAATGTATTTTAGGCCTGGGCCTTAAATGGGGCAGGTAGGCACAGAAAACTATTAGTTGTTCACAAATGCTTTACCAGTAATGTAGACAGCCTTTCACTTTCACATCCTGATGCTTTCCCCCAGAGTTTTCTGCTCCCTACCTCATGCCCATTATAACATTTGTTTTCTTAGGCAAAAGATCCACGTGTAATTTCCATTTAAGTTTTTAAATTTTTAGCATATGTTATTTAATTAACCTTGGTGAATGGCTTTTCAAGAAAAGAGAACTTTTTTATGTATTAAATCATTACTGTGTACGTTAATGCATTTATGGGGTACAGTGTGCTGATTGACTTGGTATACAATTTGGAATGCTTATATCAAACTGGTTAACTTAACCTTCACCTCACTCACTTATTGGTTGTGTTAAGACATTTATACTCTACTCTTAGTAGTTTTGACGTGTACCCTTGCATCGTGCACATTAGGTGAGGTCCCAGTGAATACCCTTCCTCCTCTTGGCCTTCTCTTTCTGGACTATAGTTGTATTTTATCATTCCTATGAATGTGTAGGTGATTATATATTGATTTCATAATAGTATTGAGTACATTGAATACTTTTTCTTCCATTCTTGAGATACTTTACTGAAAAGGATATGTTCCAGCTCCATCCAGATAAACGTAAAAGATGTAACGTCGCCATCTTTTTTATGGCTGCATAGTATTCCACGATACACACACATACACACATATCACAATTTGTTAATCCATTCATGGGTTGATGGGCATGGGGATTGCTTCCATGACTTGACAATTATGAATTGGGCTGCAATAAACATTCCTAGTGCAAATGTCTTTGTTGTAAAATGATTTTTGATCATCTGGGTATATACCTAGTAGAGGAATTGCAGGGTTGAACAGTAGGTCTACTTTTATATTCTCTAAATATTCTCTAAAAAGCGGACGTATTAGCTTGCATTTCAATCAGCAGTGCAGACAAAAAGATAACTTCTCTAATCAAATAATAAAAGTCTATTCAGAGTTTTCCCCGGCAAATAGATGAGGCATGTTGGTCTTCCTGGAGTGTGACCTTACTTCTCTCTCCGTGTCTGTGGAGGAGGCAGGAAGGTAGAGGCTGCCTCCTTGGAACAAAACAAGAATGTTCCTTTTTTGCGGCTGGTAGCACATAGAGGACACAGTTTTGGGTGAATCACAGGTGAGCAGCGTAGAAGGATACTAAGCCTGCCTTAGTAAGCGTCTGTGCAGTAAAATAGTCCGTGGCTCAGCTCCGCACGCTTTGTTTAGATGCTCCTTTCTAAAGTGGAGCTCACTGAACTTCGATTGTAACATGCGTGAATTAGAAAGTGAGATGTTTCCACGTGAATTGGCTTTATTTGCTGTAGATTTCACATTAGCATGTAAACATAACACTCATCTTCATGTTCTTTATTCCGACTTCTCCGTAATCCAGAGATACCTTTACATGCCTTATGTGGAGTGCACAATGAGCCCCATAGAACGGGAGTTGGGGTGACTCTAGACACCCTCCAGAGGCCTGGTGTTCCTGTCTCCCTGGGGTCATAACATGGGTGCACTTGCACACTCCCTGGGGTGGGACCAGGAAGGGCCTTAAGCTAGAAGGAGTGGGGTGTGGCTTCAAGATGAATCAAACATCCTGTCCTTCTGCTAAGATCCTTCTTGCAATGGGTTGGATTTGGTAGACTGGGTGTGACGTGATGACACTGAAGGAGTTAACAGTAAGTGATGGACATTCTGGAAATGGCCTGCCTGGTGGGCAGGTGAGGGAGATGGCAGATGTGGAGACACTTGTGTCTCAGGTTAAGGGGGCATGGTCCTGTCTCAGTTAGGGAGGAATGGTCCTGTCTCAGTTAGGGGGGAATTGTCCTGTCTCAGTTAGGGGGGAATGGTCCTGTCTCAGTTAGGGGGGAATGGTCCTGTCTCAGTTAGGGGGGAATGGTCCTGTCTCAGTTAGGGGGGAATGGTCCTGTCTCAGTTAGGGAGGAATGGTCCCGTCTCAGTTAGGAGGGAATGGTCCTGGCTTAGTTAGGGGGGCATGGTCCTGTCTCAGGTTAGGGCGGGAATGGTCCTGTCTCTCCTTAGAGGGACATGGTTATATCTCACATTAGGGGGCCTGGTGTTGTGTCCAAGTATGGGGTCACAGTTCTATCTTGAGTTAGTCCTGTCTTTATGCTACTGTGTGAGTTTACATGATTTATAGTCCACTGGCCAGCAGTTAAACTGGGGAGAGGTGGGCAGAGGGGAAGCCCATAGTCTGGACGGTACCTTGGCATATGGAGAAGTGCTGAGATGTGCTCACAGCTTAATCAGAGGGTCAGGTGGATTCCGCGGGCATCTCCTCTCAGACCCTGTCGTCAGACCCCTTCCCTCTCTCAGGCGTAATGATGACGTGGTGGCGATAACGGGAGCTCGTATTACACAGCAGGCACCTGTAACTAACAGGAAGTAGCTTGTTTAATCCTCACCTGCATCCTGCACATGTAGCTGCAGACAGTGCCTGCTCGATACCCCACTCTGAATTGCTGCCACCAGCCCCGAGCACAGACTTGTTCCCAGTCTGTCCTGTAGCCTGATGTGTGTCGTGCTGATGGCGGTGACCTGTTTTGGGAGGCATGGAGAGAGAGGACTATGAGTTGCTCTCAGATCTCTATCTCAGCTCTGGAGACAGCTCTCCAGCAAATAAGCATCTTCCTCTTTTCAACTTTCAGTCTTCCCATGGGCCCAAACTCTAGGATTTCCTGAGGTGGAGGGGCCAGGCCCTGACTTGGAGGCCCATTTCCCAAAGAGCCTGGAAGAAACCATGTGTTCTAAAGAACCTGTAGGAGTTACTGTCCTTAATGTCCAGAAATTCCTTTGAATTTCTTTTTTTGTAAAACCATGCTGTCATGAAAGGAATCTCTAAGGAATAAATATTTTAAATAAGCTCTAATTCTGTAAGGGGTGGCAGTGACATCCCGATCTCTTCAAGAATGGTATTCAGCATTAAATCCCGGTTGTTTAGAAGTCTCTTCCCATCCTGCAGCAACCGTGAATCCCAGCTCTGGGTGGGGTGCTGCCCTGCTCGGACGCCTAAACTTGCTCTATCAGTTTGCTTCCGATGTAGATTTATGCATTAACTTTTTAATGTCACTGTAGTTGATTTGTGAATTTGGATTAGAGGGAATATCGAGAAAAAAAGTAGCCCTGACAAGGTGAACCTAAAACTTAATCAGCACCTTCCAGAGTGGAAAAGAATAGAAAATAGTTCATAGATCTATTTGGGGTAAGCTATACCATCCCATTCCATCAAGGAGATTTCAATCTTTATGTGTTACTCAGTTTTGCATAAATATAGTAGAAGTGATGTAACTATAAATCAGCTTAAAAATTCTAAGTAATCTCTGAAAATGGATTTTAAAAAATTAAAGTGAGTAAAAGGAACCCTTGAATTGATGTCCTTCACATAATGAAGGAAGGTTTACGGTTCCATGGTGTTTCTAGAGGTGACTTCTCATCCCATGGAAGTAGGGCGTTGATTGGGGAAGCTGCCCTGGCCTGGGGGATTTCCCCTGTCAGGTATGTGAACAGAGACCGGGGAAACTTCACACGTGATTGGGTAAGTGGGCATGCACAGTGTAGGGCTTTGCTGATCTGTATTGGGATATTTTGTATAAACTCAGCTGTCTGCCATTCATTTCCACTGAGTATATTTGAAATGGGCATTTGGAACTTACTTGTGTATATGATAGTAAAGGGCCATGATCTAAGTCTTATACTTTCTAAAGCCCACTCCCCCCCCCCCGCCACCCAACCCAATACCAGAACTCCATTTGGCCATTGTAGAGTTTAGATTGTGTGGCCATAGAACAGGGGCCCTGAAACAGAAGCTTTGCAGTAACTTTGTCAACGAATTAGAAGGTCCCGTTATGTTTATACCAGTGTAGTCTGATGCTGTAGAATAATGAGTGAAATACTTAGTTTTATGTTAAGTCAAGCTTCAGATTTTATTTTTGCCTTCCTTTGTGGAAGGCTTTGTAGGCCCTCAGCATTAAGCAGCGTTCTTTTCATCACCTGTGGTTCTGGGCAGGTGGCTGCCGTGGGGTGAGGTGGTCCTGTGTGCGGAGGCCTCCGTGGCTGAGCTGGTACCCTCACATGTCTGTGCGTCTTTCCCGGAGCGAGCACTTGTTACAGAGCGGATGAGAGCTGACGGAATGAGTAGCATTTAGCAATGTTTCTTCTGCTATGATATCAGCTGCTGTTGCTTCTTTCAAATGATCAGATTTACATTCTGTTAATGGGTCCTTTAAAAATGTAATCGAGTGAGAAGGACTTTTAAAGATTTTTCTATGGCCTGGATACACATCAGAAGCCTGGAAATTACTCATTCACTAAAATGAATATGTAAGCTGCTTCTAAGGAAAGGTTCCCCTGCAAAATTCAAAGAGGGGGGCTTAGGGAAGGGGAGAATGCTGCCTGGATTCTCCATTTATTCTTGTGATCACTGGTGCAGCTTGACTCACTAGACTCAAATGATGGGAGTTTGTTGGTTTCCACTCTGAACACCAATTGTGGGGGGACATTGCTGAGACGGGGACTGTGTTTCATCGTGACAACAGCATCATTGGTGGGGAATTTGCTGTTAGTGAAGATCCAGGGCTTTCTTTGGGCCTGGGTGATTTATGAGGACCTGACATGCTCCTTCATTTGGAAAACAGTGTAATAGAATTGGTTTCCCAGCGAATAGTGCCTTTTTTATCAAGACTCATAACCAAATATTTTCAAAAAACAAAAATGTTTTATCCCCATATCAGTATTCCTTTTGAGATGTTTACGCTAACGAAGGTTAAGGATGATTGTATTTTTAAAGACCACTATTTGTTAATCTTCTTTTGGAAAAGAAAAACAACATGCTATGACTGTTTCAGACAGATATGTGCCTTTTGTATACAGAGAT
Source organism: Otolemur garnettii (assembly GCF_000181295.1). Taxonomy (NCBI): domain Eukaryota; kingdom Metazoa; phylum Chordata; class Mammalia; order Primates; family Galagidae; genus Otolemur; species Otolemur garnettii. The sequence goes on along the minus strand of NW_003852470.1, from coordinate 5,691,548 downwards.
CATAAAAAATATCTCTAATTGTTCTGTGTGCTAATAAACCTACTTGCTTTCTGAAAAGCATTTTAACACGTGTTGTGTGTGAGCCATGATGACTCTGTAGGTTCCCTTTTTATTTGGTGTTGCTACGAAATTTTTCCTTTCTTCTTATATTCCTGTGTTTTTTCAGGGTTACTCAGTAACTGTGGGTTTACTGCTGTGGAAAGAAAAACCCCATCATCAAATGGGCAAAATTGTGCTGGTTTTTTGTATTCGCATAGCAAACAGCACAGGTGTCTTGAGTTAACAATTGGGCTACTTAAAAAGTACTATGTTGTCTCACGTGACCTTGTCATTGGCCAAAACCTATGCTCCCGCATTACAGCGTGATCAGTTTACTCTGGTCATTTCTGATCTTTGGATCAGATTGCTGTTTACTTCTGGTAAGTAAATTGCCTGCCCGATTTGCACATGCCAAATGTGCTCCTGGTACAATTTTCATAGATCAAAGAAGATGTGACGGCGTGGAAAGCAGCTACTGTGATCTTTAGGTGACCCTGAACCCATGAAACTGCCCTGATTAGTAATCAAGTCAATTTTATTTGTTGACAAAAATGCTCCCAAAGAATTGACCTGCCAGTGGTAGGTTCTGTAAACAAGCCATCGCTGTTACAAACAGCATGAAATGCAAAAGTGCATGGCCTGTTTCTTGTTCCTGTCCATCCTCTCTTCTACGAGAGGCAAAAAACCAAAACACATTTATTTGATGGTGTGTTTTCTGAGTTTTAATTAGCCATGGTATGGCAGTTAGGACATGCCCACCATGATCCACCGAGGAAAGTGGTCTTGCAAGGCATCTTTCTTGATGCTGTTTGAAGACCGGAGTGTGTTAGCCTGATGCTGAGCTGTGGTCTGTGACGGTGGCCGCACCTACTGGTTCAGCCACTCTCTGACCCCGTGGCAGGTGATACCTGCAGCCGTGCAGCATATGTGGGAAGTGTTTCTGCTGAGGCCCTTTCTGCGGTAGCAGGGTTTTCCCCTGGCAGAGTTCCTCCCTGCTCCTACTGCTGGAGGTGGTGGTGGGTCTGAGGTTGAAGCAGCAGGTGACTCACATACTTGTCGAGTGCCCAGGATGCCCTTCATGGTGTCTTGGTGTCTATGGGACAGGACTTTGAGGCAGCTTTAGTAGGTGGCTCAGAAATGGTCACAGAGTAAGCCTTGAGCCCTCCCCACACCCGCTCCAGGAGGTCCTGTCTCAGGCTTCCTTCTCTTTTTGCACAGGTCCCTCCTGTTTGTCCCTTTCGTCCCCCTGATGAACTTGTGAGGGTCACAGGAGCCTCACCTCCAAGTGTACGGCACCCTCACTCTTGACATGTTGACTCTGCTGTTGTAGACATCGGGGAGGGGGTAGTGGCCTCCTGCAGACTGTCCTGGGGAGGCCACTATTAGCTACCTGTGGGGATGGGGGTGATGTTAGGCTGGCCTGAGTAGGAGGGGCGGTGCACAGCCCAGCAGGGTGCCTGTCTCCCACTGGGAGGAGAAGAGAAGGTGTCTGGGGCTGGGCACCTGCCCCATGGGAGCGCTGAGAGCAGCACCTCTGCCGGCCCATGGAGGATCTGCTTGGCAGCACTGGACACGGTTGGTCATCTCCTCTGAGGTTAAGAATACACTTCAGTCAGACCCATCCTGCTGTGATGCCCTGTGTACCCTGGAGTTCTGGCAGCCAAAGCCTGTGGCGGGCATGTGTCTGGGCAGGCATTTCAGTCCCTCCTCAGGCCAGGCCGGGCCAGCCTGGGGGGCGGTGCCCGGCACAGGGTGGTTTTGTCTTATACAGACCTGCTGGAATGTGTTTCTGCCCCTTCTTCCCTTACTGTTTTCTTAGATTCCTTTTATTTTCCCAATTCATTAAAGACAAGAAATAAGTTCAAGTAGCTGCATACAATGTCATCTTTGATTTTTTATTTAAAAATTAATAAAGAACTTAATGACAAGTATAATAATTTAATCTCTATACGTAATGCCACGCGTACATCTACATGAGGGAACACTGTTATGTTTTACCTTGGTTTTGTATCAAAGTTTTTACTTGAATCTTTCCAAGAGAAGAATCACCGTCTATTAGTGAAACAATTACAATCAAACTATGAAATGATTCTGAAAATATTTTTTTCTCTATTTTTGAAGATACTTTTATTTTTAAGGAGGAATTAGCTTATCTTCAGAGATTCATTTTTGACTCTGCAAATTAAAAGGATTTTTTTTGTCTAGACTGGTTTGAAACAGTGACATTATTTTGTGTATTAGGATGTCCTCTTGTTTAGACAGATTGATAGTACTGATTAGAACAGTGCTAACACCCTTATTTCAATTCACTGAGATAGCTGGGTTTCTTAAAACATAAGGAGAGAGAACATGTTGCAGACATTTTTATAACTTCAGTTAAAAACAGTATAAAAACATGAAACACATTTTTAAATTTCGAGTCTACGTGAAACAATTGCACTTCCTTCCTGGTGCAGGATCAACTTGCTTAGTTCTTGCACAAAAATATTTCTTAATTCTCTTTACTGATACTCAGGGATTTGAATCCTCATATAGTGTTTCTGCAAAAGATAGGTGCGTGTGTGTGCGAGTTTGGAATTAAAGCGTACATCTGCATTATTGAGCCACCCCCAGAGTGTCTACGGGTTATACTCTTCCACCTCTGGTCACGTCCAGATCTGACTACCGATCACTAGCTCCTTGTAGGATCCAAACACTTAGAACCAACATGGGTTTGCTGTCGAGTCAGGTGGGACATGGGTCGCAAGAAGTAGCTCCAGTCAGAACAAGCAGGTTGAAACCCTTTCACCAAGGCCAGCCGCTGTGCGTTTGGCATGTCATCCGTGAGGGGCACAGGTCAGCACTTGATTTGGTAGGAGACTGCAGGACAGAAACTTGAAGACTAGGGTTTCTTACACGTCCACAAACTGTTCAAAATTTAAGTTGTACAAAAAAATGCAAAATGAGATCCCTATTTCCTATGGTGAGAAGCAAAAAGTCGATAGACAAAGTCACTCACAGACGAGGGAACTGAGATTCTATAAAAAGATACTGGCAAAGGTGCAAAGAAATGAGTGAAAAAATAAAGGAACTAAGATTTACATGGCAACGTGTCATCGAGAGAGAACTCTACATGTTAGGACTGATTTAAAAAATACCTAAAAACATCTGATTCACAGCTTTCCCCTAAGTATGTCGTTTTTAGTACAACTTACTAGTAGGTTAAATGTAGGCGACATTGGGTTTGTCCGATGGTAGCAGCTAAACTAAACACGCTGTTTCTCTTTGAGATGGTCAGGTCTTCTGCTGCTGTGGCAAAGCAGACACACGTGCAGGAAACATCTGGCTGTGCTGACAGTGTGAACACGGCCTCAGAGGCGTGAGCCACAACCACACTTTCCGCCACGGCACAGGACGCCTGTGATTTATTGGTGACGGTCTTATCCATCCGTGTTTTCAAATTCTTGCCAGAATTTATCATTTGGCCTTTGGGCACCCAAAGATTAAAAAACATGATCTAGGAAAGCTTACTGTTCAGTAGCTCTGACCCTGTCAACTTGCAGTAATTAAAGGCATCTCCTGACTTTGGGGGACTCCTGGCTGCTGGCCAGATGGAAAAGGAGCGGTAAACATGTTCTAAGTCTGGAGATGAAGAGGATGCCAAGTGTGAAGTGTCAATGTGACACCGAGATGTGGTCACTCAGCTTAGCGCTACAGCACGTGAAGGCAAATATACATATAGTCACATTTTAGAGATTATTCATGGTCACCGACCACTTGAAAAAATTGTGCTTTCTCCGGAATTTGATGTGCTGAAAATTGCACTCGCCCCCCCCCGCTTATTTGCAAAATGAAACATAAAAATGAGGTCCTTTGCAAACATAAGGCTTGCTGTTTCTTCTCATTTAAAAAAAAAATAAAGGCTTGAAAATAATTATGAGTTTTAGCTGTGTACAGAGTGACAGCCTGCCATTTCGCAGGCTGATACACGGTTGCAGATCGGGGAGGGGGGAGGGAATAGAATTTTTACTTATCATCTTTGACTAGGAAAGTTTCACTTCAGATTGTACATCCCACATCAGTGAGCGGCAGAGAGCAGCCGGCAAGGAGTGACCCCGAATACCTTGCTTCTGCTAATTGTCTGTTGGTACAAAGGCCTTTTTGGTACGCAGGGCGAGAAGAGGGTGGTGCCCAGGCCGGCACTCTAGTTCCCCCAATCCTATTCATTTTGGAAGAGGATTGACTTTTAACTCCAGTGGGTTTTAAAGAGGCCTTGAGACTCCAAACACCATGAGTTTTAAAGGAACCAGAGTTTCCATCTTCCATGCTTTTTGGATTCCGTTTTGGATTTTTGCTTGGGAGTGGAGGAGTACGTCTCCTGAGAGTAAGGCGAGGGTGCAACCTGAGTTTCCTCAATGGGGTGGAGTTTCCTCAGAACTGGCTGGAGTTTGTCTTCTTGCTGCTTGAAGTCCAGCTCCACACTGGAAAGAAAAGATAGTGCAGAATTTAGTGTTCCACCTTCACCGTAGGAAGATGCCCCCTTAATGACAGCAAAATATAATGACATAATCACGTGTATTTTTTTTTTTATTAAATCATAGCTGTGTACATTAATGCAAACATGGGGTACAATGTGCTGGCTTTATATACAATTTGAAATATTTTTACCAAACTGGTTAACATAGCCTTCTCAGCATTTTCTTAGTCATTGTGTTAAGACATTTATATTCTACACTTAATTTCACATGTACCCTTGTAAGATGTGCCGTAGGTGTGGTCCTACCAATTACCCTCCCTTAACCCATCCTCCCCCCTCCCTTTCCCCTTCTTCTTGGGTTATAGCTTTCATTAGAAAGCTGTAAGTTGGTTTTATAGTAGGGCTGAGTACATTGGATACTTTTTCTTCCATTCTTGAGATACTTTGCTAAGAAGAGTATGTTCTAGCTCCATCCATGTAAACATGTAAGAGGTAAAGTCTCCATCTTTCGTTAAGGCTGCATAATATTACATGGTGTACATATACCATAATTTATTAATCTGTTCATGTAGTTTTTTTAAATAATGTAATTTTTATGATATAGTAATAAGCAATTGGCTATTGTATGTTTGAGCTCTACGTCTCTGTGAACTATTTAAAACAGGCTCATTTTCTTTGGAAAATACGTATATGCTTCCATGGGTGAACCTTTAAAGTTTTGATAAAGTACATAGTTGGTATTAAAGCATATAATATATTTGTTGAACTGAAAAGTGTGGAATGTGAGTAACTTCACTGTTCATAGACTGTTTACATGAGCTTCGTGGAGTAAGAATGTGAAACCCAAGTGTGAGTGGGCTGAGGTCATGTCAGTACAGACCTCCCAGGGGTACGCAAGCTCTGTTCTGTGCACCGTGTCACAAGATCAGACAAATGTGTTTACTTCACATGAATCACTCGTGATAGGAAACAACTTTGGTTTATGCTATCTTGCAAAATCTTACTCATCTTAAAGACTCGTGTCATCGTGCCTGACGCTGGGGAAATAGTGTGTTCACCAAGTCAACGCCAGTTTCTCCATGAGAAAATAAAATAAGAATAAAACAATAAAACGGCACTAAATTGTAATCACTTTCGTTATAATTAAAGTTCAAGGCATAGTGTGCAAACATGTAGACTTGTGGAAGGACACTGACCAGTCATGATAACGTTGTGTTGGAAAGATGAGATTAAAGATGGTTTTGTAAAGTACATGTTCTTACAGAATTGTTCTGAGGAAGGCCATCAGCTGGCCCAGAGTCCTCCCTGCCCTGCATGGCTTTGGAAAGGACCATGTTCCCTCTCTATTCCTCCTCACAGGTCCCCATGGCATTTGGATAACAGTTCCCGGCTACATGTTGTTTTTCATGAAGATCTCGGCATGCATATGCTTCGCCCCCTTTCCTGCACACCCACCCCTGCCAGTGCCCTGGGTCTAGGCCAGCCCCGGGAGGATGCTGCTCTGTCCTCCCCCTCTGTCTGGTCTGGACGCTGGATGTAAATGTCAGTAGATTTCAGTCAGGGCTCAGTGGTGATGGGAGAGCCTGAGTTCCTAACATTTTATATCCACTGGAGCTGTAAACCATTTACAAACACGAAATCCTATTGATTGAGAGAGCTGTTAATCCTAGCCAAATTTTGACATTTTAGGAAGACAAAATAGCAAAGCTCTATTATCTGGAGTTTTAAAACAAGTTCAAGAGCCATCTAATGGATGATTTTCTGTTTAAATCCACCATTCCATTTTTTCTTGTCAAAGACTATAATATTAAAAATTGAAAAAGAAGAATGGTCTGGAAAGTTTATGGCTAGTACCCCTGCTCCTAAAATTAGAGTTATTCTTTCTTCCCATTTTCAAAAGGCCTCTTTGAGTTACGCTGAAATTTATAGGAAGTAGAATAAAATCAAATTTCGCTCCAGAATGTAAAGATGGAGGGACACAGTTCCTCTTAGGGACAGCTGTGGAAAGTGGACATCTAAGGATGTGTTTCTGTCATGAAATTCGCGCCTGAGTTCTGTGCTTTGCCGTAGTGGAAGGAACCCAGGGTTTCCAGCCTGCGTCTTCCACCTGATGGGAGTAGGGGTTTCCTTCACTTCAAGGGGCATGATCATTCCTGTCCTGTCTTACTGAATCATGGAAAGGATCTCTCACTCTGCCCTCCCCCCAAAAAAAGTCCTTGAAAGTTCGCTTCCTAAACTATAAGATGCAATTCAAATGTTATGTTTTCCTGTTATCTATTGATTACTAATTTCATAACGGAAACAAAAGGTAACTAATAAAGGTATCTGTTAGAGAATTCTTCATCTGGGACATTTAACAAGGAAAATGAGCTTTTCAGTTGAGTCTGCAACTGTGTGGTGTGTTAGATTCAGTGAGTGTGTGTTCTCGGTCATAACCCACCACTTTGATTGTCCCAGGTAGGCTGTGAGTTATTAGGGCTGAGGGCAGGTGCTAGCATTTCCTGTGCTTAACGGTATAGTTCTGGCTACCTGTAATTATTGGATTCCCATTAACTACTACACTGGGAATCCTGTTATTAACCAATTTATCACACCGAGGAAACATGTAATCACAGGTAATCTAATCTGAGTTCTTGTTAACAAAATACTCGACTTTATCTGCTGCGTTGATTCCTGCTGGCACGTTCTGATCACCATGCTCTGGGAAGTACATCCAGGAGCAGGTGAGTGTGACCTGGGAGGACCCAGCGGGAAATGCTGGCAGGGAGAGGAGGGAGCTGGTGAGGCAGCTGTGAGCACCACCCCCACTCCCACCCACCCCAATCTGTAACATGCCAGGTACAGAGCATCCGCCATGGGGGTGGTGGTGCGGGTGCATGAGCCAGGTTGTGTGTGGAGGGGCGTGCAAAAGCTAGTCGGCGGGAATGAGAGATGTCCATCCTTCAGGTCGTTTCTGGAGGGGCATGCACGAGCTAGTCGGCAGGAATGAGAACTAGTCGGCGAGAATGATGTCCATCCTGTATGCTTTCTGCTGGAGATGGTTCTTGTTGGAGAAGGAACATACCTGGTCTGAGTTTGCAGCAGACAGGTGGCTGGACAGGGCAGTAGCAGAAGGCTCTTATTCTGGCCAACTCAGGCTGACAGAGAGCAAAGGTCCCTTTGGTCTACAGCCAAATGGCCAGAAGAAAGCAGCAGTGCTATCCTGGGTAGGAGAGGACTGGCACAAGAGCTGCCGGGGCATTCTAAGGCACGGTCACTCCCCGTATGCAGACCTCCTTCCGTGTTTGAGATAGCAAGCTGTCCAGACGAGGGCCAGGGAGGCCTGCCTGCTGGATGGTGATGGCACTGGCTTTGGCCTTCCCCTGCCTGCCACCCTGCAGATGTGTGGAGTGGGTGGTCCCCACTCCTGGTGCCACATCTTTGTCCCTTGCTGCCTTGTTCATGGCTATGACTTTGCCCCCAGCCTGAAACATCTCTCCTAGCTCATGGCAGGGCTGGGTGCTCCTTGTCTTGCTGTTCTTTGGGTACAAATAACCTCTTTTTGCTGGACGGCCTTCCAAAAGATCGCCTATTACCCATCCTCAGTGCCTTCTCTGTGCCGACCATGAACTGTTATGTTTGTTTCCTTATTACTTTTGCCTCCATCTTCCCAAGTGCAGGTGCCATGACATCATCCCATCTCTGTCCCCAGCAACGACATCAGGGCCTGAGTCATGGTGGTTGCCTAAATAATATTGCCAGAATTAATGAATAAGAACAGAGCCTGAGAAGACAGATCCTGCCTCGGCTCGGTCCCAGCTGCCCAGCACTGCCTTGTTTTGGCCAATAACACGGTCATTGCCTGCCCTCTCTCCTCCTACACTGAGATCCCCTTCTCGCCACAGACAAAGAGGTCTGCCCCTGGAGGCAGTGTTGCTGGAACCACTCCAGATAGAGTCTGGCCTGGTTCCATTCCATCAGATCTTAATCGAAGATTTTAAAACTCACTCTGCCAACCACATGCCCACATCTTTTTGGAGCTCAGCTCCCTGTCCCAACCTCCCCTAGTGCCCTTTTTTCTAGGATTCTGCAGTGAGGTCTTGGACGGATAGGTAGGGTCCTTGTGAGTAGCCAACTGCTCCTGTTGCTATGTGTGGAGGAACCTAGAGTGTTATTTTATTCCCTGTTCATTTTTCATGCTAGCCAGAGGGGGCCTGGGCCTGGGCCTGGGCCCTAGCCTGACCTTTGTTTTCCAGGCAATGTTGCTTCTTGGTACCATCAAAGTCACACGCCTCCAAACCACATTGTGTGGACTGCCTTCCAGAGTGGTACCAGCACAGAAGCTTGGGCTCACGGTCCCTTAGGGCTGGGCTGGGGCTCTGCACAGCTCCCTGCAGTCCCCTGGGCCTCACTGCCCAGCTGCCCAGCAGCAGGAGGCTGCTGCGGGTCCTGCCTGCTTCCTGCCTAAGGGATCTGGTGTGCTGGTGAGGACGTGCATGTCACACTGAATGCTTAAGCAACCTGGGGAAAGTCCTGACTCTTGAGATTCAAAGCATGAGCCTGATAGGGCTGGAGTTGGGTCAGCCTCACCTGTACAAGGTGTGCTCTACTTTTAAATGCTTGAGTCACATGCAGGCTGCAGACTGTTGGGGGTGTTTGCAGGACAGAGTTAGGGGAGCTGTTGTTATTTACCTCCTTTCCCTACCTGCATCGCCATTCTCCCTCCAACAAGGGGACCATCCAAAAAAGCTCCCGAGTGAAGAGCCCCGTGCCCTGTCACCGTGTGGCGAGTGGGTACTCCGCAGCTCATCCTGGCACGTGGTGGAAGCCACTGCAGGTCGATTTAAATTCTTCCATTAGTCTTTTTACCTTAAAAAGTCTTAAGGATGTGGACTTTCTTTCAACATGATGATTTTGTACATTTCCAAGGAAATAAAAATCTGCCCTAAATCTCCGGCTGCTGGGTCAGCCGCGCCCAGGCTCGCTCTTCCTGGCGGAGACGGTGCCAGGCTTTGTAGTAACACGTCTCCCTCGCTCTGTGTGACTGCAGAGCTGCGTCCTTCTGGCTTCTCCAGTTTATAGTGTTTGTCACATGCTCCTATAAATACTCAGGCCCTGCCACAGTTTTTTTTTTTTTTTTGCAAGCTGTCGCTGACTCCTCAAGTTAAAAGGAATCTGTTTTTAAAAGTCCCTTTCTTCCTTCATCTGTTTCACTGTGTGTAGCCGTAGAGAGTTAAAAGCAGATGCCTTTGGCTCCCAAGTGCTTGCTTATGTTCTGGAGTGGAAGGAAACCCCAAACCATTGATTTCTGTGCCCTCCATGGTGCTGCTCACTGGGGGACTCACTGGACAGGAGACCAGAGGCCTTGACTTTTAATTCTCTGGCCATTAAATCTCAAAGCCCCCAGTGCTCACTGTGGCTCGTGCTGATGCGTGCTCTGTCACTGCGGCTGCATCAGCTCACCCAGGAGACCTGAGCTTCCACGGCTGTGAAATGACCTCTGAGATGAGCCCCTTCCCATGGGGGGCCCAGGAAATGCCACTCATGCTGTGAAGCACAGCACCAGGAAGACATCGCAGTATGAGAGGGTTCTTGCTGTGTGGCCTTGGGTAGACAAACCACTTCCTGAAAGCACCATCCTTTGGGGTTTCCTCAAAGCAGACATCATGTCAGTCTGGCTGCAGCCCGGCCGGCTCTGCTATGAGCATCACCAGCACTGTCCCGGGAAGCCGAAAGTTAGTGTCTAGGTCCCAGGCCTGGCTCTCCCTTCTATGCTGGGTGAATCTAGGCAAGTTCCTTCTCTCGGAGACTCAGTTTACATATGTGACCCAGCCATCTCTCCAGGCAGCGAAAGAACTAGGACCCCAAACAGCCATCACTCTCTTCTGAACATACCTCCTTGTGATCGTCTGAGGGACCCGTGAATCCAGCATGTCCAAGGCCGTGTCTTTCCCCCAGATGGCTGCTCTGTCCTTTCAGGCACAGCCGGCAGCCAGATTCGTCCGGCTGGACACACTACAGATGCTGGCATCAGACTCCCCGTGTCCCCTGCTGTCTCTCCATTGCTGGGCCAAGTGGATTTGCCCTCAGCACAATGCCCCGTGTCCGTCCTCCTCCGCCACCTCCACTGCCCTTGTCAGGAACCTCAGCATTCTCCTCTTTGGCTGCTGAAACATCTAAGTCTCTTTCATTCTTTCTTTTCTACCACTGTCCAGTCACCAAAGTCACCTGAGGAGAACTGGCAAGCTCCTCGTCCAGTTCCTGCTCATCCCTCCAACCTGGGTCACACGTCATCTCTTCCCTCTGCGGGTTTTCTAGAACCTCCATGTCCATCTGCGCCTCCAGTCACACCCACACAGGCCCAGGATGAACTGCCCCCAGCAGAGCCCTCCGCAGATGGTCACTGCAGTGTCTCAGACGGGGCCCGCTTGCTTTTCTCAGATCCGTGAACTCACTGAGGGTCAGTCCCTGTTTTAATTCATCCTTTGTCTGCGGGGCCCTTAGAACAGTTCCGTCTCCCAACACGACCTCTGTTTGCTGAATTGAAACAAACTCGTGAACGGAACCAAATCCCCTCCCTTGTAATCTCAGCAAATTCTGCTGCCCTATTTACTGTTTTCATTTAAAATTTATTCTATTTATATAATTCTATTTGTCCTACATCTATAATTTGTTATATATTACATATTATAATAGGCATATGTCATATGCCTATTTTATATAGAACCTCTGTAAGTTGACCAACCAAGGGACTGTAACAACCAGTCAACATATGGAGGTGGTTAACATAGGGAACTAGGCCTGCTGTCCTGACCTGTACATGTGGTGCACGTCCAGTCTATGAAAATTAGGTCAACTCAAGGCGGTGGTCAGTGTAGGAAGGTGGTCTGCTATGGAGGTTCTACTGTATATCAATCCCATTCAAATAAAATACTAGTCATTTGTAATTACTAGCTTGTTAACAGTTTAAACATAGAAATAATTTGCAATAAATGTGTATCCTTCCTTTACCACTATTCCACATAGTGGGAGTAGAATCAATATTCACAGTATCACAGTAAGGTTTAAAATACCAGAAAGAGATGGCTAATTAATTATATTGGTACTTGACCTACAATATCTATCCCCTTTTTCTGATATGCTATGAAGGAAATTATGATTATAGTTTTTTTTAAAGCATTAGCCAGATATGCTCATTATAAATTACATCATGAAGTACCCAAAGTCATATTCAGTGACCTTTTTGATTTTGCATCCTGGGTGTTTTTCCTGACTATATTGGAGATCTTTTTGTTTTTTGTAGAGACAGAGTCTCACTTTATCACCCTTGGTAGAGTGCAATGGAGTCACAGCTCACAGCAACCTCCAACTTCTGGGCTTAGGCGATTCTTCTGCCTCAGCCTCCTGAGTAGCTGGGACTACAGGCACCTGCCACAACGCCTGGCTTTTTTTTGTTGCAGTTTGGCCCAGGCTGGGTTTGAACCCGCCACCCTTGGTATATGGGGCTGGCGCCCTACTCACTGAGCCAGAGGCACCTCCCTATATTGGAGATCTTGCTTGATTAAAGCTCCATCCTGGTGTCCCTCTTAACCTGCAGTTCTCTCTGGAGCACAGACACTGCTCTGGGGCTCCGACCTTACCTGTATGCCCAAGTCTGAGGGCAGGTTAGGTGCTCAGTGATTGGGGGACCCAGTTGTGGCATCCCATAAAGTTGTGCCATGGGGAAGTACAACTCAAGTCATTCTTACAACCTCTGGCCAGCAGAATCCCTCCAGTAGGAAGGAGACCATATGTGTGTATTAAGCATATCTTATATTAGCCTCCTAGGAAGCCATTACAATCATACGTGGTAATTAGAAAGAAGAAAACATTTATTAATATAGCCTGATAATGCACCCTTGTCCCTGACCTCAACGAAAAGCATGGAGTTTTCCATCTTTGGGGAGAAACTGTGTTATATCTGCAGTGAAGAGGAGGCAGTTGGGAACTCTCTTTGTCCAAAGCTGGTTGCAGAGGGTGCCTTGGGTGCTGGGGTGGCCCACCAGGTCAGGGGCTGGCTGTGATCTGAGCTCACACCTCTCCTGCCTGTCTCATTTTGCAGATAGGCATGGTTCTGTCCAGAGAGGTCAGTGAGTCCCTGGTTTGCTCAGTGCTGGAGCCAAGGCTGCAAAGCCACCCTCCCTCCCTGGGCCACGAGCCCAGGGCTCTGGTTGCTAGATGCAGTGCAGTAAGGAACTCCCTTTCTGTCCTCAGCTGAGAGTCACCCACATCCTCACACACAGAAAAGCATTAACATCTTGAGCATGTCCTGTGGTGCCGCTAGTGACCTGTCTGAACCCTAGGCTCCCTGTGGACCTCTGTGATGTCATCTTTAGAGATGACAGGGTTCGCTTATGATGACTGCGCGGAAGCACCTGCGGATGCCCTCGGCAGCCACTGCAATCTCTAATCACAGTATTCCCTGTGGAATTTCATGCGGCCTTGCTCCGGGCATTGTGGCAAGGACTAAATCCTGTATTTAGTCCCTAGAAGACTCTTCCCATGAATCTAACAGTGTAACTCCGTTATGCTGTTTTAAGCATCAGTAAATGCCTCTTTAACTTTTACCTTAGGGCATAACCAAAGGTGATGGCTATTGGTATAATTGGCCTTTCTCTGCTGAATACATTGTATCTGATTGCTTTATAAATAATATGTGGAGATGAGTAATCAGTTTTCAGTTTTACAGCTATAGTCAGTTTTACTGCATCTACATAAGAGAACTAGGGTTTCTAAAAGTTCCTAAAAAATAAATAAAACCTAAATCCTTATGTATAGGGGAAATAAATAATATTTGTAGAATTTGAATAGTAGAGTAAAAAAACACTTGGATTATTAGCTTTGGGAATTTTTCTAGAATTTTGAGGTCTGTCAAAATCATTCTTTTTTTCCTGACTTTTAATTTACCTTATTAAAAGTATATTTTCTTGCACCATAGTAATGTGTCCAGGGATTTCTTTTTGTCATCATCTTCCCACTCTGTCACTCAGTGCAAATACTAGGACAAAACTCTAAACATTAGTCAAAAGGCTAATTGCTCCCCCCTCCCCAGTTCATGTCGTAAAAGAATGTAACTAGCCCAAGGTGGTGACCAGAGCAGGCCCCGAGAGGGTGCTTCCAAGAAGACATAATCACGGAACCACAGAGACTGCAAAGACTCTGACACATGGGCTCTGGACAGGCCAGACTGGCACCATGTCTGTGCACAAATGCAGTCACCTCGGTTAACAACAGAACTTCAGTCAGAAGCCTGTGGGCTCTGCTGGCTGGTCTGGGCTGCGCCCTGCCCTGGCCAGCTCCCAGTCTTCAGCACCCTCAGAATCGGTGAAGTATCCGTGTATGTGGTTTTACCTGGAGTCTTCGTAGGCTTCATTTTTGTGCTCTCATTGGTGACGCAGTTATGCAAGAAGATTTGTGAAAATGCAACCCACTGCTTTGATAAATTCCTCGTTCAACTTCATATTAAGGTATTTTCCTTATCTCTCCCGAAATTCTATTGTCAACTGGGGAAAGAACTTGCATAAATTAGGAGCTTCCTGCTTGAGAAGCAGTCAGATTCTGTTCTACTGGAACATTCCCCAGCTGCTAGAAGGATGGGTGCTGAGGGGCGGTGCAGCATCCCTGTCCGTCCATGGGGATGTTCGGGCTCCTCCTCCCCGCATTCGTGCCAGCTGTCTCTCTCTTTCTGGCCTGGAGGGCTCTCTGGAGATGAACCTCCATCTTCCCTAACACCCTCCATTGGTCATCCCGTTTCCCTGGAGTCTGCTCTGCCAGGCAGAAGGGTCCACCAGCCGCACTGCCTCGCCTGCCTCTCACCCCTTGTGAACCTTCCGTGTAGGGGGCTCCCTTTGGGCTCAGCTCTGTGCTGTCCTCACTGCAGGGTGTTAGGGCAGGAGGCCGCATGGACTCGTCTTCTGTTGGTTCCACACTCCTGCCCACCCCCCAGTGCCTTGTGCCGCACCTGTCTTCTAGGAGTCCCTTGAACAAATGCTTGTTGAATCAGCGCATCTAGGCTCCCAAACTGGGAAGGGCTCAGGCAGTTTATCAAAATGGCAGTTTGGAATTCTGTATATGCTTGACTCTACCGTGTTTCCCAGAAAATAAGACCTACCCCCAAAATAAGCCCTAGCAGGATTTCTATGCATTTGTTACATATAAGCCCTACCCTGATAAGAAGACCTAGTGATGGGCGTGGCTATGCAGCATATCTGCATAACCACGCCATGCATTTTGGTGGGAGAGGAAGCCATCCCCTGAAAATAAGCCCTAGTGTGTCTTCTTGAGAAAAAATAAATATAAGACAGTGTCTTATTTTTGGGGAAACACGGTATTATAGCAAATGATGAGGTTCAGTGTGGACAACAGGGCATCCCACAGCCCCTTCCCTCTGTGTTGTTGGAAACGTGACAGGCAGACCCATGGCGTCCCCATCCAGTCAGTTCTGAGCCCACCACTGATCCACAGAATTACACAGAATTTCCACAGAAATAGGTGGCCTTGGTGACAGAGGAATGGGTGGCGTGTTCGAGAGCTGCCTGCCTGTGGTTTTGTCAGAGACAGGCAGTCCCTAAGGTCACATACCTAACGTTGGAGTTCTAACACTTTACAGGATTTTGGATCCTGGTGAAGATACTATTTAATTAATCTGAGTCAGCATTGCTGTTATTTTCCAAGTTTGGCTTCCCTCCCCAAAAGCCTTTGAATTGAGGTTGGCACATATTATTTTCATACCAACTGTACAATTTAGAATTTAGGCCGTCTGTTGCAGTATTATTTCACAAATTAACCATTTCAGTGAAAGAAAGAAAAAATGGATTTGCCGGGGTATGTTTCATTGTTCCTTTCTGAAACAAAATCTGAATACAAGGTGAGTCATCCACAGCGTGACTCATCAGACTAGTCTGACGAAAGGATGAAACAGGATGGATACAAAAGACTTCAACTGCTTATGAGCAAGGATTATATTAGTAATTTATCCTTAAAACATTTTCTGAAATAATTACAGTGTATTTTGACAAGAAACATGGAAGATAAGCTAGAAAAGTTTTACTAAAGAAACTGAAACTTGAATCTCTTTTAATCTTCTTTCATGCTGAGCTGGTCTTTAATTAGAATATCACAACTGGTCCAGATTAAAATCAAAGGGCTGTCATCTTAGAAAAAAATGTAAGTATGTCAAGCATCTTAAAATTTCCAGTTATCTAAACTGTCACTCTGTTACTTGGGGTATCAGCAGGATAGTCAATTCTCTGTTGAAAAACTGTGTTCAAGTTTACATAAATTGACTTGCCAAGGAGAGGGGGGTTTTGCCGAGAAATGCTGTGACTGTCCACGCTTTTACCACCATGCTCAGTCTCAGTGGGAGGTGTCAGATCCATTTCTTTTCATAATTGTAAAGACTGGCCCTTGGAGGCCAGGCACGGTGGCTCACACCTGTAATCCTAGCACTTTAGGAGGCCAAGGCACGTATATTGTCTGAGCTCAGTTCAAGACCAGTCTGAGCAAGAGCAAGACCCCATCTCTACTAAAAATAGATAAATTGAGGCAAGAGGATCACTTGAGCCCAAGAGTTTGAGATTGCTCTGAGCTAGGACGCCACGGTACTCTACCAAGGACGACAAAGTGACACTGTCTCAAAAACAAAAACTGGCCCTTGGGCTTTCAGAGCTAGGAGGAACCTTCTTGATCCTTTAATGCAAACCTGTAAGATTTAGATGTTGGATGACACCCTGCCCAAGATCAGGTGGAAGCTCAGCCCTGACCTCCCAGATGTGGAGTATCTAAGGAGAAGGCTTTGCCAGGCTGGTATTTCCAACCCTTAACTTGTGGAACCGGTAGCATTTTTCCTGAAATTGCTTCAAGACCTTTTATCCTTTTGATGTTTATTTAAGTCCTTTATATTTCCATGACAGAATTTTTTTTTTTTTGCAGAGAAGTATGTACCACCACCCATGACAAAGGTGCACATTTATTATAGGACTGTGTTGACAAAACCACAGGCAGGCAGGTCCCGAACACCCGACCCTTTTCATCTCCCTGGGCCAAGTGTTGCTGGAAAGGTGCCTAGCCATGCTGCTCAGACAGAGTTAATTGAGTTGTCAGTGAAAAGCAGTGTTTGTGTGCAGGACAGGCCGGGTCAAATTCATTGACCTCTAGGGCACTCTGCCCTCCAGCAAGCAGGGTGTAACAAATTGCAACATGTGGACACTGGCAGCTGGGATGGCCCCTAGAGTTCTCAAGCCTCTGGGACTAGCACAGTTGTGGGGCATTTTAAGATTTTGAAACTCCTCTAATCTCAATCCTAGGGGCTCCAGGTATCTCATGGGGAGGATAGAGAAGGGAGTAGAGATGGCGGTGCCTGAACTCGCAGGAGTTCCCTGTGCTCTTGGAGCTTGTTCTGAATTGCCTGGCTTTGAACCAACCACAAGGACCGTGGCCTTGAGCTCCAGCTTTCTCTGTCTGCTGGGGTCCTATCTCTGTAGAGTTATATGCAGGAATTGAAAGAGGACTTGTTTGCAGGTGTCATGGTCAGGACAATAAATGGACTTACAAAGTCTTAGACAGTTGGAAACTCCCTGTGGCTCGCTCTGGGTCTGTATTTTGGAGATGCTGTGGCCACCCACGGGCACTGCTGCAGGGGCACCTGAGCACGGGATTCCTCCTGCCCAAGGACTTTTGAATGAGTTTTCAGTTCTGAATGCTTTTATCCCAAAGAAACGTTTGTTCTTAAAAAAGCAGTTGACATTTGGGGGTTGAATCACAGGGCATTATGGCAGGCTGAGCGATACTCCGGCTCTGTTCCCCCTGGCTCCACACTCCTCTTTCTTTTGGTGAACAGGGACCCTGAGGGAAGTTACCATTCCTGGTGTCTCAACAGCCCTCAGCCACCAGAGCAGAATTCAGTAGATGGAGTCTTCTGGGAGCCAGTGACGTTTTCTCTTCCTTCTGGAGATAAGTCGTTGGTATTTAGACAGGATTATGGGTTGTCCGAACTGACATGCTGGGTTGACCACCACTAGCCTCTCCTTCCAGGACGTGAGTGAGGCCCCATAAGGCCAGGGGCTCCCAACAGTCCTCTCTCTGCTGGCCTCTGACTCTGCCTGCTTCCCACAGGGATGCTGGGCCCTTCCTGAACCTGTTTATACCATTCCTACTTGCTACTGAGATGATTTAAATATTGAGTGTGCGTAAACTAATGAGGCAAGAGAGAATTGTTATTTTTGTGAGTTAGATGCTTTGGCGAGAGTAGGGTACTGCAAAATATTGAATGTTAAAGAGGCTGAGGCAAATGAACTATGTATCCAGAAGGATTCTGAAATTAGATTCTATCACAAGACTCCACTCCACCTTAAAGAAAGGAAAGCTGGTCTGTTTCACGGAATAGAACTTGGACCTGTGTAGCAAAGGTGCCTATGTTCAAAGACGACATCTGGGCCTAACCTCAAGAGACTGGCCTAGCTTGAAAATAATTTAAACACAAGAGTTCAATGTATGAGATTCAAATTAAAGTAACATGTTTAATGGGCAGCGCCTGTGGCTCAAAGGAGTAAGGCGCCCGCCCCATATGCCGGAGGTGGTGGGTTCAAACCCAGCCCCGGCCAAAAATAAAAAATAAAAAAAATAAAGTAACATAAGTTTAAGTTAGGTACACTTCACTTTTTATGAACTCCTTGTTGACTGGTTTTTTAATTAATGGATGAGCTTTTACTCCCTTTATCACCTGTTTCTGCAGACCTCAGAAAACTTATTCAGTATCAATAACCATTGTAACAGCAACTGTTAAACTTGGTTATTTCCCTTATAAAGTGACAGGAAATTTGGGAAACAGAGCTCGCTGAGCTGCCTATGTTCAACTGGGTGGTAAAAAACAAGTCTTTCTTTGAATATTTGTTGGAAGGCTCCAGGGGGCAGTGAGAGTCCAGCAGAAATATTTATCTACAGAATGTTCTGGGACCTGCCCACTGAGCCTTTCTGAGTAACTTCTGTCTACAGCAGGAGTTTGGGGCTCGTGGGAATTTTTTATTGTTGTTATGACTGTGAGGGGGCGGGGGCTTTTAAAGGATTTTCTTGCAAGAGTGGTCTAGATGTCCACTTTTTCTCTAGTAGCATCTCTCTCAGATGCTTCTCGAATTCATTCAGGGTTGACTGGAGGGCCTGTGAGTGTGCAGGGGGCCTGTCTCTATTTGGTGTTTGAAGATGTGTGCCGTCAAATCGCCAGCATGAGCAGTCGTGTCTTCAGTGACTACCAGTCAACACGCCTCTTCCCAGCTCATACGAGATAACCAAAGGGGTCACAATGCTTCAGTCACTCATTCTGCCAGTCTCCCTGAATTTTAGCCAATTCCTGTGGTGCCCGGACACTTACAGTCCTTTTGGAAATTGGCCAGTGGTTGACATTGGGGATCCATGCAGAATGTTGCCTAAGACAGTTCAAAATAGTAACCACTTCAGACTAATTCCTGAAGAGACAAATTCCTGTGCTTCGTGGACTTGTTAAATTACTTTTAATATCATTTTTTATGTATGTTAGTTCTGGACTTAAGAGCTAAATATATTTAAATTATTTTAGTTATGTTGGACAATGTCTTAATGAGTTCCTTTTTAGTCACCCACAAAGTGTTAGTAGGTTTAGTCTACAAAAGCTCATTCTCTGAACCTTCTCTGGAAGTCCTTGCACCCTTCTGCCTTGTTGTCTTAGTATACCAAAGTAACACTGACCTCTGAGGACACGCTGGGCCGCTCACCAAAGTAACCCTGACCTCTGAGGACACGCCGGGCCGCTCACCAAAGCAACACTGACCTCTGAGGACACGCCGGGCCGCTCACCA
>NW_003852470.1:5629994-5672030 GCF_000181295.1 Otolemur garnettii | reverse complement strand
CTGACCTCTGAGGACACGCCGGGCCGCTCACCAAAGTAACACTGACCTCTGAGGACACGCCGGGCCGCTCACCAAAGTAACCTTGACCTCTGAGGACACGCCGGGCCGCTCACCAAAGTAACACTGACCTCTGAGGACATGCCGGGCTGTCAACCTTCTTCACTCCTTTTTCTACTTTACTGAAGTTAGTGTTTTATGTCAGAGCCCAGCCCTTCACTATTGCTTCAGAATTCTCTTCCATGGTATGAACACAGTAAGAAGTTTCCCATGAAGTCATCTTCTCGGATACAAACTCTGCTATCCCTGAGCCTGTAACAGGGAGGGTTCCTGAAGGAAGATGTGCATGGATGCTTGGTTTCAACCTCTTCATCGGCCACAGCCCAGAACAATCCGCAGCTTAGCACATGCTGTTCCAGGGCTGGTGGAGGGGTCTGGCTCCCTGCCACCTGCCAGGATGCCTGATCAGACCTGAGGGTGGGGATGGTTCCAGGAAGGTAAGGCCTTTTCAGCTTCAGCACTGCTGACAGTTTGGGCTGGCTGAGTCTATTATGTGGGACTAGTCCTGTAGCACCGGATGCCAGCAGCGTCTCTAGCCTGCACCTACCAGGGGATCACAGCACCTTCCCATTTGTGACAACTGAAAATGTGTCCATGCCGATCCAACCAGACGTCCCCTTGGCTGAGAACCTTGGCAGGAAGGGATGTGCTCAGGGGCACGCACTGCTCACGTCAACCTTGTGCTCGCTCTGTCTGCTCCCAGGCAAGGTCCCCAGGTGGCCCTACTCTGCTTTAAAGAACCTGGGCCCCGTGATCCTCTGCCTGGAGTGGAGACACACGTGTCCAAATCCATGCTTTCCCTTGGGAAAGAAACGTGACGGATCTAAGGTCCTGCAGCCCCAAGTGTCCTGCCATTCCCCGTCCCTCTAATGTAAATGACTAATTTTGAAGAGCCATTCAGAGGGTGGTTTGTGGGGACGAGGGGACGGCTTCCTTCACTTTTAGATACATGTAACTGTTCAGTTATAGCTGTTTTTTGATCATCTGGCAGATCATTAACAATTATTCTTCAGTTTTAATTTTAGTGAATTAAAATCATTACACTTCTCATTGCTTTTGTACTGTGTACTTTGTGAAAATCACATTTCAAATAAACAAATAGCAACTGGTCTGAAGATTTCTGACCATTATCTTTAATCCTAAATTAGCTGGTAAAAGCCAAACACAGCTTTCTGCCTGTTGGAGATTTCTGCTGTGTTCTCATTGATGTCAGTAGTGTAAACAAATTTCAAATGAAAAAAACACAAGCAACAGCTGTAGGGGCTCTAGAGAGGAGACGCTGCCCAGTGCCACCGTCCTTGTGAACTCCCAGGACATAAATTGCATGGTTGGTGTGAGCAGCCCCATCCTTCCCTGGTATCCCTAGCACATATGGTGTGGTTTCAAGCCTTTGATCTATACCCTCTGAAGGGCTTATGTTTTACAGCCTTTCAGAACACACAATGGAGCGCCCAGGGCTGGGGATTCCACAGGGCAGGCTATCCAACTTACCCCGATTCTTAGAACTACTAAGATGCATTTGCAAGATAAATGGGTGCCAGGACTCCAGCACCCCTGATGCTACGTCTGGGGTGGAGTCTTTAGAGGTCACTTACAGTTAGGGTAGGGTGACCAGATTTTAACATTGGTAAGATAGGACAACATGGTGGGGGGGTGGGGGGGCGGGGGGGGGACGGAGCAGGGCAAGGCCTGACAACAATGCAGACTTTGATAAGCAGTTCTCGATAATCACTTCTCAGCAATTATTTGTTATTATTACAGTTTAACATTATAAAATTAACAAAAATAATATAAAACTCATATTCTGGCAAAATAGCCACATGGCAGCCGAAAACCGTATATTCCCTTCTTGTTCTCCCGCCTGTTCGTGTATTCTTTCCAAAAATCGGGACTTTTTAAAAATGCTGCGGGACGCGAGACAAATTGTTGAAAAGTGGGACTGTACCGCCAAAAGCAGGACGTCTGGTCACCCTAAGTTAGGGTCAAGTATGGTCCTCTGCTTTCCATCTGATAGAATCACCCCAGCACGGCCCCAGATGGTTCTTGCATTTGTGGGTAAACATCATTCGTCACTCATGATATAAAACAACTGGGAAGAGGAGAACGTTCACATACCTGTAAATAATGCAGGCACTGTTCCTGCAGGTGTCACAGTTAGCTGTGTCTTGCCCCGTCCGATATGAAAGCCTACAAGGTAAGAACAGGAGAGCATTCTAAGTGGTGGCGGGGGGTCGCTGGCTTCACGGAGCAGACATGCCTCACGTCAGATGCTTTCCCGATGCTAAGCTCGTCACAGTCATGGAAAGTGATTAGTGTGTGTTTCCCATGTCACACCTGTCCCCGCCTCTATGGTCCAAAGCCATTACAACACCTACATCTAAGCTGGTATTTAAATAAGTTTAGAATGTGAACATGAGCTACTGGATGAAGTAAATAATCCGATTTTGTTATGAGCACAGGGAATTTGGGATGTTTCAGGGAAGCTTTAGATTTATGGTGTTTTAAAGAAACTGATGAAAAACCAACTGACTCAATGGCCTGCTTTTGCTAGAACGGGGAATAGCAAACTCTTGCCCACAGGCCAAATCCTGCTCATACCTGGTTTTGTCCAGCAAGCTGAGAATGGATTTTACATTTTGCAGTGCTTGAAAACAGAAAAAAACAGATACAATAATATTTGTGACACATGGAAATTATCTGAAATTTGCATTTCAATGTCTTAAATTTTTCAATTTTGCTGATAACAATTGTGAAAAACTTTATGGAAATATGTAGAACATATCCCTGTCATTGCCTCTTGATCTGCAAATCCCAGCGAGAGAAAAAACCTGCTGACCCCTGGGGCAGACGGGCTTCCTGCCATCGCAGTGACTTCTGACTAACGTCCTCTGGCTACCTGCTCTGGAGAGTCCTGCCAGCCCTCCTAAGCCAGGCAGATTTGGCTTTTGCCGGGGGAGGTTGCTAACTCTCTCCCAAGTATAAAAGCAAAATTGAAGGTTGTATAAGCTGAAAGCTCTGATGAAGAGGACTTTCTTCACCAGGCCAGTGTTGCCTTGACTGTTCCTTGGCCCAGTGACTGAAGACACCAGCAGGTGTTGGCTTTGGGCTTTCACGATCCTCCTAATACTCTGGCTGACCTTCCCTTTCTGATATTTTTAACATGCAGGTGTGCTTCTTCTGGATATTATTTTGTACCCAAGAACAAACATGATAACCAGAATCTGTTAAATTTGTGGCAGGAGAAGAGCGTCCATCTGAATTGGCTTATAAATACTTCGGGGGCAAATTTACGTGTGTGGACTCCCTCAGCACGGTAACCGTGTGCACACAAATGCTCTGTCAACATCGCTAGTCAATACTTTCATCACCTTCGCTTTGTCAACTGCTCTCGTATGCACCATGGATTTTAAATGGAAAATAACTTTTGTTTTTCTCGTTATATTTTGCATTACATAAACATTTGACAAAAGGATTGTCTACTCAATGCCAAGATCATCTCAGTGGGCTTAGTAAACTCGGACATGACCTCTGAATTCTGCAGTGTGTTTGTGATGAAGTGACCACACTGCCCAGAGTGCTGCTAAGCATCTCCTGGGATTCGTTATCTTTGAACCAGCATCAGAATCACAGCCTGGCTGCGTTTATGTCCTTGTTTTCTATTGTCACACCATATGGGGTGCCTTTGGGTACCCACGTTTGGCCTTTCCATTCCCCCTTTAGCTTTGCAGAAGGGAGGAGGATGGTAGCCTCTGCCTTCCTCATCCTGGGGTTCTTCCCCAGACATGGTAATTTTTCATTCTTAGCCATTCATTCCCCACGAACGCATCACTCCTGGACCTCCTCACCCGGCTCTAGCTTTGCCCACCCCCTGACTGTGATGACATCAGCCTTTTCCCTTCCCCCAGGCCTCACATGTATATCCTGCCTCTCTCCAAGAGCTTATTCTACTGGATGTTGGCCCTGAGCTCATTTACGACCATAGTTGTCGTGCAGTCCTTGAACCTGAGTCCCAGCAGGGACATGCTCCATGCTGAATGTGTAGCTGAACTGCTGGCTTGGGTTGCGGGTGACCTGCTGCTCTGCTGTCGTGCTGTGCTAGTGAGCACCAGCCAGCAGACAGTGCAGACTAATTGGGGGGCTGCTTATAGCCACATTTTAGGTAATAAAGCAGGCAGATCCAAGAGTATTTCTTAACCATTACCAGGTGGCACTCTTTCTGGTCGGGGAGGAAAGTGTGACTCCTGGGCTTACAGACGCCGTCCTGCCCTGGACTTTAAGACAGATCTCTCAGAAGCCTCATCACCCCCAACACCCCTTCCTTGCCCATGTCCCAGGGTTCCTCATCGTTTCACATGCATTAGAGCCTTTAGTCTTCTGATGAATTTTGCTAGTGGTGTTTTACAGAGGAGAACGCGGTCGCATTTCAGGTCCAGGATCTCATTATTCTCCAACCCCAGGCCCTCATGCTCCCTGTCACCTTGCTTGTGTCTCGGGACTGTGTTCTGCTCTGTGTGTAATTGGCAGCTTGGGCTACTCAATGAACCTGGCAATGGCAGGACAAAGGCTTCAGGCACCTGAAATGCACAAGATTACTCTCTTCCAGGACCTTCAAGTTCCTCAGTAAGAAACTGTTTTTTTAAATGCTCTTCCTGAAAAGATTGTATTTTAATCACTTTGTAGAAGGCACACATATTCACCGTTACAGTCAGTAAGAAATAGGTATTAAGTGCTACTGAGTGTCTGGCAATTTTTCTGACTGCAGAGGAAACATCTGGGAATAGATAGAGTGCGTACAGCAGGATGGGAGAGGCAGATGGGCAACACATCAGTGCACATGGGAATGAATGAATGCATGAATGAGTGAATGCCTGAATGGTTAGAGACCTCTTGATAGTGCTGAGTGTTAAGGAAGTGTTGTGAAGGGGTGGCTTTGAATTACAATGAAGATGTAGTCAGGCGTCTGATGACCCACGGTTGAGTGTTGCAAACAGAAGGACCATCGGATTTTAACACCCTACAATGGGAATGATGTCCTTTTTGTAGGACAAGAACAAAAGGCTGGTGTTCTAGAATAGATACAGCAAGTAAGAGCACATGAGCACAGAGCTCCTAGAACGGAAGGCCCTTTGGACATTATTTTTTTTTAATTGAATGGGAATCTGTGACAGTTTTTTTAATACGTGATGGAAAGACATGGAAACACTTCTTTTGACTTTTCATTTCTCTCCTTCTGTAACATGATTTTCATTTACTTTCCTTTCTCCTGCTGTTTTTACTTACAACCCAACCCAATTCACCTGTTCCTGAGGAAATGGCATGCTTTTGCTAATGTCTGCTGGTCAGAAGCAAAGGACTTCCTGCTGCTGCTTTGTATGGAGTCGTCCTGTCCCTGTGGTCACTTCCCCCTGCCCCCTGCCGATTAGAAAGGAGAAATTTCTACCCTGTTTTTGAGAAGTATTTTCAGGATTTCATGACCATGAACCTTTCCCAGAGAGACCCTCTAGGAGGTTTCTAAGGTTTCGTTCAGGGTCTTGTCTTTTATTGAAAGTCCATGGAGGTCAGCATCCATTTGTCGATGAAATTTAAAGTGCTGACCTGTGTCACGTGGTTAATTCGCAGGCAGCTACTGCCAATCAGGGTATGCCTGCTAAAATTTCATTAGGCACAAGGGTGTTCTCAATAGAGAGCTTAAAACTATGTAATCCATTGTGCTTATTGCTTTGATAATCCATCTAATTGTCCTTGAAGCTTCCAAGCTGTAGGGTTTGGCTTCACTGATAATTTTATGGTCACATTAATAATTGGGTTGCAGCATCTGAATGAATATATTCTCCAAATAGAGATGAAACAGATTAGTTCTCTCTATGGGACAGGGAACACAAAGTGCTGAAATGGAATTTCCCTAATTTTTTTCCCTTCTCAACTTGGAAACATGTCATAAAACCAATACTTGGAATGGTTATCTTTCTGTATTGCCATTGCTACTGCAGAGAGGAATCAGAGAACTTCAAACTGCTAGAGCAGACACTTTTCTGATGAGATGGGGCTACAGATCTCTTGTGAATTAGGAGTTTAGAGAGGAGAGAGCTCAGGATGCAGAGGAAGGACGTTTTGATCAAAAATGATAAATTCTGTCTTCCAAATGAATCACTAGCTTTGTAAAGCTCTCTTTTGTTCTGAGGAGCCTATCCCTTGTATAGAATTTTTTAATTCCATGACTAATGCCATAGTCCTTCTAGTACTTTCTGGGCCTTCAGCGAATATCACTTTAGCCAAATCATACAGGCCCGCTTTGTGCTCTCATACTGAAGTCTGAAATGAGACCCTGATCAAATCAAAGATTTCCAACTGTGCAAGAAAAAAGGAAAGTGTAAATGGTGAAAAGTTCCAGACCCCGGTGATGAGCAGGTTCTGGGTCACTCACTAAGTACCATCCTGTAGCAGTTAGTTGTCAGGGCTCCCTTCCTAACCATGCAGATTACTTGAAAACACAGCCTTCAGCACCAGGGACAGCGCCAGGCAGGCCGCAGCCCTGTCTCCTGGTGCTTCTCATCTCCTGTTCCACTGACCCTCGTGCGTCTCATCCCTCCCAAACACAGTTCCAACCTGAGGGCCCGGAACATCACCTGCTCTCCCCTCTGAACTCTCCTGGGTCACAGTGGGCCTTCTTGAAAGCTAACAGGGATTCTACAGAAAGGGCCTGAAGGATTCTGTTGTTGCTCTGTTAAAAACAGAGGGGATCTGGATGAACCAACTGTCGAGGTAGTTTGGTGGAGTCTAGTTTCAGAGCCATTTCCCCTTCTCCTTTGTGCTGAACCAGACTCCTTCACTAGTCCTTGCTCCACTTTGAAGAAAGTAAAATGAGTTTGGTTTGCAGCACACAGCATGGGACTTCAGTTGGGCACCGTCATTCAAAGGACACCTCGGGCTGCCTCTCTGTACTGGTGGCTGGGACTTCTCAAGTTTAACTGAGCGGGCAGTTCCCCAGTTTCCCCAGACTCCTAATGCCTTTATAATAATCTGCTCCAATTCTGCAGCTGTCCATTATGAACTGTTTCTGAATATATACATATATATACCTATATACTGATACTCTATACTTGTAAATAATATAATGATCTGTGTATTGACAGACATGTATCTCCTATGTCATATATTTACACAGTGTTTAAAAAACGGGTGACAATTTGGGTATGTAAGTGTTCAGTTATTCCTTTTACAGGCTCTTAGCAAAAAAGGGAATCAGGAGTGGAAATTAAACAAAAACAAAGAAAGGCAGGTGCTCAGTAGAGCTGGTGCTGCAGTTTTTATGACACAGCCATAGGAATGATAAAGGAAGGGGCGGCTGCCAGCCTCAGGCTGAGAGCTGCACCCGGCCACGTCCTGGGAGGCAGGGATCTTGAGGAGGGACAGACAGCTTCTGTTCTTTCCAGAAGGCATCACAGAGAGATCTAAGTCAGCAGAGCTCTAGGTGGTAGGGAAGGGTTGGGAAAGGTCAGAGAAAGGTCATGGGGAGCTGTCTTCGTGGCCACCTATCCAAGCTGTCCCCGAGACCTTGGAGCTGGGGCCTCAGACAAAACAAAACAAAACATTATTTGATTAAAAGGTCAGGAAAGGGAAACAGAAAAACCAAAATAACTTTCATTGTGCTTATATCAGACTCAAAGACTGAAGAAGTTCCAAGCATCTCTGAGAAGCAGGGACGGCAAGTAGAAATTAATTTTATGGTATCTAACAGTGATCTCAGCACTAGTGCTGCATGATTAGATCGACTTTAACGGCTGTTTCTACGGTCAGTTTCACCACACCATTTCCGCCATACGGCCTTCAGTTCTCAATTGACAATTCTCTTCTCACACTGCTGTGCACTTGGCTATGTCCAATCTGGCTGCAGAATCCCAGAAGGCGTTTTGCTCTCAGCATCACGAGCGAGTGAACCTGTAGTGTGCTGTGGGCCCCTCCCCGGGAGCTCTGCTTCAGTCACCATGCGGGGGTGGGCATGTGACCCACCTGCTAATGTGCTCTCTTAAATGGCTTGTAAGTTGTCAGCAAGTTCCATGTTCCTAGCGTGTAAGCAAATGCCATTTTGGATAATGCCGGGAGCAGGGCGTGACCCCTTAAGCATGATCTTCAAACACTCGTTACATGGAGTATTGGAATTGTCACATTAAATTAGCTCAAAGGCTGCGTCCCAGGTCTATGTATGTGGGCCTCAGTGAGAGATGGTGGTTGCCGCAGATATGAAAAAGGCTTCGTTTCTGCTCTCAGTGGTAATTTTTTAAATAAATTTTTAAATTTATTCTCTTAATTTTGATCTCTCTTATTTGTTGGGCTTTCTCACTGGGTACCCCAAACAATTTTTTCTTCTGCATTCTTCCCCAGGTTTGAGCTCCAGCTGTCCCTTCTTGATAACTAAACCATCATTTATGTCAGCATCTTAAAGGGCTTTTTCCCTTAATAGTCTCCAAGTGACATTAATTACAGGCATAAAACGATACCACTACTATTGTTAGGAGAAATTAAATTTCAAAAAGTAGTCAAAATCAGCTGTTTTTTGTGATTCCCTCCTATGGGGCAGAGCCAGCCCCAGCAGTAGACTTGGCTTCTTTCTAAGTCCTCACTAGGAATTTGCCAGATCATGCCCTGGAAGGGTGCTTACTTCAGATATCAGCTATTCAGTAGCTAAAGAGAATTTAGCCTTTCCTCACTATCCAAAGAAACTCAAATGTGTCTGTTCTAAGTATTTGAGCTATTAAATGTCACCATTTGGGGACATCCCATTTTAGGTTGTTGAAAGGATATGAAGTTGATTTTCCTAACCAAGACCAAGATCACCCACTGGTCATTTAAGGGCAGTGCTGGCCTTTTTGTTGGTGCTGGTTTGACCAGTGCCCTTCTTCCCAGGAGAGACAGTGGCCGCCTGTCAGCCAGCTCCTGACTTGCTATGTCTGGCTAAGCAGTTCTGTGGTCCTTGCTGGCTTAAGATCTCCAAGCAGACCAAACCATGAGTAGTAGACACAGAGGTTGAGTTTTGAAGAACATAAAGTCACGATGGCCCTTAATTTTGGCAAAGCTGTTTGAGACGCCCCCTTTCCCCCCCATCTTGAGGATGTCTAAGTGGGGTGAATGGTGATGCCTACCTAGCCACCCCGCGGTGCCTCTGCGCGCTCTGCAGGAGCACCTCAGGAGGCTGCCCTCCACGCAGCTGCGGCTGGCTTTCACCTGCTCTCCGCTACCCAGGGTCCTCCCCTGGACACCTACCACCCAGCGTCACACAGCAGGCTTCACACCTTTGTGTGCCCAACAGCTGTCTCCTGCATGTCGCTGAAGAGCTGGCGGGGAACGTTTGCAGGTGAATGGAATGATGAGTGAATGAGCCAGTGGAAGATAAAATTAATTGAGAAGGCACCGTCGCAGCTCTGTGAGCGATGGTGTGATCTCCGTTTTAATGCATTCTGGGAGCTCTCACCTGAATGATAAATGAGTATAGAAAGCTCACTCCCTGTTTTCTGCTCAGTATCCTGTAGGTGGGAGAGAGCGTCTGTGGTCCTTAGTGTGATCACGGAATCACGCGTCCTTTGAGCATGTCATGCAATTAGTCCGTGTTACAGGAGTCTGGTTTCTCTTGCTCTATTGCCTGTGATGTGAGGCCAGGCAGTGAGGCAGGTGAACCACGTGTGAGGACATCTTCTGGGGAAGAGGCAGTCACTGATACTTCAACTTGGTAATATGTTGTTTAGGATACAGGATACTGCATCCTCATTTAAAAGTGAATTATGGTTGTAATTTCCCCTTTATAATAATAATTTTTTCCAATTTTAATATCAGGTGTATCCAGATGATGCAGAATGATTTTGAAGTATTTCTTCTTTTTCTATTGTCTATAAGATTTGGCATGATCTTTTTTTTGAAATTATCTTTTATTTTTATTTATAAATATTAGTTGTCTATTTTTTGAGACTTTGGAAAAAAATAATACGAAGTTAATTGATGACTCTATACTGAACCTCAGAGTCAAAGCATTCTATAGTAGTCATCCTCTTATTTGACAATGTGAATGTTACTTTCTTTGCATTACTCTTATTATTATTGCTTAATATTTTGTTGCCCCAATCGTCTGATTTCTTTTCTGAATGTATTTATCTTCATTCATTCTTTATGAGGTTTTTGTTTCTAGTCCTTATCTTAAACATTGTTATTGCTGGTAAATTTTAAGCCTTTTTAATTCTGTGAAGGCAAAAAGTGGAAACCTAATAATCACATGTATATGTAAAAATAAAAAGAAAAGAGGCAGTCATTGAGATCCAGTGCCCCTCTTTTTTCACAGTCATGTCATCCCTCCCCCCTCAAGATGAATGTGCATGTTCTAAACATTTCTATGACACTACGAGAGCTCTATTTTTGGAGTCCCGTGTCGGAACTGGTCAGTAATATCCCTGTGGGAACATCAGGTTTCCCAGGACCCTGCAGCTAAGTCTCTGTCCACTTCACAGGGTTTGAGGACCAGCCTGGGAACCCAACGCAAATTACGTAGGAGTGGTGTTTGAAGCACATGTTGTAACTTGAGGTGATTCAAATGGTCATTCTTTGTCCATTTGTCCCTCATTTTTTCCCATGATAGGGTGACGTTCTCAAAATCCCACACATCCCATTCCCCAGAGCCAGGAATTGACATGTTAACTTTGAAGGATCACCCTCCATCTTCAGACCCCACGTAGTCTCATTTATCACATCAGGGTAATTTTCTGCAGTCTCAGTTCTACTGAGTGTCCTAATCAGAGACCTGAAAGGTCTTTGCTACAAATTATCCAGAGTAACTAAGGAACAGCTTTCCCAGCTCACCGCCTAGAGGTGGTTGCTTCCCCTCTGTTTATGTCTCGTGCAGGAGTTAGTTGCTTGTAGAAACACAAGCCTTGCTCTCAAGACACAGCAAACCCAGAAGACCCAATTCCAAGTGGAGGGAACTGATTATCTACTAAGGAAGTAGTGTTGCATGACTTTGAGAAGCAGCGCCCTTTCCACGGGACTGTTTCCAATGCTCATGCAAACCCAAGCTTCTCCTTTGCACCTAGGCAGCCATGCACCCTGTCTGTGGCTCCCTCACAGACCACACCACAGACGACCTGTGAGCTGATGAGGTTCCTTTCTCCTGTGGGACTCAGCATTTTGCTGGCTGGGAACATGTCTTTGTTACTCTCCCCAAGGTTTGATGCCTTCCCAAGATGTGGTCCTCTCATGCCTGGTGGAAAGTTAGGGCCCTTCCCACCCCAACGTCCTCTGTTCTGAACTTCTCCATACCACTAAGCACCATGGATCACACCACACACTGTAGTGGGTTTGGTTTTTTCTTGCCTCCCTCCTCTAGAATGTAAACACAGTGAGGCAGAGAATTTGTCTGTTTGTTCTCTGATGAACTATCGATGTCTGGAGTATAGAAGATGACCAAGAAAGAGGTTCCTAATAATGGCTGAGTGAATGGATACGTAAGAAACCTGCAGACTATCCTTGTGGTTCACCTGACAACACAGCCTTTTGCTTCTGAAAAAGAAAACAGAACTGACAGTTTGTGATGTTCCCGGCTGGATAAGGAACATCTGTCTAAATAGTATTCACATTATCCCATTTTAAATTTCCCCAAACAAGTGGGGAAAAAGGTCAGTCATCTTTCTGCTTCTCACACCGCATTATGAAAATAAATGGCTTAGTCTTGCAACCAAAGTAGCTCCATCTCTATGCCCAAGAAAGGTCATTGCTCGCCCAGGAGCAATCCTGGGGAACTGCTCCAAGGAGAAGCACCCGGACTTAATATACTGGGTTGCTTTCTTTACACAGTATTGACAAATTAACTTTCATTTGCCACACAGCAAATGTGGTGACACTATCATTCTGGGGAGGCTCCGGCTATTACAGCAGCTTTTAGTGCTTGTTTTCATTACAGTGAATTAAAGTGAAACCATTATGGTGGGTCCTCCAAGAGCTCCACAGCCCGTGCAGAGATCCGGCTGGGACCTTCCTCCCCTGGAGAGGAAGCAACAGTCGGCTGGTGTCCTTGCTTTCTCCCCGTCTCCTGTTTTGCTTCCTTGTTGTCTTTGCCCCTCCCTGTGGCCCTGTCCCATCTCCTTGCTTCCTTCATTTTACACAGAACTACGCGTGCTGCAGAACATGGAATGTATCACCATCTAGACACTTTTATCACTGTTCGAAATACGTGCTGATTTGAACAGAGAAAAAGACAGAGGTGAATGCTATTAAGGCCGG
The DNA here is from genome assembly GCF_000181295.1 of Otolemur garnettii. Classification (NCBI taxonomy): domain Eukaryota; kingdom Metazoa; phylum Chordata; class Mammalia; order Primates; family Galagidae; genus Otolemur; species Otolemur garnettii. The sequence goes on along the minus strand of NW_003852470.1, from coordinate 5,659,715 downwards.
ACCTTTTCCTTCTTTAATGTCTTGTAATTGTATTTTCTTATAATATAGAGCTTTATGTAAGAATTTGGAAAGACAGCGGTTATTTGTGTGGACTGCCTGATAATATCACAAACAGGTAAAGTCTGCACTTCCCCTTATATGTTCATGCAGTCAGGGAGATACCAGGTTGCGAAATGATGACCCGTAATGATACAAACAAGTCACTTGCCCCAGAAGGCACCAGGAGTAGCTGTTAATAAGGAAAATAACTTTTTACAGCTGAGGCTGAGTTGATTAACTTGTTTTCCTGCAGGAGAGATAAGGCTTAAGCAATAATTCATTGAAAATTAATGAAAATGAATTTTGGTGGCACTGGCTACCAAACCAGAATGAAAATAAGGAAGTGAGTCTACTGCAGCCAAATGGATTTTCTTTTTGGGACGTGATCATTTCTCTAGCTCTTGCGCTCTCACACAGAACGACTTGCCGAGGTTTAAATTTGAAAGCATTAAAGCTGTGTAATTTGTTAGTGGTTCTGATGGTAAATACCCGCAGACGCTTTTATCTTTTATTTATAATTTCTTTTGATGTTTTTTTAGATCAGCTTAGTTAACGATTTTAACTGAGAACTTATTCTTCGTGAAGATGTCACACAAGCCTGACCTTGCCTTTGTTTTTTAAGCAAATGCTTCAGAACGTCTTGTTGGTGAAGATTAAAATCTTTAAATTTTGGTGTGATCATTTATAGTTCTTTATGTCCATTTATGAGCCTTATCTAGGGAGGTATCCCAGTGCTGTAACCAATGAAATACTAAGAGATACAAGTTTTACTCCATTTTTGGACAAAACATGCCCATCTTTCGATCATCTTTTCCTAGGACTTCACAAGACTCATGAATTTTCTCTCAAATATGGCGTTAGTGTTTATTTTTATGTTGCCTGCAGAACTTTCATTTGTTGTTCACATGAATTTGTACGTCAGTATGAGGAAGTAAGAGCCACATGGGCACGTGGTGGTCCTTTGAGGGAGCCTCATGCTACGAACACCATGATGAACTGGTTTCCCAGGCAAGCTCCTCATGGGAGCACCCTGGCAACCAGGTTCTTGGACTTAAAAAGATCAATATCCTCGCTTTTTCTGACATTACTTCATAGAAGGAATTTCTCTTAATGATTATAAATTCTTAAAAATATACTTTATTCCAGGAATCCCTTCCTGTGGTGGCCTCTGCCATCTCTAGCATTGGAAGATTGCTTTCTCTGGAAGATGAATTAGTATGAACCCCACCAGGTCTAGGGGAAGGGGCTTCTGCAGCCCCCCTCCCAAGTAAATGGAAGCATCCAGACTTGCAAATGCAAGATGGGACATACCTGGCTCTCCATGTCCAGAGGAGGGAGAGGTCAAGTGACCAGGCGGGCCTGGATATGGATCTGTCATTAACTTGTCTTACCAGCCTTTTGAACTTGAGGAAGGTGCTGGAGTAGCCAAGCTATAGTATCCTCTTGGAGGTCACTCCTACCTTCAGTTGTTACTTGAAGGCTACCAAATGGCTAGCTTATTCTAAGTGCTCAAAATAGGTGAGCTCTGTCTGCCTGGGGATACTCATTTCACTCAACTCTCTCTTAGATCTAGTGGGGAATAGAGCTCAAACCATTTTTACATAGCTTAGCAGAAAGTGCATGGGATTTTAGAAAGTATTTGAAAACTAGAACTTGCATTTCATCTTTTTTTTTTTAATCCGAATTCTGGAATACAAATCCATAAATTCCATAAACGTTCATGCTATGCCTTGAATTGCTCATTTTATCTGCAAATGGGCTGTGTGAATTGCCTAGTGGCTTGGTGGAGGTGCTTTTATTCACCTACCAACTTAAAAGGTTGGGGAGGTATTTGAAATCTATTTTGGCATTCTGCAGAGGAAGATTATTTAAATTACATTTTCAAGTATGTGTGATACCTACATGAAGCCCAAAGGAAGAATTTGAAATGCATTTTATACTCTTACAAATATATTTTGCTTTATTTTTCATATTAGAGATGGAAGGGCTTATTATTTTTTAAGAACTTAAAAATAGTGTTTACAAAGTTATATAAATATACCCTATAGAAAAGGCTCACCATGACCCTGTGAATTAAATCGAAAAAAAATGCTAGAAGGAGTATGATCTGTGCTTCCTTTTCAAAATCAGAAAATTGATAACTTGGAGTATAAGACTTGAATATTCTCTGGCAAATACATGAAAGCCATTGCCTGCAACGGAAAAAGCAACGAAAATGGGTTGCCTGAAAAGGATTACAGGGATTGCAACCCTGAAGGACAAAGGCCAACTCCAGCATTTGTAGGAAGGAGAGAGATAGGAATTGGTGGATCATCAAGAGGAAAAAAGAAAACCCAAGAGTAGGATCATAGTACGTTTTTACTGACAGATCAGCAGAGAGGGTTTTTAATTCCCTCTGAACTTTTTTTTTCGGCAGTGGCTGAAGTTGTGACGTTCTCAGACAGCTCTGTAGAATATGTTCTTAGAGAAGACAGGAGCCCGTGGGGTCTCGCTTCTCATTTGAACCCTTGTCCTTCTGTGTTGGAAAACGTAGCTCAAACAGCAAGACTGAGCCAGAGCTACTGGGTCTCCTGACTCCCCGGCCCATGACAACCAACTGGTTCTGTGCTTTCTCTGCAAACAAAGCTTCATGTCTCCATTCTGTGAGCCTCAGGCCCTCCTTCCCCTCTGAAATAAACTAACCCATTTATTAAAGGCAGAAAATCTCTCTTAATGTGCCCAGCTTGCACCCTTGCCTCATCGCCCTGAGCTTCACATGTAGCACTTTGCGAGGTTATACCTAAGTCACTACGTAGCTTTGAAGGGAGAACTTTGAGTGCAAGCATAGTCCTGCCTCTGAGACCCTCGCCTTCCACACTGCATTGAATCTCCAAGAGAAGCCCGGTAGGGAGGTATCCTCAGCTCTGTTACAGAGGCAGAAGCTGAGGTCCAGAGAGGTTAATAACCTTGCCAGAGCAAGGTAACGGAGGGAGGATGGGAACACAGTCCCCAGCTCAGGACGGGCAGAGTGCAGAGCCCTGGTCATTCCACTCTGCCCGCTCCTGACCCACACTCCCGGAAAATGGAAAGTCTAAGTGCACAGGAGGCTGACCTCAGCCGGCTGGCTGGAATCGTTTAAAACGTCTTGAGTTACAATAAATGTGGAGAGAGACACCGAAACTGATTTATCAAGAACATTAGAAAATGAAGTCTTGACATTTCCATGCCATTCAAATAGGGAGTGCTCAGGGACAGGAGAGCGTTTGGCAGAAACAACCTTTTGGCTTCTGATCTCGCCTGAGTGCTGCTCTCTCTCTCTGCTGTTCACTGTGCCCGGCTTTTCTCAGTGTGTTGTGCCAGAGCTGGGAGGGAGCACCCCACAGTGCAAAGAGGGCTTGCAAAGATCCTTCTCCAAACTGCAGAGGCCGGGGAGAGACCAGCTAACACCACCTACGTCCTTCTCAAAATTTGGCCGTTCTCAGCTAACCAGGTGGAAGACTTTGATCTCAATTAAGTGGGTAGGTTTTGGCAAGAGCAGCCTGATCATCCTTCTGGAGAGTGCACAGCCAAATTGGGAGGGGATCACCTAACACAGCCCAGCTTTCCTCCTCAGTTCAGAGGGGGGCATCTGGGAAGTTATTCAGTCAGAGTCTAGTGCCTAGACCGCTGTGATTCCTCAGTGTTTACGTCACGGCTGCTGTACCAGTGCACAATTTTCCATGCTGGTTCTTTCTGCTCTGTGACTTAAACAAATTAAATTGTCCCCTTATGCTCCCTCCATAATTGTGATACAGTATTTATTCTGTTTGGGCATGGGTAATTAGAGCAAATTCAGAGAGATTTCTCATCCCTGACAGGTCCTTCTGAAGGATGCCTGGTCTGAGTAATCTGTCAACAGGAGGACCTAAGATAGTGCGAGGGTATCTTTTCTACTCATCTAGCCTTGATTATCTGGGTCAAAGCGAGTCACATCACATAAACATGTCCTGTGATGGCCTTTTATTTCTGCTTATAGAGTGAGGCCTTTTTCAAGTTTTCAAGAGACGCTGTCTTAAAAATTATACATATAAATTATGCATATATATATATTGTACTCATAGAGCTCCTAAACAGAACCCCAGAGGCCATATGGGCTGATGAACAACTAAACGTCCACTTGGATGAAGTGAATGCTGATGACATGTAACCCATCCAAGGCTGGCCCAAATTTGTTTGACTCTTACATCAGTTTCCTCATTGCCTGGCACAGTGTCCAACACCTGGGTGATGCCTGAAAGCACCTTTCGAATTTGTGAATTCATGATATACTTGTTTATCTGACAGTCACACATATGCCCTAGATGGCTTACACAGAATCTGGCTAGGTTGTTTTTCAGGTGAAGGAATATCATCGCTCACATTTACAAACCACAGGATAGGAGTTCACAGACTTTGGCCCATTGCCCTATTACCTGTGTTTTAAATAAAGTTTTATCAGAACACAATTATGCTCATTTATATATAGATTGTGTGCGTGTGCTGTCAGGACCCAAAAGCAGAATCTACGCACTGTGGCACAGTTAGACCCTCAACACCTCTTTGTTCTCTGGTCCTTTGCAGACAAGCTTTGCTGACCATATAGGAGCTGACCCTGAGAACCTCATCCTTACCTCTTAAATGTGTGGCCTACATGTGACCCTTCATTACTTCCTGGCTACCACCTTTTTGTAAGAGATCAAAAGGAACAAAGAAGTTGAGCAGATGTGGATAAAGACACCACTGTGCTCACCTGTCACTGTCCCCAGGTCCTTAGTCCTCTCTCATCTCCAGCACCACAGCGGATGCTGCCCTCATAGAGCCCCTGAACTCAAGATTCCTCTGACCTTTTTCTTTTTTACCACCATTTCCCCTTGACTTAGGAGACCTGGGCCTCATGCCACCAAGAATCTATTTTCTCTGTGAGGAAGAACGGGGCCTGGCTGATGGGATGCTGCCCCCACATCAGGGTAGCAGAGATACCTGGGGGGTCGTGAATCAGTAGGTCTGCACCTCTCCTGAAAGCTGCCAGGCTCCCTGGTTTGGCTTGTTTAGAATTTTCTTCTTTAAAGTCATGCCTTCAGTTTTCTTTGACTTGGGATTGCTCCAAGCCTCACGCTCTAATCACTGCCTACTGGGTGTGTTTAAGGACCTGGGGTTCTGCTCTCTCCCCTCAACCCCAGCCTACAGCCAGCGTCTGGCAGATGCTGGGAGAGACCTGACCAGTAGAAAAACCCTTTCACTCTGCACAGATCCGGACCATGCCCTTGGTATCTTGAATAAAGCTTCTCACACTGGTTTGGGGTCTTCTCTGAATAGCAGAGCATCATTAAGCTGTCACCATGCAGTGAAAACGTGAAGAGGCTTAGTGCTTGGAGTGAGTAATCTTAGAAGCAAACAGAGCTGTCTGCACTGTGAGACGTCATCAAGTTTGCCACCCGACAGGTGCTTGTGAGTGTGCACAACCCTTAGTCAAGACCTGCCACCACTTGATCTGAAGCTCTCCTGCCCAGGACCCATGGCTGCCAGTGGGAATTACCACTTTCCAACACTTAGCTGGGTTTCTAAATTCAGTGCCCCATTTGCTTGGTTCTCAGCCTTCATTGACTACATTAGTGGCTTATTCAAGTGGCCTGCATTACCCTGAACTTCCTAGAAGAGACAAGCATCATACTGAAAGCTTTGAAATGAGTGGGATAATTCTTGGCATTTGTGCAAACTCAGTGATCAAATGTTACCTGCACTGCATGAGCAGAATGGGTTTAGTCAATTGTCTCAATGTTTTCAAATGACCAAAAGGCCTGAGTTTGAATTCTTTTCTTACAACTACCTCCTTACAGAATTCCCCCTACTAGAATGCTGGTAATAGGACGTGTGCTCTATCCAGGTAGGGCTGACTGTGCACTGCTTATGGTAAGGAGCTTTGTAGGTATCTTAGTCAAGCTTCTCCCAGTGCGCTCTGATTTACCATAAAACTGAAGCCCACTGCAGTTAAGTAAACTGTCTCGGCTCCAAATTTCTCTGAACTCTTTCAGAAATCTACATAAGCAAATGAGATTCATGAAAACACCTCTTAAGAAAAATAATTTGGGCTCGGCGCCTGTGGCTCGGGCCGCTAAGGTGCCAGCCACATACACCTAAGGTGGCGGGTTTGAATCCAGCCCAGCCCGCCAGACAACAGTGACAGCTGCAACCAAAAAATAGCCGGGCGTTGTGGCGGGCGCCTGTGGTCCCAGCTACTTGGGAGGCTGAGGCAGTAGACTCGCTTGAGCCCAGGAGTTGGAGGTTGCTGTGAGCTGTGATGCCACAGCACTCTACCCAGGGTGACAGCTTGAGGCTCTGTCTCAAAAAAAAAAAAAAAAAAAGAAAAATAATTTGGAAGCTCCTGGAAGTGGTCATTGCTGGTGACACAAATTCCACACAGTAAGAGCTATGGGGAAAGCGCTTGCCTGACAAACTCCATAGCGAAAAAGTCCTACTAAGGACATTACACATGAAATATGTTAAGTATGTCCCAAGAAATATCAGTTGCCAGACTGTTAGTCGGCTTCAGACAGTACCAGCTTCCCTTGCTCCATCCTAACAGCACCTGCCACACAGGCCCATGGCCTTCTTGGAGACAGGTCAGCCTGGAGACCTGTGGCAGCCTGGACAATGTAGAGATCTGGGGGCCAAATTTACCACTTGCATTCAAAGTCATAGGCTACAAGGTGCCTGTCTCCATGAGGACTCCTCTTAATACAGGTAAAATTCTGCACAAAGCCCCTCCATGCTTTATTGGAGGTGGCAGGTAGGGACAGGAATTGGCTTTCCCCAGCCCCTGAGCATTCTATAAAATGACTTGTAGAAATCAGAATATTTCCCAAGGAAAATTCCATTGATATTTTAACTTGGCCATTCAGATTTTTATCATGTCACATAACTGTATAATAAAGTAAATAAAGTCCATTTTCTTTTTCTTTCTTTCTTTTTTTTCTTTTACTATAAAATGCAACAGAGACATCTGTTTCCCAGCTCAGATCCTATACATAAAGCCAGCCCTGTGCCCGCCTCCTCCTCACTCCCTGAGGGGAGCCATTCAAGGGGGTGGCCAGGTGCTCAGGGAACAGAGTGTTAAATTTTCAGGATTTTGCGAGTTGATTGAAATTGGCCACTGTAGCTGCATTCACAGCATGGAAATCAGCAGATGCTGCACACCCCTCCCCCAGAGCCGGTTTTTTCCGATGTCCCAGCACAGTGCTGGCTGCCTCTGCTCACTGCTCCCTTGCTGGGGACTCTGTTGGGTGCAGGGGCCTGGGAAGGGTTGGGCGAGCGCGTTTGCTTGTTATCTGCCCACCTCTGAGGCTGCTGCCCTCTCCTGTGTCCCCGCATGGAGAACAGTAGTGGGAAATTTGAATTTAGCCAAATGACTGACCCTGGGCATTCTGCAAGAGGGGATGCCTTCCAGGTGGCCCTGGAGCCTGGAACCACTCGATTCATTGTTACATGAGTCCAGAGGGCCCGGAGAGGGAGGTGAGAGTCATGGTCCTCAGGAGTATAACTGGGACCTGCCTTTCTGCTTCCCCCTGTGAGCTTGTCCTGCACAGGCAGCCACTGAACTAGGGATTGATTTGTCTTGATTAAAGGCACCCAAGTCCTCAGATGGTTAGGAACCGGGCACTGTGCCATGTTTGGGGGATAATGGAGAAAAGGACTTCTCATGATGATGGAGACATTCTTTGTCTGTGCCGTTTTGTGTGTCCTCTGCTTGTGGCTACTGAGCACTTAAAATGCTCCAGTGTGACCAAGAAACTAAATTTTCAATTGTGATTAATTGTAATTGACTTTGAATTTCAATAGCCACATATGTATGGTGGCCACTCTGTTGGACAGGGCTGAGTGGCAGCCTTTGTGCCATGCATGTGAGGGGCTGAGTTCATCGTGCTGGACACACACAGGGCCACTAAATGTTCCCCAGATCCCAACATTGCTGACCAGTAAGACCAACACTCATGCCACTGGCAGAAATCTGCTATATTGATGCACCTGCCACTGGACTGAATATACAGAAAGCCTCACTGTGTAATCCTCATCCCCCTGCTCCCCGTAGGAGGGCCACGGTTTCCAACCTAGGGTGCAGAGATAAGGCACAGAGAGGTACCCAAATCCCCAGAGCCAGAATAGGTCGTCTTAGTAAACTCAAAACCAGTTTGCTAGATGGACAGACTCCCAAAAGACCCTATTTAAAGTGATTTTCCATACTTGTTCTTATCTACGGACAGAGCCTACATGGTTCTCCGTTCCTGGTGTCTCAGCTTCTTATTTGGGAAATGCCTCTGTGAGTACGCACGTGAGCAAACACACAGGGCTTCACACCATTTGGTGAACTTTATTTTCCAACTGGGGATGTATCTTTCTGTCTTGCTTTCTGGTTCATGTCACCACCAGCTATATCGAAGTGACTGAGTCACTGTTTGTGCTTTTAACTGTTCCATGGAATGTGGTCTCCTGATGAAGGCCCTGACCTCCCTTGCTCCAGCTGTGTGTGTTGCTTTGGGGGATGTACCGATTGAAATGGGATGAAAATGGAGATGCCAACCCAAGACTGAACAGGCCTTCTGAAATTATCTGATAGTGTCACATTACCTATTAATCTACTGTTATTTTGTATTTGTCTAGCAATTATTTTTGCTTATTAGCCTCAAATGCAAATACTACTGTGTAAAGTGGAGGCAGGCGAGGTAGGTATTGAACACTCACTCCTCTGTAGATAGACCTGCACAAAGCCAGAGCAGAGGGCACAACCTGCATCGGCACTTGGCTGCTGACACAGGGCTTCCCTCTCCTCACCGCCCAGCTCAGAAAGACAGGCTGTTTCTTCCCCATTATGTACAATAAGCAAAACTAACTGGTTTGACCACAGCAATCCTCTTGGGGAGGCTCTTTGTCCCCAGGTAGTTTGCTATTCTGATGATGCATTTCTTGGCTTCTTTTAAGCTGGCTTCCAGTTTACTTAACCCAAGGCTCAGGGGCCACAAAGTCAAGGGTACAAGTTACATGAGACAATGGGGTGTGGCCTCAGATCTAGGCTCTACAATACAGATGAGCAGAAGTCAAGGCCATTTCGAGGGGAAATGGGAAAGAGAAGTCTTGGCAGTCCAGGCAGAGGCTGGTAAGCCAAGGGCAGTATTTCCAAAAGCATGAGGCCAAACAGTGCTGGTTGCTTTATCAACTTATAACTTTATACTGCCTGGCCTGTGCGTGTCTGTCTTCCTACCTATGGAGCCCAAGAACTAAGGTCTTATCTGTCTTTAAAGATGCTGCTGCAAAATTTCAACTTCAAAAAACTCTAAAACCCACCAGGCTCTTATCAGAGCTAGACAGTACTGGCTGTGAACTTGGTATCATACTACAGCCCAAGCAGACACGTAGGCCAGCCCATGGGAAGAGACGTGCCTCCTGATCATACCCCGCGAGGGCTGGACTGAGGATGGGCATTGCCTGAGTTCCAGGTAAAGAATGCAGAACATATTGCCTATCGTAGGAAACTTTATGCTCCTGAATACCACTATTTCAATTATTACGAGCAAGTCAGCATTTACCTTCACAAGTGCCATCTGAAATTTCTTTTCTTGTCCATAATAAGTATGATTTCTAAGAGGCAAACAGCTTCTCATTTAGATGAGATATTTTGGACCGGCATATCTATATTATACATGATTAATATCATAAACCCTTAGTCCTGGTAGACTGAAAGATTCATCAATTCATTCGAAATATAGGTACAGCTTGAATTCAGGGCCAGAGAGGTGAATGCTGACCACCAAGTGAATGGTGAAAGTGAAGATGCAGCATAAAATAGTCAGTTACCCTTTGGGGCTTGCTATGTCCTTTGATTGCGCCCTGTTTACAGACCCGCTGGCTTTAGTTTCTTTAGGGAGTTAGGCTTTGGGGGCTAGTGATGGACCCCCCAGGGTGATGGGCCTGCAGAGCTTGTTAAGATCGGGGTGAACATACATACCCCTCCCGGTGAGCCTCTCCTTTTTCCAGCTCCTGAATGACCCCCAAGAGCACTTTGATGGTTTCCTGGCTGGAACTGATCAAGTTCTCCATCATCTGAAGCTGTGCTTTGAGGTCCACCACTTCTGTATGAGGCACGATTTGTTGGCATTCTTCACCTGCAGCCGCTGCGGTTGAGCTAGGCTGGCTGCCCTGCCTCGATGGGGTTCGAGTCTGCACGGGCTGACCGCTACATTCGGGGGACAGGCACTGCCTTGGGGGCGAGCAGGCCAGGGCGGTGCCTGCGGGGACCTGGAGCCCATTGACGTGTGCGGCTCTCCGTGGGTCATCGTCCACTGGGCACAGCGACCACTGGCTTGGGGTGGCGGAGTTTGACAAGCCAGGCTCCGCAGCCCTGGCACTGAGGGCGGGTGCGTAGACGGCAGCGACTTCCGTTTTAAAAACCCTCCCAAGGGCAGGCAGGGTGGGCTCCTCAGAGTCTGGCGTCCCTGGGTCCTGCTTTGCTGTCCCCTGCAGCTGGTGGTCAGGCTCTTCGCGGGGAGGCCGGATGGCGTTCTGGAGAGCAGCGTCTCCATGGCCCAGCAGGTCGGGGCTGTGGCAAGGCTCCGCACAGTTGAGGCCCGACGGCGGCTCCTCCAAGTCCACGTGCTCCTGGGAATGGAAGACCAAGGCTGTGGTCTTGTGCACTCGCCCAGCGCTGCATGGTCTGGCCTCGTCCGGGTGTCCACCCGGGCTCTTCTCTTTAGCATCCGCTAGAAACCCATTATTTTGGCTTTTAAAGGGATCTGCGGCCGGGAGACTTTTGAGGGTCCCCTTTTTGCGGTCCAGCGGGAACGTCTGGTAGCACTTCTTCAGGTCGGGCGAGGTCTGCACGCCTGTGCTCTTGGTGACGTTGGGGATGGACCTGCGCGCGGGCACCGTCATGTACTTGCGGTAGGCCGCCCTGCAGGACACGGGCTTGGCCTCCCGCTTCTCCCCCTGCTGTCCCGAGGACAGCTGCGCGTCCCTCTGCTCGTTCTGCGCCTCGCAGATATCCTTAAACCGCACCTGCAGGGCTTTGTTGCGTTTTTTAATCTGCCGGTTGGGATCCAGGGCGTATTTCATCTCCAGGGCCAGGCAGGCGGCAGGTTCCACTTCGCTCTCTGACGCTGTGAGTATACATTTGCCACTTTCCTTAGTGACCATGGTTCCTGCATCAGAAACAGCAAGAGAGGGGTCAGCAGAATGGAAATACACAGGCAGGCACGGCGGTGCTAACGTCTAGCCAACATCACAACCGCCCGCGTCCTAATTATTTCCAAACAGGTGAGGTCGGCCTTTGTGTAAAGGAAAATCACACAGGCGGGGAGTTGCTGGCAGGCACAGCTTGAAATGCTTCTCAGATACTACAGTCTGCTTGCTCTTCCGGGTGGGATACACTCGTTTTTTCTTTTGAAGTATTGCAGGTTTCCCTGTTAGACAAACCTGTTTCACTACATTCATCGGGGAAACTGGGGATGCTAGCTTTTCACACTGTCTCCAGTTCACAGGCAGATGGTTTACCAAATGCAACTTATTTGGTCTGGGTTTTTACTAATTTTTGAGCATGACATGATCAATCTGTTATTGGCACCTGGGGGGACTGTTGTTTTAAAAACTTCTGCTGATAGTTCTACCTCCTGACTAGATGAGCATGGAGAGCTATTAGGAGGAAGCAAAATAATGCTATTTACGTTAATCTTTATGGATTCTGTGGGAGAGCCGGCTGTACGCCTCCCTAGGAATCCCAAGAGGAAAAACCGCTGAGGGGTGCTTAGCCTCTAAGGGGTTAACACTGGCCACGAGAAGAACTTTAGCCTCCCTGCATGTACAGAGGCGGTGTTAGCAACTCTTTCCTTTGATTCCATGGAGAGCAGTCCTAGAAAATAATTTTTTTTAATAAAAGAAATTATTCATTCTAGGATCAAGTTTTGTGTTTTGATCACAACCTCTGAAAATGAAAACAATGGTGGTGGTTGCAGTACTGAAATCCTGAAAGAAAATAAAATCATGAGGCTTTATGTTAATCATGCAAATTCATCCTGGGCTGAATTATTAAATGCAGCTAAAAAGATGCAGGTGGCCCATGATTCCTCTTGGGGAATACCAGTGGGGTAAACGCCTTCACTTTATTAGGCGGATTCACAGCTGTTTACTGCACATGGAGGAACTTACGTGACGGTTGCGCTTAAAGTGAGAGAATGCAGTTAAGTATGTTGTTTGTGAGTTATCCTTCACTATCTTCTCCTGCGTTTGAGAAGGAAACAGTCAGATGGGAGGAAGCAGGGCCCCAGTGGCTGTAGCCTAGTGCCCAGAAAGGCAGAGTCAAGGACAAGGTCTAGCCCAACCACTGATAGAGCTTGTGCCCTGTCCTGGGGAAGCCTGGGAAGCCAGCCCGGTAACTTGCAAGAAAACTGTGACACTGGTGTAGAGCTAGTGCACACAGATAGAACACCTTGCTTCCAGGGGGCTCTGAAGGTCACTGTCACACTTCCCATTCCAAGGAGGAACTAGGGATCAGAGAGGTTACGTCACTTGCTCAAAGTGACACAGCATGAAGCACTGGCAGGAGCAGGACCTCTGCTAGAATTTCTGACAGATTCTAGTGTCCAGCAGTGCCTCAGTGAAAGGAAAAACTTCATAGCCCCCACCTGAGAGTTGAGCCATGGGTCTGGCTCCCTCTGCAGTCTGGGGACTTGTTAAACTGACCTCTGCATCTCAGGCCTGTGTGGTCCTGCCACCTTGCAGGCCTCCTCCAGTGTCTACTGAGCCAAAGGCTAAGAGAAAGATCAAGTTCTCCTGCATTATGCCAGGGAGGACCCGTTGGTCATCAAATCTGAGGAACAAATAATAATCTCTGCAGCATTTGATTAGATTAGACCAGGGTTTCTCAACCACAGCACTGCTGATAATTTAGGATGGATCCTTCATTGTTGGAGGGGCTCTCCTATGTAGGACAGAAGGGTCAGCAGCGTCCCTGGCTTCAGCCCACTAGATAGAAATAGCACTTCCTCCTGTTGGGGTGACAACTAGAAATGCCCTGAGAGCCTGGAGGCAAAAGTGCCCCTGGCTGAGAACCACTGCAGTGGCCCTGAGGCTCCAGTACCTACGGCTCCTGCTCAGTGTGTCCTCAAAGGCAAGGCTGGCGTGGAAAGCCGAGGACTCTCTGGTGCTTTCCTAGGTGCTGGAGATACTTGGACATCTCTGCAATTTGAAACTCAGAATACTGCACAGTTTCAGAGAGGAAGGGAAAGGAGAGAAATAGGCGAAGGATGCAGGACTATCCCGGCTCTGCTTAGGGAGGGCTGGGTTGGGGTGGGAGGTGGGTCAGGGCATGCCTGCTCTGGGGAGAGCATAGCTGTCGTGTACACATACTTGTCCTAGTAAGTTAAAGAGACGTACACAGAGAATTTGGTGTGAGGGGCGATAGTGGGGGTACAAGAAGAAAATTAAATCTTAACCCTCACTCTCATCCCGTTTATTGTTTAACTGCCTTCGTCGTCCAGGTGTGTCAGAATGTATTGTGCTATCATTCTGCAGAAGACCTTCATACGAGGGGAAATCTGAAGGAGAGAGCATTTGTACAGAAAGCAATTTACTAGTAATTCTTCAGCCTTTTCCCTGCCACTACTGAAAAATGTGTGTCTGGATAAGTTTGTCCTACCATGTTATGCTATTCATCATCAAGATTTGCCAGGAACTGCATTGAAATAATTTTCTTACATCAGTCTGCTGGTGTTAAGAAATATTCTAACCATCAAACTAATCAAACAAATCAGAAGAATTAATTGCCAGTGGCAAAATAATAAAAAAATAAATTCTGAGGTCTTCTGTCTTACAGAGATTTCCTAAATACATCAAAATTGTTTCCTTATTAGTAAAAATGACCGTGATACTGAAGATGTTTGATCGCTCTAGATTATTGTTGCTGACTTTTTTCTAAGTAGTAGTAACTGAGTCGTCCTGATTTCCTTGACTGGGAAAACACTGAGGAATTTTTGAAGTTGATTTATGTTGGCCACAGAGGAGGTTCTGAGTTGCTTTTGATGGCTGACTGACATTTTCTAAGGCTTTCAAGTGGAATTTTCCTGGACATTAAGAATTACTAAGGTGGACACATCTTTCAGGGTGTTCATGTACTATTTATTGGGGGGACGGGTTATGCTTATAATGGTTTTATCATGAAGGTAAATGGGGCATTCTACAGAAGACTGTCCATAAGACAAGTGGGACTTCCTTGTGCCCTGCTTCAGTCCCCTCCTTTCATGCATTTAGCAAATGAACGCACATATGTCATAGTGCTACATTAACATTCCGTGCAGAGTTTTGTGCTTCTCTGTCCAACCAATGTCACTGTTCCCTTGTGCAGAAGGTAGCCGTATGGGGAGGCCCTCCTGATGGGCTCAGACTGCAGACTGAACGCTGGGGCACATGATTTTTATTTTTTCTACGTGTTCTGAGTCACAGATAGTAGGCTACACCTGTTGAAATGGCTGGTTTTGTCTGAAGCTCATACATTAAACCACTATATCTAATCAGGAAAATCTGTAACTTGATGTGAACCCTGCCTGGTCAACTTCAAAAAGCATCCGACAACTGAAACTCATCTGAACAATCTCCTCGGCCTGTTCCATGCAGCATCTGGCTGCAGGTCATGCGCAGAGCCCTGGGTACGTCCCAGGAGCACAGTTGGCCCTTCAGCACTGACTGAGGGTTGCCTTGAATTCCGGACTATGCATGAAACCAGATTGGCATTCTTTGTCTCAAAAAAAAAAGTCTCACTGTTGCCCTGGGTAGAGTGCTGGGGCATCATCATAGCTCACAGCAACCTCAGTCTCTTGAGCTCAAGAGATCCTCTTGCCTCAGCCTCCCAAGTAGCTGGGACTACATGCACCTGCTACAATGGCTGGCTAGTTTTTTCTATTTTTAGTAGAGACAGGGTCTCATTCTTGCAGAGGCTAGTCTTGAACTTGTGAGCTG
This sequence comes from Otolemur garnettii, assembly GCF_000181295.1. Taxonomy (NCBI): domain Eukaryota; kingdom Metazoa; phylum Chordata; class Mammalia; order Primates; family Galagidae; genus Otolemur; species Otolemur garnettii. Next base: position 5,644,685 of record NW_003852470.1, on the reverse strand, counting down.
AAGTGATCCACCTGCTTTGGCCTCCCAGAGTGTTGGGATTACAGGCATAAGCCATCAGGCCTGGCATTTTTAATAGCTTGCCTTGGCTGGGTCACCCCAGAGAACCATGGACTCCAGTTCTTGGGCTTAATCTCTAGTCTCTGAAGCAGTAGGAGTTCATGAAATTTATTTTTCTTAAGAAAACTGTGTTTTAGAATTCATTAGACTGTGCTGTCTTGAGGTTAAAAAGGCTAGTCATGCTTGCACTTGCCTGGCTCAGGCAGAGGGAGATGTCAAGGAGCTGTTTGGAATATAAATGTCTTAATTACCCTCAAATTAAATTTCACAATCAAATGTGAGTTGTAAATATATAAACCCTGTATTTTTAGATTAGGGATGTGGAGTCGTCTCTGCATGCTGCTTTAAATTAATAGCTTATATAAAAATGTTCATTTCAACTCAAAAGAATGAAAGTGGACGCAACTAAATGCCTAACAATAGGTAAACAGCTAAGTAAATTATGGTGCCCGTTCACTCACTGAGGCCATTAAAATGATAATTATAAAGATTATTTAGTATCATAGAAAAGCATTTATGAAATAATGTTAAGTGAAACAAATTATACTGGAAAAAATGAGCGAAAATGGTGGTGGTTGTGGTATTAAGGTAGCACATTCGGGGAGATTCGTTGTTTTCCTTGTGCCTTACAATTTGGGGAGAGCAAAGAGAGATGGAATGTTTTGCCAAATGAAAACAAACAAACAAAAAAACAAAACAGGGTGAAACAAGCCCACTAAAGAGGCCTCTGGAAAATATAAACACTAGCACTGGAGTAAGTAAACCGAGAAATGATGAGATCTGCGTCTGAAGTCCTGCATACAGAAAGGAATTTCAAAATAATGAATAGGTATTTACATACACAAGCATACACATGTATTTAGATTTGTGTGTGTTTCTCCATGGAGAGAGGGCTAGCTGAAGATATGTCAGTAGTTCGATAAGACTTGCTGTTAGGAAGTTGCCATCTGTTTTCATTAGAAATAAAATGGATTTGACCGATAGTCTGAATGTATCGTGGGAAGGAAACTGGGTGAGGTGCCGTCAACCAACAAGAGAGACTCCCCACTGGACTCTGCCCATTTTTTAAAATGTCTGTGCTGATTTGCAGATTTCTGTTTGGCCTGTGATGTGGTTTGCTCGGGGCAATGCATTTGGCTGGCAATAGGGCTGGGGGTCAGACAGCCCGGCCAAGACACCTCCCAGGGTCCATCAGTCTCTGAATATGGCAAAACAGCCAGGCAAGCAATCCTCTGAGAACAGCAAGGCAGTGTGAGAGATTATTGGTTTTATTAGTGGCTTTCCTACTGTTGAGACACCTTGGAGTCAAAGATGCTGGCTGGAGTTCAAGATTAATTGGGTCAGCATTTTGCTCCATATGCCGAGGGAGTGCCTGAACATTAGGCCACGCAGAGTGGGGTGCTGGTGAAAATGAACCTACTCTTCTTTGCCGGGCAGCTTCCCAGTGAGGAGAAGTGAGAGTAAAACAGAACCTCACTCACGCAATGAATCCATTTGTGTTGTGAAACAGCTAATTTAGAGAGCTCTTTCACAAGCACCAATTGATTCTACAAAAAATGGAAGTCCTTCTTTCCTCGGGGCAGAGCTAACTGCTATAGATTTTGGACTGTGTCTTAGATTCATTACCCAGTTTAATTTTCTTTATACACCAAAATGTTATTTTTCTAGACATTTGTTCTCTTCTTCAGAGGTCATTGATTAAGAGGACTAAAAAGGGGTGAGAATTCAGGTGCCTCCCCGGGATTGAGCAGTGAGGGAGGATGGGTCCTACTGCAGAGCTGCAGTGCCTGGGAGGAGATGCGCTGGTCCTGTGCCTGGAATTTGTAGCACGTGGCAGTGAAACCTTTGCCTCTAAGAACCGATGAGCACTCAGTCTGATGTTGGGAAAGCTGCACTCGTGCAGCTTAAATGCAAGTTTGGAGGCAGAAGATAACACATCTTAGGTGCCGCCCCCTCTCATTCCTATCTGAGATTTTTAGGGAACAAATTCAACCCACAGAATCCCATGGTCAATTCCTTCAGCCACATAACGTAAACCACTGATGCCACGTGGGTTCACACTGGCTGCTTTCAAGGAGTGGGGACAGAGGAGGTGAAAGCACCTGTTTTATGCTTTGGTTTGGAGTTAATTTTAGAAGAACCAGAAGAAGCCCTTGCTAAATGAAGCCAACTTGCCTCCTCACTCTGGTTCCCGTTTACTCAGTTCTGTGATTCTCTACTCCTACTGACGTTAACCGTGGCTCAGCTTCTGTCCAAAAGGAATCTACATTGGTAAACATGAATTACCAGTTTTCTGATGTTGGTGAAAATCAACTGGAAAAAAGTGCCTCCCCAAATAAGACGTTATATCAATGTAAAAAATTAACTTTACTTGAAGCATTTAGCTTTGCTAATAAAGGCCAAAAAGGATTCAGTAAAATTGGTTCCAACTCACCAACGTCATCTGTGAGATCTTAAAAGGAGCCAGTTACCCTGCTCTTCCTCGGTGCCCATTGGCACGACCGTGACAGAGGATGTGAACCATGAGGGCTGTAGTTTTGAGCATACCTCATGATGCTGTTCAAATTATGGTGCCAAGTATCCTTCTTACCCTATTCCAGATGGTTCTAAGTAATCAAGCAACAATCAGCTGGTAGTTTGACTAGAAGTTGCCAGGACACAGAAGAGGTAGCCTCTCTTTGACTTAATGGGAACCTTTCTTTATGTAAACATGCAAGTATGCACCAGAATGGATATCAGCATTTTGCCTTATTAACTATGCTGGTCTATATGTTTTTTAATACTAAATGGCATGACTGGACTCATGGTATATCCCAAACTGAAACTAAGACACCATTTTTTCCCAAAACCACAAAAGACATCTTCCAAAAGATTATGTATCCAATGCCGTCTCCCTATTTAATCTCAGGATACCATATTGGAACATCCAGGGTAGGAATCAGGTAACTGTTGACAACAACTGGAATCTTGAGAGTTGCAGATGAAATCTGCCTTCCTGGCAGGGCCACGTGAGCCTGTCAGTTCAGTCATTAGCAGCCTCCCCGTAATGTTCATCATGGTACCTCTGTTATTTCTTGGTTTGGCTAAACTTTAAACTTTGTATGGTCTTGAGTTCATTGCAGAGGCAGCAAAGCCAAGAAAAAGGGGAGAAACCAGCCTTTCTTGTAATTAGCTTTCATTTACAAGCTGACAGCAAAATGCAGAGAAAATGCCTTCCCAAGGAGCCTGTGTACACAGCCCTAACAAGTCTGCAGAGAGTGAGGGTGTGTGTGACCTGCCCAGCCCTCACACATTTTGCCATCCATGATCTAGGGTAGAAAGACTGTTTTTGGATTTTTGAGGCTTTCTTCTGATTCACAGGCCAAAAGTGATGCAGGGATGGTTTGATCTGGAGTGAAACAGAAGGACGTGAATTCAAAACCACATACTAAGTGGAGGCCCCTGATCTCTCCTTCCATTTCAGCTGATGGAAAATGATGGGAACCTTGGGAGATCATCGCCCTGAAGAGAAGTGTTGTCAGATTAGACAAGAGTCATGGTAGTCAGAGGGTGTACATACTGTTAATTACTTGGGCTAGGGAAACGGAGGGAATGTTCTGAATGGAAGGACTGACACTCATTGCAGGGGGCAAAGTTTTAGCATTTGGAACTCAAAATGCCATTGTTGGGGAAAAACAAACCATGTGTGTGTGTTGTATACTTTAAACTGAGACACCCGAGCAACTGTCCCATCTTATTCCTTAAATTCTACCTCTCTTCAATCCTGGTGTTATTTTCTATTCTGCCGGGTTAGTTGGTTCTTTTCTTCAAAAACAGCTGTGGTAAATTCCTCTCTCCTCTATGCATACGTGTGTAGTTGAATCTCAAAAACCATATCCTCCCCTCCCAAAGCTCCACTCCGAGGTCATGAAAGGTTAACCTCCTCACTGGTGAAAAGCTCAGCAGCGTCGAGGACTGGGCGGTCTCCCCTGGCAGGCAGCCTAACAGGGTGTACTGGCCTGAGGCCCAAGAGTTGTGTAGACTCAACTCAGAAACACAGCTATGGTGTTTGCCTCAGCTGAGCTTGTGGCCAAAGGCACCCAGGGTGAAAGGCAGAGCTGGACTGGGCTGCCAATAGGTCAGGAGACCTGTCCCCAGCTTACAACAGTGGAGAGTTTCATTCCTTCTAATCCGAGGGTGCCCCAGGTTGTGTCAACACTTTGCTTGCTTCATTCCGTCCTTAATCCCCCCATATCCAGTCATCACCATGCCCTAGGAATTGTTTTTCCTTCCTGTTGACTTCTTCCCTTTTGTTCACACTGTGCCCTCCCTATCTTGGCTTTCCTAACTGTCCATGTAGCCCCCACTATGTGGCCTCTACCCTGTAGCCCTGCTGGTTCAGGCTTATCACCTCTCCCTTCTGCAGATCCCTACTTGGCAGCACTCTGGTGCTCATACTTCTAGACTTCTCATGGCTACTCCGACATCCTCCACCCGCTGAAGTTGCACTGTTTCCCACACTGGCTCTAGAACACATTGTGGTCTGTCCTGACTTTGTGTCTTCACTCTCACTGGCTCACTTTCCGGGACTGTACCCTTGTCCCGCTCTCCCACCAAGAGTCTCTTGTGGTGGTTCAGACCTAGTCTTGCCTGCTCTGCTCATTTGCTGTGACCCAGCACACACACCAGGGTGGACACATCGAGGAACACGAGGCCCAGCCCTCGGTGATGTCTGGTTCAGCAGGGGAGAGAGCCTGGATGGATGACCCCAGCCCACTGGGCATGGACCATGGTGGAGGAAGGATGCTCCCTGGGGAGTCACTGGGGTGATACTCAAAAGCAGGCCCAAAAGATGTGCTGCTTTGCTTTGCTGTGTTTCATTTCTTTCTCCTTGATGCAAATTTTTTCATTAAATCATAAACACATAGATCATGTACACATTAATTCATTTATGGGGTACAATGTGCTGATTTTGTATAGAATTAGGAACAGTGCTCTGTGGACCAGGTTCCTCGAGGCACCTTCTGTCTCCTGTGCTGTGAGGCCTCAGTACTTACTAACTGGTCTAAGAACATGAAGACATACCTCACCATCCTTCCTGCTTACCCACAGTAAGGCCTCACCTGGGACATGTCAGGATGGCACGTAGGACAAGTGTAAATATTAGTGGCTTTCAAAGGTTCTTTCTACCTTATCTGTAACTTCAGATTAGGCAGAACATGGCTATATTCTGAAACATGGGAAGAAATTAGAGAAGTAGAAAGAAGGAGGGATCAAGTTTAAGCATATCCAGAGATTTCTGATTTCTGAACTTTAGCATGAGTGTCTTGGTTTGGTTGTTGTACAGTCTTTCTCTGTATTGATGGGAGAGGAAGAGATGGCACACACACTCACAAAAATGGGCAGACAGTACAGAGATGGTGCATGTTTTATAGCTGATCATGAAGGACATCAGGGCTCTTACTACATATCCGTTGTGGAAAATGTCACTTGCTAGGAATTATCAGGTTTGTAGTATTATCCCCCCTTCTTGGGATGTGCTGATGGAAAAATAAATGAACAGCTGAACTCGGAACCTCTTTGCCTCCCTGCCCTGGCTATGGAGGCCCATTCTCGGTCTATGGTGAACATATCTTGCTCTTACTCTGTGAAGCTACCCTGCTCTTCCTAAATAAACTTTGTTTCATGCTTAGCCTTAAAAAAAAAAGAACTTAATTTAGAAATTTCAGTAGCTGCAATAACATCAAAATTTTAGAACGTGGCTTCTTTTTCTAACTTCAGCCTTCTAATCTGCTACCGAGGAGGAAAAACTATGGAGGGTCGGGGCACCAGTAGTCTGGTTGCTTCAGAGGGGCACAGAGATTTCAATGAAATAATTTTCTTTAAACTGAGAATGCAAAATGTAAAATTAGACTCCATAAGTAAAATCAGTACTAAGACATAGAAACACTGACATTGTCCATTAAGATGAAATGTAGAGGAAGGAAAAGAGAAGAGAAGACATACAGAGCGTGAGAACAGGAGGGGACACACACAGGACAGGGAGGGTGTGCTCAGGAGGTGGTCCTGGCCGACACACACACAGGACAGGGAGGGTGTGCTCAGGAGGTGGTCCTGGCCGACACACACACAGGACAGGGAGGGTGTGCTCAGGAGGTGGTCCTGGCCACAGGGGGACATCTGCTCACTTGAGTTAAGGCACATGCAGTTTTGGTGGCTGTGAGCCACCACTTTTCATTGGCTTTCTAAGGACCACTTGCAGCAACCCCTCCTCCCATCTAGAATGGAAGGTGACACTCCATCCAGGGACAAAAGTGCAATCAAGGCTCACACAGGACATCACACGGCTTCTATGATACAACCGACACCTGACCAGCTCCCATGTCCCGTTTAAAGGTCATGTTCCTGTGGCTGCCTCTGCTGACTCCCCTCCCTAGCACCTCCCCGGCACAAGCCTCCATTACTTCGCAAGGATTGTGGGAGAGGGAAAGAGAAAGCAGTGGAACGAGGCTGCCGCTCAGAAGTTAGCACTGTAGTGAGTAAGCAGCCCTGATGATCTATGAAGTGATTCTCTGCAGACTTCAGTATCCGAAAAAAGATATTTAAAAAGGAAAACATAAATCTTTCCAAAACCTCAGATGACTCCTCCATGTTTTGGCCTTCTTGAAGCTTTGGAGGGCTGCATAGGTGTTGATGAAGCTGAGCCTTTTAGTAGTTGTTTTTGTGTGTGTGTGTGTGCGTTTTTAAAGAAAGCATTTCCTGCCACATAGGAGAAGAAAATCCAGGGGGTGGCTGTCCTCCCACAGGAAAGAGGAAAAGACGCGTTTTCCTTAAAGACTCCATCCCTGGAGAAGGCCACACTCACAGGCCAGAAAGTTAATCTGTTAAAAAAGGAGGAGGTAAATCCAAATTTCTGGGGGATGGAGACTGTGTACATGTTTTATTATTATTATTAGATAATTTTAATAAAGCAGCCACAGTAAAGAAACCTGGGCCTACATATTTTGTTTACCTCCTTCACTACCTTGTTCTATTTCCTGCTGTATCCACAAAATTGAGACTTGAGAGATACCCAGAAATATTTCTTATATGAAGGGATGAATAAATGAATGAATGAATGAATGGCTCAGGGAAGCAGGGAGCTCTGGCCCCTTCCATTTTTTTTTTTTTCTAGAATAAAGCTGGAACTCAGCCAGGTGTTGGGACAATCCCCAACAGAGCAGACTGCGTGACCAGCTAGGCCTTGCCCATGGGCTAGCAGTCAGGTGGATTCACATTCCACAGACAGGGAGAACTAGCGACCATTGTTATGATTTAAAATACAGGTGTTCACCACATCAGTTAATTGTGGGATGGCAGATTCCAAGTAAATTGGCAGTGGGCAGGCCCACAGCAGGAATAAGGCAGATTCACTCCTTTGTTTTGTTTACTTTTATGTATCTGGGTGGAGATGGAACACATCTAGAATTCCGTCCCTTTCTAGGAATTCCATGGCTGGTGGCCGCTCTTCTCAACCACAGCTCTGGGGGTGAGATCGGTTCTGAGTGCTGCCAGTCTGCTGAGAGACTGGCTCAGGGTTAGACTTCATACATTGGTGGAGTAGGGCTGGGGGTTATCCACCCACCATTCATACCCTCTGCAGTGTTTTCTTGACTTGTAATTCCTGGCTATGGTCCTTAGCACCTGGATTCAGAGACCAGCTGGTTGGTTTTGAGTTCTGGCCTTTCCACCCAGCCCAGAATCTTAACCTGGGAGAGTGAAGTTAGTAACAAGAGATAACATTTATTCAGTGTTCTCACTGGCAGCCCAGGCTCCTCAGACAGTGGGACTGTGGCTTAGGAGGTCGGTTCCTGGGAAGTTCTCCATACACGACCCTGGTGATGTAGGTGAGGACGAGGACGACACTCTCAGGGTGTGTAGCACTAGGTATGTTACTGGGAGACACAAGCTTGAGAACTACCGCCAGAATGTTCAGCCTTGAATGGCTGGTTAAACATGGTATGACGGTGCTCGATTTATACTTGACAGCTGAGCTGCATCTGCCACTGGTCACTCTCATGGACTCCTTAGCTGACAGAGTCACAGCAGGATTGATGCTTCCATGTAGAGTGTAAGTGATTACTAGGGATGAGCTGAGTCCACACTGGTCCCTGCCACTCGGAGCAGCTGATCTGCCCTGGGGGGGCAGGGTCAGCACTGCCAAGCAAGGCTGGGTGCCGTTTTAATGGATCCAGCGTTCCAGCCATGTGCCATATCCTGCCATTCGGCCTAACCCCGGGTACACTGTCCACGTTCACAGTGGACACAGAAGTAGAGATATGCCCAGAGGAAAATTAATATTATGTAGAGAAACAAATACAAAGACCAAAACAAACTGAGCACATGGACTATCTCAGTCGAGCCATTGGACGAGGGACTATCATTACAGCAGAAACAAAGGGTAAATAATCCAGTCAACGTTTGTCATGGGGCTTGTAAGTGGCATGAGAAGTCAAATGAAAGATATGGGTGGAAAATGGGAAACTCATTTTCAGCATCTCTTTGATTTCACACTTTCTGCATTTGCACGTGGGGCATACCAGGACCTCTTTGGAGACCGAATCGTCCCCACATTAGCCAAGCTCTGGGAGCCTCAAGGGTATAAGTGGATACTAGTTGTTTGCGCTATGCGATCAATTAAGTTGATGTCACGATGTCACATAGAGAGGTCAGGGCTGAGAGACGTCTCATTTCTAGCTGGCCCAGTGAACTCTTGCTTTCTGGTGAAGGTCTAGTGAAAATCCCTTTTAACCCAAAAGTCAGCACTTGGGGTATAAAAGCATTAATTATAAAGTGTTACTGCAGCAAGATAGATTGTCTTGTTTCTCCTCATTTGTTCTTTTTTTATTTTTTGAAAGCAATAGCTCACTAAATTCAAAGACTTACTTTCTATAAAAATTCTACTTTGACCCATGTGAATTTCTGCCTAAGGAAATCACGGAGCTTGTGTTTCATGGTAGCAGAACCCAACCCTTTGGTATTTTTTTCCCCTAAGCACTGGGCAGAAAGGACTATCCATCTTGGGACCACTCTTCCTCTCCGCCACCTGCTCATGTTTCCTTTAATCTCTACTGCAGAAAACATGGAACTAGAAATAGAAAGGGACGTTTATTCCCCAATCAGGAGTCCCTGGATTTCCAGCAAAGTCACTAACGAGTCTTGTTGTTAATAGCCTCATTAAATATTTATTAAGCACCTGTTACAAGACAGAACTGTGCTTGGTCCTTTAAAGATTCCTGTTGCCAATCCCTTGGTCCCTTTTTCCTCCTATCTGAAAGTATTTCTCATAGATGTTCTAAGAAGTAAGAGATGATGAAAAACTTATTTTTTAAAAATAATATTTCCAGTTAAAAACTCATACTCAAAATTCTAAATCCTATCATTTCCCCTGCTCCTATGGACTCACCGGAGATTTCCATTAAAATCACCTATCACCTTCCTGGCCTTGGGCGGCATCCTTAACCCCTTTTCACCCGTGGCCAGCTAGGATGGTTCTCTCCTAGTTGTCCTCTTGTATCAGCTCCCAGTGCTACCATTTAAATTTGCTACTAGTTAATGCTCACCTGTGACACCTTCCTGACTGGTCTCTAGTTCCTCTTCTTGGTGCATCTCCTCTAGTTACTAAGATAAGATCCTGAAAACATATTTTCTTTTATTCAAAATACTGAGTGAACACAGGCTTCTCCACCTTACTGGTTCTCCTTCCTCCAACTGGCTTCACGTTGAGTCTTCCTCTCTGAATCCCAGCACCTAAACCTTTGCCAAATGTCACGTCTCTTCCCACACAGGCGTTTAGCTCTGAGGGCCCTGCCACTTAGTTTGGGCCCCAGAATCCTGTCTCAACCTTCACTCTCCAGACTGGCCAGGGCATCTCCTAGTGCCCTCTCACCCCGTCTCTACCTCCTGTGAGTGTTCCCGGCACCGCCTCCATCCCTCTGGGACTGGAGCTTCCCGGAGACCTCTCACCTGGTGTTGAAACACCTTCCATATCCCCTTGGCCACTGTTACCACTACTTAGTACAGTCTAGGAATTGAAAGGTCTTTCTGAACGAAGCCATCTGTATATCAATCTCCTTTCCCTATGCTTGCCCCATTTTAAGAGCCCAGATTTTATACTTATATTGTCAAGGATGCTAACATCACTTAATTACAATAAGCAGACTTCACTATTTTAACTGCAGACAATGTGAGGTTTCTAGACTCTAAGTTAGAATGGAATCTATGGAGAAGATTAAAGGATGGCAATGAAAAATATTTCCCAGAGAAGAAGAAGAAGGGAGGAGGAACCCAGGTTGCCAGCGGAATGACCCAGAGCACAAAGGTTGTTCAGTTTCATTAAGGTGGGCAGTGGGTATGGTGTTTTCCTACCAGGGTTCCTCAACTGAGCAGCGGGAGGGAGCCCGGACTCCTGTACTCAGTGGAGCACTGGGGTAGAGAGAGCAACTTTTATTTGCAAGGCTTCTTGTAATATTTTCGGTATTCTGTATTTTCCTCCTGCCTCTCCCATGTTGTAGTTTATTACACTTCACTTTAGACACAAAGCTAGATTACTCAGGTTTGAATTGGAATTTCCATAGTAACTACAATATAAACCTCAACAAACATTGTGACGTACTGTTAAGTTCCTATCCCACGGCACTGGCTAGGACAGTGAAACTCAAGTGAATGTTCACTGTGCAGCCATGAATCTCTGTTGTCTTTTCTTGCTCGTATTTCCTAACAGGAGGATGATGTGTTAAAGGGAACAGGTCTTTGGATGTACTTTGAATAATCAGTCCAATCTTCCATAAAAGCAATATTCACAAACAATGCCTTTGGAAAGAGTTCTTTCCCCAATCCCTTTGAAATATGGTGTTAGCCAAAAGGTTTATAGAGTAATTTAGAAACATCTCCTTCCTGCCTCTAATATCTTCTTTTCTATATTCAAGTTAATTTTCTCTCTGTGCCAATTTCAGCTGGGAATATGTGCTCAGCAGAAAGACACAGAGCTATCAGGTTAGAATGTTTTGTTTTTATTTCGATAATGGCTGGTCACTTGATCGTATCTTTGTACAGCTCAAGGTCTCTTATTCATTCTTTGAGATTCGATTAATGTCTACAGTTTATCTGACTCAAATTCACATCGAATAACCTATGACTTACACTAGAGGAGTCTCTGAAAGGACTTGAATTTGGAACCAGGAAATGTCTCTGAAGTTATGCTTAGTCTTAATCTGTGAAATAAGATTCTTGGTTGCCAGGAGATACCTAGCATCTGAAATAGACACATCATTATACATGGTCCAAAGGTTCAAATGTGTACTTTGTATGGCTTACAGCCTAACATAAGACATTGTCCAAGCAACTTGTTTATTGGAATTATGTCGAAGTCCTTGCAGCTTGGTCCCTGCAAATCTGTATTCTATGCTTAATATATAAGAAGAAAAATGTTTTAAATAAACTGATTCAAAGTCATAAGGTTGTACTACATACATGCCATACTAAGTGAGCACAAGTATTAGAGACTTCTCTAAGTGTTTGTGTGGTTATTCCATGATTATGACTGTGTTGTCATGTAATATCAATCACATTAATTTTGCTTTAAAATATTGAAGTCACTCCATAACGTTATGAAATATTAAAATCAAATATGCGCGGAGACTAAGAAGGATCTGCTTTATAAATGACATCAGCTGGTTTCTCAGTGGGGAATGTGGGTCTCGGAATTACGGTGGGCCAGGGGTGCTGCTCTTGACATGTGTGAAGGGACTATCTAAAACAAGGGTGCTGGTTTTGTCCGGGGAGTTTTGGGATCCTCACATTCTCAGGATGGCTGTGGTCTGCCTCAGGTATGGAGAAGTTGCCTCTTCCCCAGGCCTCTTTCATGCCACTGGTCCAATAACAACTTTGACATATGCTCTGCTCAGGTATCTGGTGGCTTGTCCAGAGCCCTAAAATATAAATCCCTGGTGCACCTGTCACAGCTCTTGGCTATGAATGCCTGTCCCCAGAACCGCTGCCTCGTGATGTAGCTGGTCCTTTCCGTATCATCATTCTCTGAGAAGCATCCGGGCCCCAGCGTAAGTAAGGTGCTTCTCATACAAGAGAGCTCAGGAGTGGTTTCTCTAATTCAGACAGTCGTGAGCTGAGTTGGAGCAAACGAGAGAACACAAATGTCTAGCTATCATGAATGAGTCTGTCCGGCCACTCTGCCGTGATCTACTGTTATTTCTGAGAATCATTTATCATTTTTATTTTTGGACTGCTTATTTCAATGTGTAGGAGCCTTCCTTGTAGGCAGATGCCTTTCATGTACACGTCTCTTATTTATTTATTTTTCCTGCTCTGGAGAGACAAGAGACAAAAATTCTTTATTCTGCCACAGGGGAAAACAATTGTAGCCAAACAGAGAAGCCCCCAACGTAACTGGAGTGATGGAATATCAGCTTTCCATAGAGCTTTTCAGAAAGCTCTGTGCAAACATGGAGTGTTCTGGCCTTTGCCTTATTACCCTGCTTCTTAACCAGTAGTTATGCTTCTCAACAGGATAAGGGGCCTGATTTACATGAAAGCTCAAAGTCTTAATCACAGTGATAAAATACAAAATCGGGGCAACTGCAATAAGTTTGAAGGCATATTTTGCTTTTCAAGGGCATCTTGTCATTAAGGAAAGGTCTTTCATTTAGCTAAAGAAATTAACCTGAATCATTCTCTCTTTTTGGCAATGATGAATTTAGGGAAGAAAACAAAACTCTGTAGCTAACATAATTTATGCAAAATCATGCGATTAGTGATAGCTGTGCTAGACTTTTTCCCCCCAAATGCGCCTCGAATAAAACCGTCGTGAGGAGCAGTGCCATCTAATGCAAGTAGTAAACGTGGATAGTAAATTATCAATATCTGGTGAGGCATACAGATGGCAGGACTTCCATTTTTTCTTTGAGCATCTTTGCCAGTCATCCTTGCAAAAAATTGCAAAGATAAATATGAACTTTGAAAAGTAACATTCAACAGGATATGAATGTAATAGGTATCACTATGTGTAGTAAAAACCAGCACTTTCTGCCTCTGCCCAGTGAAATGAGGGACTTTCTGCTCAGTCTGTAGCATAAGCCTAATAAGGGTCATTTCATTTTTATATATGTAACTGCTCGTCAGGAGTGACCCAGGTCTTATGATTTGGGTGGTATTTTTAAATCAAGTCCTCAGTGCTGTAACCTTGACCCCCCCCTTCCACACACACACACACACACACACACACACACACACACGGATATGGAAAAGTGAACTCCCCCAGCAAATCCTCCTTAGGGGCATGCCTTCAAGTGCATAGATCGGGGACTCCGGGACCCTCTGCCAGCCTGAGCTGTAGTCTTCTGAAATGACCGCTTGGGTTCCCAGCCAAGGCAGGGCTCTTCAAAGTTGCTTCCCACTCGTACAGTTTCACCTCAGGATGCTTCCGCAGAATTTAAGCGCCAAAGCAGACAAGGTCAAATTAAACTGTTTCCCTGCCGCTTCTCTCTTGGGGGCCCAGGAGGGCATACTGCACCCCCTGCACAGGCTCACAGCAGGAGAGGGGTCCAGGCACAAGCCCTACTTGTCCCCAAGCAAAACGCACCCATTTTCTTCCCGTTTACTCCAGAGGCTCCCCTCCTCCCCTACTCCTGGCATCCCCTTATCACTGGCTCCATCTCCCTGTGGCATATTTTTGGGTAGTAGAATGCTGAGGTCAAAGGGAGAGGCTCTTTATCCAAGCAGTGGAGATGCCAGCCTGGAACCCAGAGCATGAACCAGCAAGACGTAGACTCTCGCTCTTGACTTTGGGCTCAAGGCACTGGCGGCCCCTGGCCAGCCCGCGGGTTCAGTCATCCCTCCTACCCTCGCCTGCTCACTAGGTCGGCAGCATTGGTTGGGTCCTCACGCCTGTCCCGGCCTGATGCGGGATGCCAGGCACCTCGAAGCCCCGCGGGCGCCGACCCCAGCCCGCAGCCCTGGGAGGTGCCAACCCGAGTGAGCGGAGGAGGCATTTCACGTGGGCTTCTGCCTTCGCCGTTGCCCGCGCCTCTGCTTAGCAGCTGGCGTCAGGGCCCCTCTGCTCCGACTCACCCCCCTCCCCCGAAGTTAATGAGCCCTACTTTCCAGTTCGCTTTAGTTTGGAAAATACTTAAAAGCCTCGAAACGTTCCGGGGAGATGGCCGCCCCCGGATCCCCCAGTTCTGCCTGGCTAGGGCTGTCGGGCGCTCACGAAGCTGTGGCGTTTGTCTAGAAGCGACATCGCAGACACGCAGCCCCGCTCCTTCCCGGCCGTCGCCAAAGTTGCCAGACGCCCCTCGGCGACCTGGCCTCGCCAGATGCGGTTGCATAACCTCGACCCCCACCCCCGCCCGCCGCCGGGGCCGCTCCTGGCTTCTCTGGTGTGTCCCGGCCCCGGGCGCCGCCGAGTCCCGGCGGAGCTGATCTGGGGAGGAGTGCGTGCACCCGAGCCGGGGTCGGCGCCCGTCCGGGCGGTGCTCTGCCCGCTGCCGAGTGCGGCGGGCACCGGGGCGCGGGCTCCGCTTACCTTCCGCTGCTTACAGATAAGTCGAGGTCGGTGCAGCACCTGGCTCGGGCATGTCTCGCCGCGGACCCTGGCGAGCC
>NW_003852470.1:5581508-5629322 GCF_000181295.1 Otolemur garnettii | reverse complement strand
GCGCGCGGGGCTCCACCGCGGCGCGTCCTCGGGGTTTCTGGGCTGCAGGCGGCGCTGCGCGGCCCGAGAACTTGTTGAGTCTACCCAGGAGCCGCCTCCGGAGCAGCTGGCAGGCGGGGGACCCCCGTGTTTTCTGCCGGGATGGGGGTCGCTGGGGACCCCACTTTATGGCTGTCTGCACGCCAGCCCTTTGAAAACCAAGGGTGCGGAGTAGGGGTAGCCCAGGCGCCCGCCCCTCACCTGCGGATTGCTGCTTTGTAGAGGTCGGGGTCAGGTGCTCCTTTCAGCGCTGGGTCCACCCTGGAGTTGGCCCCTCCAAATGGGGACAGAAGGCGGAACAGCTCTGAGTGGCCGGAGGACAGAGTGGGAGGTCCCAGTTTGTCGCATGTTAACATTTAGGGACACTCCAGAGCAGGTACCAGTGCCACTCCTAGTTAGGACCCCCTTCCCCCATACACACACACCCCCCACCTGCGCTTGCCTCGGCGCAAATGCCGAGTTTGCTGGGGCCAATCTGAGTTCACTTGGGCAGGAAAAGATCCAAGATGCTCAGCAACTGCCCCCTACTATCCACCAGAGTGCTTTAGGTCTTCTGAGCTGAGAGCAGCAGGCCCAGGGGCCTTGCTGATGCCTGGCAGGCCCTTGGACTAAGTGGGCAGGTGGGCACAGGTCTCCTGGCCCTTGAACGGTCTCCTACAATGTATTTTAAAGCAGTCACAGTTATTAGTTTATTTCTCAGGAAAGAAATGGTAGAACAGAGAAAAGTGACAGGCTTTGGAGAATGAATTGGGGGGACTCTGAAGGACCTGTAAAGGCACTTGTGCCGGAACATCTGTGCATCCCAACACCTAATACTTGTACTGAGCCTGGGGCCAAGACACACTCTGTTTTGTTCACTGAGCTGAACTGTGCTTCACGTGGTGGCGGCTCTTTGTTAAATGGCTTTATGAGGGAGGCTTTATTAATAGTAGATGCTTGGGGCAAAATGTCCAGACATACCTCCCTCTTATATGGCAATGTCCTTGGGATACAGCGTCACATCTTTGAGGATGCAAATATGCCTAGGAAGGGTGTCCTGAGCCTGTGGATCCAAATTCTGCCCCCCCCCCCCTTACTGTCCTTCCTCACTCAGATCTCCCAGGCCTGATTTTCAGCCTGTTTCTTTGTTCCCCTTGGGAATGTGTTGTTGTGACTGTGAGCTCCAGTAATTCTCTCAGTGATCTGCAGAACTTTGTGTAAATCTTGCTTTATTGCAAATCCATAAAATTGGAGTCTGCCTTCCATCTTTTAAACTTGTCATTGTAAACAAAGCTGCTGGGGGAGATGTGGAAATTGTGCTGGCGGTGACGGAGGACCAAAGTTCCAGGGGCCATGAGTGAAAACAGATAAGCACAAATGCATGCACAGCCAGGCAGCGCCCTGCCGCAGGTGGCACTGTGAGCTGGCAAGACAATAGCTCTAAGGACGTTGTTATTTGAGATCCACACGATATATAACTCTAAGAAGAAAATGAAAAGCTGTAATTGGCAGGTTAGAAAATCCACTTATTTGAAGTGGAGAGTTTAATTGAACTTCTTAGCTTCATCAGGACTGCTGTGAGTTATTCATTTGTGTAGTAGATGTACAGTGTTTTGCTAAGTCTATTAAAACCACTCGTGTCCTGTTTTGGGAAATAAACCATTTGCCTACTGTATGTGTCTTCAGCACCACAAATCAAAATATTGATGAAAGCTTGTCTCACCATACCTTTGGCTATACATAGATATTCCACATGGGTGAGATTGGTATGTTATGATGCTACGGTCTTAAAGGAAGCATTGTACTGGAGCTGGGGGGAGAGAAGGGAGAGTCAGCCATCTTCCTGCCCACAGATCCCCATTGCATTTGGTTTTTATTTATTTTTTTTTACGGACTGGCATGTGTGTGTGTGTGTGTGTGTGTGTATATATATATATATATATTTTTTTTTTTTTTTTTTGCAGTTTTGGGCCAGGGCTGGGTTTGAACCTGCCACCTCCGGCATATGGGGCCGGCGCCCTACCCCTTTGAGCCACAGGTGCCAACCATATATGAATATTTTTAAGAGTTAAAATGGTCATTGTGTTCAGCTTCTCAGAAAAAAAGTGAGACTCTGATAGAAAGCAAATTTGTTTTAGGGTCAGTTATAAAATATTTTTTAATATTTTGTTTCAGATTTTCTGAGAAGGATGGACTTGCAAAGGGAACATAGTTGCTTTACAAATGGGATTTCCTAAAAGCAGAGGTACCTAAGGAACAAAAATGTTGGGAAGTACAAGACAGCTATCTAAGAAAAATACCCACGTCTCTCTTGTTTGGCCCGCTTTTTGGAAATGTGCAGGTGTTGTAAGGTGGAATTGCTGGAATTCCAACTGCAGAGTCTCATTTGTTTGAAGTCTCAATGTCAACATTTTAAAAAGCCTGGGAATATACAAGTCAGAGATGTTAAAGAATGTTCATGGAAGTATAATCTTTATCAATTCCAAACTGGAAATAACTCAAAGACCTATCAGCAGTAGAATGGATAAAAATTTCTTTTCTTTTGTTTCCTATACTGGAGTCCTGCACGGGAGCCAAAAAGCACTAACTGTTGTGTGGGGAACATAGGAAATTTCACAAACACTCTGCAGAACGCAAGCGTACACACCATGCAATTTCATTTAAATGAAATCCAAGAGTTCATCAGCATTACCAATGGTGGGAGATGTCGTCAGAAAGGGGCATACTGACTGTACAGAGCTACAGCGCCGTCATTGGCGCTGGATTGTTCTGCCTTTGCACTGGTGCTTACCTATTCTCTACATCCTCACATCCAAAAATTCATTGAGATATTTTCTGTCTTTGGGTGACTCCATTCCATCTGAGCATCATATCGCAGCATCTATACACAATGTGCCTCAATAATGAAACTATCAGTGACCTTAACTTGTATCTGCTGAAGCCATTTCCTCCCCAAAACCCAAGGCAAGAGAAAAGAGAAGACAGGTGTCTGCACGTTGGCCTCTGCCACAGGTGAGACTTCTGGTTCAGCTACTTATCAGAAGTTCCTTTTTCGGGAGGCTGCCGATCCTCAGCTGCTCTCCTGACGCTCAGAGGCAACCGTGACAGAGTTCACTTGGAAATGACTTTTCTCCCCTTTATTTTAATGTTCTAACGCAACTCCTAGGTGAGCAGGTTCCATCCTCCTGGTTCAGAAGCTGGGCTTACAGATAAACTCACGCTCAGCTCCTACAAAGGAGCGGTGACACGCATGTCAACTTAAACCTGTAGAGTCAGATCAGTGACATGAGGTTGCTCCAGCCTACTCTTTTAAGAACAAGGTGTAGGGAGTGCTCAAAGGACACTCTGGTGAGGCTTCAACTTTTGCCCAAAGACTTGTTAAAAGCCCCTTGTGAATCCTTTCCTTTGTTATATTCAGTCCAAGCATTACTCTTCTCTTTCTGGACTTCTTTCTTTCTTTTCTTCTTTTCTTTTTTTCCTTTTTGAGACAGGGTCCCACTCTGTCACCCAGACTGGAGTGTACTGGTGTCATCATAGCTCACTGCAGCTGCAGCCTCAACTTCCTGGGCTCAGGCAATCCTCCTGCTCCAAACTCCTGAGTAACTACAGGCGTGTGCCATCGCACTTGGATAATTTTTTCTGTGTTTTGTAGAGATGGGGCTTGATTTTGCTCAGGCTGCTTTCAAAGTCCTGGCCTCAATCTATCCTCCCTTCTCGGCCTCCCGGGGTGCTGGGATTGTAGGTGTGTAGCATGTGCCTGGCCTGATTTCTGATTTAAGACTTCCCCTTTCTGTAAAGCCCCGGCCTGTGGCAGCTGCTCTGGAAGCTGGTCTGTCTCCAGGACACTCCGTACGCCTCGTCTTCCTCCCCATCCACGAGGCAAGACTAGCGATGACTTATTTGCCTGGAATCCAATTTGTTTTAGAAAAACTGAGCATCATAAAGTCTAGTGGGAATCCCTGCTTTTCTATAATGCATTATTGTGAATCTAATTTATCTGTGGAAATTGGAGTGTTTTCATTTTTAAAGAGAACAAAAGTGGCTCTAGGTTTTCTTTAACACGCCATAGAGCAGGGGCAGTGCTACCTGGAGAGTGAGGACGCGTAGACACACGTTCTGGCTCTCTCCCCGCCCACCCCAGAAACCCTCACTCTTAGGGTTCTGATCAAAGCCCACGGCCTTCCCCTAGAATCCCGTCACCTCTCCTTTCCTGCAGGCGGCTGGCTGAGGAATGGCGCCAGAGGCTTGTTTGCTGGCCGTTTGGTTGGTCCCGGGTGACGGTGTCCGTAGGGTTTTCTTATCCAGTTCTCACCACTGGCCAGTGAGCTTCTCTTAATTCCTGCTGGTAAGACCAGCCGTCTCCTCGAATTTGCTTGAAGCCAAGCTTCTCACAGAGCAGCTACATCCACAGCCAAAGAGTGACACCTTTGACCAGAACTAGGTCAAGAAGAGATAAGAATTGATTTCAGATTTCAGCGTCTGGCCTGCTGATCCGTTCTGCAGGTGCTGAGACTGCGGGCTGCCCCTGCCCAGCCCGTGCTCCCTGTGCACAGGGGGCCTTTCTCCACTGGGCGCTGCAGGGAGGCTGAGGTCTTCACATAGCTGGGTGGCAGCCTGCACTTGCCCTGGGGTAGCTGGGATGAGAATGTTCTAGTTTAAGCTTTATCCCACCTCCCAGTTCCTCAGGCTCAGAAGAGGCATAAAGGAGGTCTGGAGGAAAGGAGGAGGAAAGACTAGAAACCTCTTTCTTCTACTTGCTACCTTCCCCAAACCCCATTAGAATCTGAGACTTGGGTAACAATGACTCTCTCCTTCTGTTGTGTGGCCACTGGGGTCCAGGCACCTGGTACACTGTATGTCATCTACTTCATCTTCACGAGACACCCATGAGGTGGACGCTGTTAAACTCTCTCAACAGAAGGAGATCAGAAAGAAGAGTCAGGGAATCTCTCGAAGGTCTTTTTAAATAGCTTGCTACCATATCATCCTTGATCCATAGACTAAATACAGCATGGAAAGTGGGGTAATCGATACTTAGACCTCAATTAGCAAAATAATTGTTAAAGAAAATAGCTCTCCTTCTGAATCCCTAATAAGTGATGGAACCTAGATTCAGATCAAATTCTGCTGGATGCTATGCTGGGATGGATTCTGACCAAAAATATTAACTGCTAGTGCCATTCTCTCAGAAAGCAGGTGGCAGGTGTAGGGGGGCTACAGGGTGTCTGTGACCAGGTACCCTCCATCATTACTGGCTGCACCTCATCTTCTCTTTACATCCATTACACTTTGAAGGAAAGATAAGCATTGCAGCAGCCATATAGCAGCAGCCATATAGCAGCATCATGTTGCATATTGGGGGCCTTCTAAGCTTTGCCAATGTATCAGTGATATTATTATGGTTTTCTTTGTTGAGTAACAGCAGTTACAATGACCCATCATAACATGCATATTCTATTTACACCACAGGAGACCACTTTGGACAGTTCTGGTACTAGGTATGAAGGCCCCAAACCACCCTGGCCTTTCATTATGCTAAACTACATTTTGGTAGTCTCCTCACTAAGATTGAGTCACAGTGGACAAGATAAGTGCTTTAACTTTTTTTAAAAGATAAGTAACACACTGTGCATATAATTATAATTATCTACCCTTGACATTTCTTATGTTTTCAGTGCCATAAATTATTTTTCTAATTTAGGTCTGAGCATTGATTACCTGACTTTTAGACGTGGTATTTACTTAGTCGTATGGATCAAAGATGATATGGTAGCAAGCTACTGAACGCTGGATAGCAAGCACTTTGTTCTTAATATACCACATTCCAAATAGGAAAAGTATAGAATTTAAAAAAAATTTCTAAAGACTGTCAGTTCCATGATTTTCATAAACATTCATTTTTTTTCATATCATTGAATCCTTGGAAAATTAAATAGGTCGTTACTCTAATTCCATTGCACTGTTGGGCTACAGATCATTTCATTTCCAATTTGTCTAATTTGTATTTTGGCACATTCGGGAGAGTGTTGTACTCAAATGTGTGTGCGGCCTCAGAAGCTCATTTCTGGGTTTTCATCTATTAGTCTTTGTTAAGTGATGTTCAAGTAAAAATCAAAAATATTTGTGTAAAACATTTCTTATATAATTTTAATTTCTTTCAGGATTCAAAGGAAAGTGAAGATTTTTTTTTTTCTTTTTTGCGCTTTTTGGCCAGGGCCGGGTTTGAACCCGCCACTTCCAGCATATGGGGCTGGCGCCCTACTCCTTTAAGCCACAGGCACCGCCCAAAGAAGATTTTGTTTTTAAATATTGCTTAGTATTCTTTCTCCTTTTTAGAAAACCCAGTGTCCATAGTTTAAAGTCAGTGTGCTTAGAATGTTGTCTGAGTGGTCGTGGTTTAATGGGGATCCTGGTATCTCAGCAGCGACAACTCCCTGGCATAAGGCCTCTGAGTGGTCACCTGGGCCTTCTTAGCTTAGGAGGGAAAGTAGGATGGGTTTTAAGATTCCCGAACATTCATCTCATTCAACGGGGTGAGGCAAAGTATGTTGTGCTTTTTCTCATTTTTGTTCATTGATTAACAATTTCAGTGGATAAAGGAAAAAAGCTGAAAATTAGTGTTTTTTTTTCTTAATAAATTGGAGGTGGGAATTTGGAAGTTGAGTCACCATAAAGATGAAGTAGCATCCTCAGAGACATCTGTATAAAAGGCTTCATGGAAACCTTTATTCATTTTATATTTTTTCATTATGTAACCCAAACATTTGTTTCAGAATTTGTGAAACATTGACAGTGATCGCCTAGGGTCAATCAGTTAAGAAATAACTGAGTAATAAATTAGGCTTTGAAAGATTGGGACAGATGATGCCCTAAATGGCCTCTCTCGGCCACAGTTGAGCAGACCAGCATTACACAATTTGCCATCCTGTGGCCCGTCTCGAGTTCAGATCTCTCCACTCATTTGCTGTGATCAGCTTGTTCTGTCCCAGCAGCAGGCCCCTGTGTTAGGATGTGTGGCTATCTGAGCGTTATGCCCTGAAGTTCTAGTAGAAGAAGAAATTTATTGATGATTTATTTTGTCTGCTTAATCCAAGTATGAAAATGCATAAATTCATATTAATGGTTTCCTCCCCTTCCCAATGGAGTAAATGTTGTCACATGAAATTGCTGATGATACTTCCGAGTCCCTTAAAATAAAACTTGTGATTCATTCACACCATGAAAATAGTAAAGAGCCAGCAGCTTCACCTACAGGTTCATAAGTTACTGGCTCTTTCCTTTTTGGTGCCTGGGTGTTAATGAACATTTTCACTTCTGGAACTTTCTCTGCCTCTGACTCCAGCATGGATGAAGGAATGTGGCTTCTGGCTGCCCAGTTCACGCTCTGGGTCTCAGCCCTGGGGATTCCGCGTTCAGTCTCTACTGTTGTGGGCGAAGTGCGAGCATTCAATTTGATATTTTAGACAGCCTCTAATAAGAAACTGGGGTAAGCAAATTTAAGCTGAACTTTCTTCACGGAGCCGTGTGTGTGGCGACCACCCCCTCCTGGTGGTGTAAGTGAGCAGACCCAGATGCCCACGGCCTGAAGCACATGACTTTCCAAAGAAACTTTTCCCTGTATCAGGCACCCGCTGACAGTTCCTTTTTTTTTTTTTTTTTAATTTTATGGAAGTACTTATTTTGTCAGTACTTATAGGATAGTTTAAAACAATGCTGAAGTGGAATCAGCCTAAGCTGCAATGCACATCTAAAGTGTTGAAACTTGGGAGATGTTTGGCATGAAATTTAAATAAGCTCTATTAAAGCAGAAATATTTATATACCATGTAAAATGCAAAGATCTACCATAGAATTCCTTACTCTGTATTTCTTGACAAGCATGCATAATCTCTATGTTTGAACACAGAACAGAATCAGGTATTTTAAAAGAGTTATCCAAGGAGCTGTAACCCCCTTGAAACAAACTCCTTACTTTCAATTTACCAATAAGTCAACTGACAGACTTCACTTTACCAAACTCTCATTTCTGATGAACCTTATCTTAGTTTGTCGAGAATTACTTAAAATGGGACTGTATAGAACAGTGTTTATCATACCTAGTGTACTCTGCCATCAATTCTTGTCCGTAACGTGTATGAATTCACATATTCACATCAGTTTACAAGATTGTTTCCGTGGATCTTTGCACATGTCCCGAGAAAGACATGTGAGATAGTCTTGGAAGCGGACATTTTCAGGTAGTCTTGGAAGCGGACATTTTCCCCCAAGAGGCAGGCGCTGTGCTGGGCGCCTCACACAGTCTCTGATTTTCACCCTTTTGGCCACATTATGAACTATGAAATGCTGACAGGCCGTGAAAACCAGAGGGCTGATCGTAGAGCCCGTGTGGATGGGGTTCACATCTTTGCCTGCACCACCCTTCACAATTGGGCTGCATCAGGAATTGCTCCTTGCTCCCTCTTAGTAGGTCTGCAGGTCACAGCCACTCAAATCACTTTATTCCTATTTTTACCATATAGCTGTCTCACGTAATATGAATAGAATCACTGGCTTATGAAATATTTTGCTTCTAACACGCTTCTGTTTCTTCTGGATACGTGACCAGTCTTAGCATTTCAGGCCCTATTGTCAGTGAAGTGCCGGCAGGTTTGGGTGTATTCTCTTCTCCATGAACTGTTGTTACGGTCTCCACCCTTGTAGGGAAAAGAAAGACTCATCTTCCCTCATTTTCTAGGCTTTAGTTGAATTAACTCAGTTTGTACTAACCCGTTCCTCTTGCTGGTCTGGAGCTTTGTGAGAATTGGCACCTTAATCCTCCTGAGATCTCTGTGAAACCAGGTACTGTTATCAGCACCATTTGTCAGATGAGGAAACAAGCAGGCCGAGGTTAGCCCCTGTGACTCAGTCGCCGGGAGTCTTACACAGGAAGCTCTACCAACATTAGGAACTGTCTCCAGAAAATAAATACTTCAACTATTAGTGAAGCAAACTGTAGATGGATTTTGGCCTCAACTTGCTCCTAAATGTGCCAGTAACGCTTCTGGAAGCCCTGGCATTCATTTTTATACGTGTTGAGAGTGTGCACGATTCTCCCACTTGGGAATTACCTTGGTAGACAACTGACTTGTTCCCTGTGTATTGACTGAAAGAGTAGTTTATAGCAGGTGCCGTAAGCTTTTTCTAAAAGAATTACATTATGTATACTTTACACTTTGTGGGGCATGACGTCGTAACATTTGAGAGGTTGTGATACCCCACCCCTGCTGTTGAAGCAGGGAAGGAACTGTGGACAAGATATAAACAAGTGCACCATTGTTGAGTTCCAGTAAAACATTGTAAAGCCGGGGGGCTGGGTGGGGGACAGATTTGGCTTATACAGGCTACAGTTTCTTGGCTCTATTTTGTGGCATAAGTTGTCTCGCAGCATCTTGGTACCGTGTGTAGACCCAAATCTTAAGAATGAAGTTAAAGCTTTCAATTTGTCGATTCTTGTATGTATCAGAATCTGCCTGGATTCTGGGCTAACTCTGCTCCACCTGGGATTTGGACAGAAGCAGAGAAGGGTGCTCGGTCATGGGTTACTTCCTGTAAGGGGTACAGTGAAGGGACATTCATCTGTCTGTATTTGAGTAATAAATCTTAAGGTAATTCCATACCGTACAATTCATGTTCTTGGAAAACAATAAGCCACAAACAACTGGGAATAGCAGCATTCTTGTCACTGCGAACCAGAGGAGTTTTGCTTTCCCAGTTATGAACATACTCTGGTTATTGGAATCGAAGTGCAGTAACCGTGTTAGAGAGTGGCCGTGTGTTCAGCCCCTTGGACCCTCCACTGTCTCGTTGTGAGAACTCTAGACCAGGCAGTACAGGACAGTCATTATTAGATTTCCATCTCTGGCTGATTTATGCAACCAAGTGGAATATCTTTGCTATGGGCTTTTAATACTGCAGTTATTATGATGACTGATATGATAATTTTTTTTGATGGTTTTCAAACATTGAGATAAATAATCAAGTTTCTGTAATGGTTCATTGTAACCATGTGAAAAATGATTAAGTATTAGCTTAATATGAGTTTTTCCACTGGAATAAGAAACAATAATCAGTCAGATATCCTCTTTAATGTTATTTAATGCCTCAGATTTGAGTATTATAAAGGAGCCAATGACAAGCCTGTGTCATTTTTAAAAGAATTACACCAAAAATGTGACATAGTGATCATAGAATTCATCCAACTTCACTGTGTGTTATCACCCTACTTTAGAATTTATCAGAAGTTTATTATCTGTTAGTATTTTCATGGTACTCTCAAAAGACACAAGATAGACTTTTAATTTAATTGTATGAAGCAGTATTTTGGGGGTGTGTCTCGTTAAGACTTTGGGGCTCCTTTATTACTTAAAATTGGTTCACTGTGCACAGTGCTATATGACTTACCGATTGGTAGTTAACAATCTCTCTTAGTTGTGGCTTTTTGTTTACCTAGCAATGAGAAGCTTAACCTACATTGCCTTTTTCTCAAATGTATTTAACTGAAGGAAGCATATTTGAATTTATCTTCTCACTGCATAGCTCTTGGAAGCCCTGAAATTCCTTTGCATATCCAGAGGCAATTCTTTGATTTTTTTACTTAAGTTCAACCCACCACGAGTGGCAGCTTTGAGAACCAGTTTCATCTTCTTTAGACTGATATTTCCCTTGATGAGTCTGAATGTTTAACTCACAGAAGTTAGCAGAAGATTGAGCTTGCTTTTGGGGTTTGAGAGCAAAAATGCACGTAAGTGTGCATGTTGTAGGCCTAACTTGGATTTTCTTAAGAGAAAGCAGGATCTGAGGTTATCCTGTGTGGGAAAATCTCATGCAAGATCAGAGGTTGAAAACCAGAGCTAGGATAAGATGAAGGCGTGTGGGGGCTGTGTGTCCTCTGAGAACCCGGTAGCTTGTAGGACATGCCCAGCCGTGAAGGTGAGGGTGGCTCTCATCTCCACCAGCAGAGCTCAGAATACAGCACTGTGGTGTGTTCCCTGTTACACGCTGAACGCAGATGCTTACAGCAGCCAGCAAACTCGTTCTTTCTGCTTTCCTGGAATGGAGCGGCCTTTCATTTTAAAATGATGGATTTGAAAAACAGACAGGTAATAAAAGGACAAAAGAATGATCTACACCAGCAGGTGCTCCATCAAATGTGGCGTAAAAAGAAACATGTCCTGCAATTAAGTGTTACACACAGAATTTATGGGGAGAACTTCAGGGTGTCCCAGGGACTGCAGAGACGGTGTTAACCTACCCGTTCACCTCCTCCCCAGCCCCAAGTACGCGGAACCTCTGAGTAGAGGCACGGCCTACTTAATAAATCTCATTGTAATTTTAGTTTGTCGTAGTAGGGTTCCAAGGATCTGCAATTCTGTTTGTCCAGTTTTCCAAGGACATGGAGTTCGGGGTTAAGGAACTCCAAAGCGGGGGCTTTTGTGCCCCTGGATCAGCTGTCCCTCTCTGCAGTCACGCAGATATGGTAATGTTGCAAAAATAACACTTCTTGTGTTATTCCCCCCCCAATCAGGAAAAAAGAAAAAAAGATTTCTCTTAGTTTCTTTGTTCCCTCACACTGAGAATGAAAATTTTTTATGAAGCCTTAAATTTGGTGGTTATTGCCCCATTACCTATGGAAACCACTGTAAAGGCCTCATTCTGCTGCCACCAACTCAAGCTGCAGGCGTCCTCAGGGCTCATCCTGGGAAGAACGACCCCTGCTTGTCTCAGGGAATGACTCCTGCTGAAGCCGCTGAGAGCCAAGGAGGTGGCATGTCGCCTTAGAAGGGCTATAAAGGGACCAGCGCCTG
Source organism: Otolemur garnettii (assembly GCF_000181295.1). Classification (NCBI taxonomy): domain Eukaryota; kingdom Metazoa; phylum Chordata; class Mammalia; order Primates; family Galagidae; genus Otolemur; species Otolemur garnettii. The sequence goes on along the minus strand of NW_003852470.1, from coordinate 5,617,462 downwards.
AGAGTTCCTGTGAAAGATACATGCATTAGAACAGCACGGGCAGGAGGGGCTTTCCATGAGTTCAGGGAGGCAACTGTCAGGCTGAGCCCAGGAAACCAGGGGCTTCTCATCTACCAGGAACCTGGTCAGGGCTGCTGCTTTGCCCTTGGCCTCTGTCTTGTTGAACCTTAGCTGTCCTGAAGTCCTGCCTGGGACCACTGCTGCCTATGAGTGGCACAGGCCAGTGACTCTGGGGCAGGCAGAGCTCTTTGTTCTCCTGTCCAGGCAGGTGCAGGTGGGAGCAGAGTGGTCCTGCCCCTTCTCCCTGTCTCTCTGTTTCCTTCCTCAGGGATTCCTCAGTCCTCTGAGGTATAAAGCCTCGGGCTGTACATTCTCTCCCTCCAGTGCTTCCTTGTTCTAGTTTTGCTAAATTTCCTTAAAAGAGCAAAGTAGAGGCTCGGAATATTCCTGTGGCTGATTTCTGAATATGACAAGTGGCTCAATGACTTAAATATATGAGGTATAGCTAGCTGCAAGAGTGGGATCTATTTCAGTTCATTTTATTTTATTATTTTCTTTTACTTTATTTTCTTCATTTTACTTAGAGCACTTCATATGAGATCCAACCTTTCAACAGAGTTGTAAGTGTGCATTACAGATCTCTAGGATGTTCGCATCCTATGCAGAGGAGTCTTTCTACAGCTCTGGCGGGCTGCAGAGCCTGCACTAATGGTAGGAAAGGCATCTAAGGAAAGCCAAGTGTGACTTGCTAGACAAACAGGGGTTTTTTGCGTCATCGATTACACGTTGTGTTTCTCTGTTTGTATTCAGTCGGTGAGGAGTCTGGGGTTCCAGGCCGATGCTGTCTGACATCTTAAGAAGACAGACAGACACTTCTAAAGATGCTCCTGATAGTCCCCCAAGGCTGTTCTTAATACTTGTATACGGAACTTAGCAAAGCCACCAGCTGTGTCTCCTATTTTTTGTCTTTACAGATATTGCCACCCCCTATTTGTGAATTTGGGGGTTTGCTATACGATCTGAACAGCGAGGGCCTGGTGCTTCCTAGAGGAAATATAGCTGTGTGCTGACATGTTGTTGCTTTTATTATTGAATTGTGGAGACATTGATTTTTTTTCACAGTACAAATTATAGATTAGATAGTTAGACAAATAAGAAAAATTTAGACACCATAATTTTTCTAAACATATTTAAAATAACGCATATAAAAATTTAACCGTATCATACCAGGAGGCCCGGCTCTGCTGTCCAGGACAGCCCCTCATGGGAGCCCTCAGTCCTGGATGTGCTGAGGAACAAGCAGGGGTCTGTATACACCTGCCCTTTCCTGGCTGCTGCCCTTGGACTTCTTCTGTCTGAGATCATCTTGACGATCATTTGCTATCAGTGTGACACAACTGCTGGGTTTGCTGACACACTGCAGAGTGTGCCAATGTTCCAGAGTCTCAAAATAATGTCATTTAGAACGATTTAGACCTGCAAATAAAATTAAACTTACTTTGGAGAATACAATTGTTTTCCTTGTTAGAGGACTTGATGCTATAGAGAATAAGCATATATTACAGAATTATTCAATCATCCATCACAAGTGGGTGTCTCATGTGGGTTCTGCATCTTCTTTCAATGCTGCTAAGGATGACATCCCAGAGGAGGTGGGGGTGTGTAACCCCAGCTCCCCGACTTCTCAAAGTTCTCTGCAAAGTGACCTTCAGTTACTTGCCTGCTTGAGTTAAGGTATGAAATTATTTCAGGAATCATTTTGGTCTTTACTCTCATGTAAAAAAAAAATGTTATTTTTGAAGCAAACCTAAATAACTTAGGCCACCATGTGACAACATTAGCTGTATTTCAAGAAAAGTGAGACTTTATTTTTACACGTGATTTTATGCTTATGTATGCTTGAAGGAATATGCAAGCGTGTGATATAATCCATGCAGAATTTGAAAATGTGTTTCCAATAAAAGGTAAGGAGCCTTTAATGTTATAAGGCTTCCCTTCAGCAGGTGGTGCTGTGAAGAGCTGGACCTGTCCCTTCCAGGCCTCACTTCATTTCCTCTCCCCCCTTCTATGCATTCCAGTCACCCGCACACGTCCAGCCTCTCCCTGTTAGGACTCCTGGATGCCGAGTAATTCAGAGGCTCTTGTTTTGTTTAAGTGTGTTTAGATATTCGTGCAGACATTTTTTCTTTCAAGGGAGGGTGAATTTTCCAAGTGCATCGTGATGCCCTCCCGTGATGGAGGCTTCTCTGCTAAGGTTTTGTAAAGTTACTGCCTTGTTAGTTGGTTTGTTTTGTCATTCCCAGCCTCGGCGCCCCCCAGAGGACAGAGAGGGTGACTTCTGCTTGGATGGCCCTTCCCTGCCTCTCCCCTCTATGGGCATGTCTTGCTTCTTAAATTCACCTTTGGAGAAATGTTGTCATTATTTTAAAAGCCTATTTAAAAAAAAATTAACTATAATACATGCCTTTTGTGATGAGTAGAATGATATAATGAAAAGACGGGTTAAATCAAAGCCCGTCCCTCCTCTGTCCTCTGCCTCTGTGCCTTGCCCTTCAGGTAACTGGCGGTGTTGACAGCGGCCGTGGGCCTCTGTCCACCCTTCTTCTCGTCCGTTCGTGTGCACTCCTGTGAGCTTGCCCGTGCAAACATATTTCCCTTACGCATATTTTAAGAAGCTCAGGATATTGTCGGCAGAGAAAGAGGGAGAGAAAAAGAGCTGTTTTCTTAGATTTTAAGACACTTCTTGGAAGTTAAGTGTTCGGGGCAGCCCTGAAAGCAACAAGTAGCGTCTGAGACATAGAAAGAACAAGACACACCGTTTTTCTTCTTATTCAGGACAATCAGTGATGTGCGCGAAGGCTCTGGAAAGACTGCATGCCCAGAGCACTCGTGAGAGGGATCTGACTTACTCTTCCTGGAGAGCTTCTGTGTACTTGTGAGCGAGGATAGCATTCATGTGGCTTGATATTGTATTTTGAGGATGATTTTAAGCTTTTTCTTGGACTAGTGGTAAGTTCAACTTAAGGGTAAGGGTCTCGTGATATTGGGTAACACCAAGCTGAACAAAATGAATGACGTGTCTTTGCGGCAGCGTTTTCAGAAACTTTAATACTTTAATGCACGCTGTGAGTGTTTTCCTAACTTCCCTTACCCGGGCCCTGTTGAATGATTTATAGTTGTTGTTGTTGTTAAGTGTGCCATGGCTGTGTTCCAGGGAATGCCCTTTGGGTACTGACGCCCCTGTGGCCATGTCTTGCAGGAGGACCTGTGAACTTCCTGCTCTGTGGAACTTTCTGCTTTATTCCAGCTGATGAGTAGTGTTTATCTACATTATTTCTTCCCTGTTTTTCATTCTTAAATCAAAATTGATCATGCCTGGAAGAGAATAGGTGGATACATGTGTGCAGGCTGACACGTAATAACATGGCCCCTGTGGTGCCCCCAGCTCCTCCTGTCCCTGAGCGCCGCCCCACCCCAGGCAAAGCCTTCTTCCTCTTTCTGGTGTGGTCCCTCTCCAGATTAGGGACATAATCAACTCCTCATTCACCTTCCACTTGTATCACATATTTATTTATGTTCCCTTAAACAGTGTTTTTAAGTTTTTTTTCTGTTTCTGCCCTTTATATGGGCAGAATTAAACTATGTGTGTGCGTGTATATATTTTTCTGTTACACACTTTTTACTTTCAACATTATGGTTCTGCCACCCATCCCTGCTGATGGGGACTGCTGTGGTCCATTCCTTTTCTCTACAGTCTAATACTCCAATTGTAGGGATAAATCACAGCAGACATATCTGTTCTTTATGGGCGGCTATCTGGGTGGTGCTGGTGTTTGCCCTGGGGACATGCTGTTGCCATCACCCATCTCACCAAGGTCAGGTGCCAGCATTTCCTTGAGGCACATGCTAACCTTGGGCAAAGGGAGCCTCTGGCATTCCTGAGGCGTTGAGGTTCTTCTCTACCTACTAACAGCGAAACTCAGCCTTGGCCACTGTGATTCCTTCTCAGACGACTCCTTCTGTTTTCCTAATTCAGAATTATATTTATGGTATTACATTTTCCAGTGAGCAGGTGCAATTTACACGTGCTGGGAACATATTGGTGAAAACGTCAGTATCCAGCCTAGGGGCCTTCCCCTCTGTGCTTCAGGGTCAGAGCACCCTTGCAGGGCCAGACGCCCTCCTGTCCTTGCTATGTTTTTCCTCTGAGTCCCCAGCCCCTGCACTGGTTGAACCCCAGGCCCCTCAGCTTCTCATTTGGCTGGTTTCTGTGACAGGCTCCTCCCACCATCTTCGCCTCACTGCCAGCCTCTACATGATATCCCCAGGCCCTGCCCCAAGTCCAGTGGACTGCTCTTCTGAGCACCCTGGGCCCTGTCCTTGCTTCTTTCCTGGTTCTGTCTTTCTTCTCCTGCCTGGTGGGGGGAAAGGTTGTACATCTAGAATATTCCCTAGAAACGTTCCTCGGGATTGCTATGGCTTTGATGGAGGGGTGGGAAAGACCCAGAGGGCCAGCCAAAGGTGATGTCATCCTCCCCCTCCTGCTGAAGGAGGCAGGAACTACCTTGTGTGGCCCTGAGCACTGGAGCTTCCCACTCCCAGTTTGTCTAACCAAGATAATTTAGAGCAGAAGCCGCAGCTAAATTCTGTGCCCTGTTTATCTTGAGTTCCTGCTAGCAGGTACGAATAATGATGGATTATGAACAGAAAGCTCTGCCTTGTTTATTTAGACCCTGAAATAGACAGGATGGCTTTGATAATGCTTTTTGACTGATGGGCACTTTTGTAACCAAATCCCATTCAAAGTCTTAAAATATGCTTCCCCAAGGTTGATTTCAAGATAAATTAAACTGATCTAAAGAAAAGAAGAGGAAGAAAACCTTTACCTCCTACATTTGGGATGATGTATGGACACTTTCAAAATAGTCACAACCCAACTTTACAGTAGCAAAAACAAAGGAACAAAACCCCAGAAAACAATATAGCAAAAAATGGCAAAATAATCCATGCAGTGAGGGTGAGACTTCCCGATCGTTACCTGGTACTTTTGGCCAGGGAACTGTGCCCCTTCTATTCAAATGTGGCTCTGAATATTCATCCGTGTTTGTGTCCCTGAGTCATCCAAAGGCTCCTTTCTGCCTGCCGTGTAAACTCCCGGAGATGCTGCTCCCCAGTAAATTATCTTTGCTCTGACAGGAGGGTTTATTCATTGAGGGCAATCAGGGTAGCTCCTTGATCTCTGGAAGGTAGGGAAGGGGCTCACTGTGGAATTCATGAATGAAATGGTTTTCTAGAAGATGTGCAGTTTGCCATATTCTTGGGCTGCATGAGGGAAAACGAAAACTAAAAACTTGTCTTCAGAGTCACTGGAGACCAATTTTTGAAGGCGTCATTCATTATAGAGACTTTTAAGTACATGAGTTTGGAAGTAGCTCTCTATGAGCTTTCCTGCTGATCTTTATGCAGAAGTCATAACTTGGTACAAAAAGAACAATCAAGTCCTTAAAACTAATGTGAACATGCACTGGGAGTCTTTAGAGGCAGTGCCAGCTGTTTACAGGAATGACCTCTGCTGTGTGGTCAGAGGGCTCAAGTTCTTTCAGGGAGACTGGGCTCTGCCCTGGAAGGTGCTGCCCTGGACATGTTCTTGATGGTTCTGTGTTGCAGCCCCTGGGATGGGCAACCTCACCTTCCCAACTACTGGAAAACAAAGGTGATAAACCCCCTCTGGTTTGTGGGCCAAAGGCCACTGTTGAAAAAGTCATGATTCCTCCAAATCCATGCTGATAACACACCTATTTCAGCTGCCTCTGAGTTAAGAAAAGTAGGCATATCTCAAAGTACCCACCACCCCATGTTTCAAAATCATTACCTTTTCTTTTTTTTTTTTTTTTTTGAGACACAGCCTCAAGCTGTCACCGTGGGTAGAGTGCTGTGGCATCACAGCTCACAGCAACCTCCAACCCCCGAGCTCAAGTGAGTCTCCTGCCTCTGCCTCCCAAGTAGCTGGGACTACAGGCGCCTGCCACAACTCCTGGCTATTTTTTGGTTGCAGCCATCATTATTGTTTGGCAGGCTGGGCTGGATTTGAACCCGCCAGCTCAGGTGTATGTGGCTGGCCCCTTAGCCACTTGGGCCATAGGCGCCGAGCTATCATTGCCTTTTCTTAGGATTTTTTTCAAAGTGGGTGAAGTTTTGAAGCATCAGAAAAGCCACTTGCTAATTTAAGAAAGAATCAGACAGAGTAGAAATAGTTGGTTGTGGGTAGAACTTCATGTTTTCTCTTCACCGTGGACATGTGTCCTGTGCCCTGCCGAGGGCCTGTTCATGTCAGGTCTGGCATCACTTCCCCGTGGTGTGTCCTGCCTTGAGATCCAGGCAAGACCCTTGGCTTTCTAGAAGTTTGGACAGAACTGTAAGCATGTGACAAGTCCCTGCCATTGCTCTGCTTTGGGAAGTGGAACTGCAGGATGCAGGTGTCTGCAGAATAAGTATCTTCCCCCGTTGTTGTTAGCATCCAACTGTGTCTCCTCCTTGAAGCCATGCAGATGACACAGCTGTTCACCGAGCCCCTTGGCCATAGGCCGTGCTTCATAAACATGTTCACTCCAAGCCTTCAAACGTGAGGCCCAGTTTCCTTTCCTTCCGTGTCAGTCAGAAAGCCTGTCTTGTGTCCCCTTTAACATTCTCTGAATGGAGATGGAAGTACGTCCGCCCCTTTCCAAGCCAGCCCTGCCTGTGGCTAGGGTACACGGCCTTGCCCTTGGGACTTGCTGCGTTCCTCCTGCCTGCATCCTCTCCCATCTCCCACCTCAGCCTCTCCCCTGCAGTCTCACTCTGTGCACGGGACTCGACATGCTGGGGTCCTTCATTCTCCAGCTTTCCACTCTCTCCTTTCTTGTTCTAGTCACCGTTTGGCTCCCCCTAGAAAATGGACAGCCATTGTCTTCACCTACACTCACCTCTTCTTCTTAACCATCACCTCTTACCTCCAGACGCTGTTCTGTTGGGGAGCCCTCGACACCTCCTGGTAACCTCACTGGGTCCCCTCTGGCAGCCCCCGTCTTTCTCCATCTCATTGCCATGGATCACCTCTTCCTTCTTTCTGATGGGTCAGACAAAAAGGGCTCGTACAAGTATCCACTCCAAATGAGACATCTTCAAAATAACCCTGGAGGGGCAAAAGCCTCACCCTCAATTAATATATGAACCAAGTGATACTCAGAGGGATTCATTTCCCTAATGTGAGATTATGAAAGAACAATCAGGAATCCTGCTACCAAGCCCGGGTTTTTATTTTTCACGTTTTAAGCTGGCTGTTTATTCAAATACACTGTGATCTCTTATTTCCGCGGGTATTTCTTTGACCCCTTTGGGAGCTTGTTCTCGTGGTCTTCTGGCGGTGTCTCTTGTCTACCCACCTCCAGGTTCTTGTTACTCCCTTGATACTTTTCTTCCAGTTCTTCTTTTTGTTTCCTTCTGTCCTTGAGTGAACCTTGACCTGCTGTGTCTCCTCTGTGTGCTACATCTTCACGTCCAGTCCTCTGCTAGATGTTTCCACCTGCACATCCCGAGGTCTCACTGGGCTTCATATCTAGTATCTTAAGACGGGCATTTTTTCTCATGTTACTGCTTTGTCTTCTTAACACCTGCTTTTAATTGTAAATTTTATCAGCCTTATTTTTTTCCTTTTTTTTTATAACTATGCACTATTTTGGTGTTTTCCAGGGGTAAGTAATGCTGAATGGAACATCTGTCTGCCTAAACATTTCTGTCTTTAGGATTCTTTCCTTGAATTGACTCCCACAAACAGGATTGCTGAATCAAAGGCATTTAAAGGATTGCTTGATCATGTCAGCTAGGGAGATTGGATGAGTAAATGCAGAGAAAGAAATTGAAAGTGCAAGTTTAAAAGCTAAAAATGAAATTCTAGCTATAAACCAGAAAATAAAATCGTACATGCCGATTGATGCATGAAGCGTTACAGTTTGTCATGCTGATTAGCACGTTGCTGGGTATTAAGCCATTCATGGATCTCAGTAAATGCCTGTGAGGTTAGACTTCTTACAAGTAGGTCTGGGGTCCATCACTTTTGCTCCTGGTAATATTCTGACTTCCATACTGTTGGATAGAATAAGAACTAGACTAGGATTACAGTAAAGCAAGGTTTTACTGGTATTAGGATTCTGGTTCATTCATTTCTTAAGTGTTCTTTCCTGCGGCTAGAAGGTTCTGGACTTGAGAACAGTACGCTCACAACTGTAGTCAGACTGAGGCCTTTATAGAAGCCTTCTGTTGTCAGACCAAAGAGCTCTCCTAGGAGTGACTGGCGTCAGGTGGGGATTTGGGCGGGTTGTTAAAGGAGGGATGCCTGGTGCTCCCTGGGAGGGAAAACTTGACTCTGACATAGTGGTGGCCGCCCAGGGGCTGGCTGCACCTGTCCTGTTTCCCTGTCGGGGCTGGGAGGTTAGGTGTGGAACGCATGTGCAACCCCAAGCTGCTCAACTCAGGGACAATTGCGCACCAACCTCAGTGTTTGGTCTTCCCTGTGCTGTTGGCTCTACCAGGGACAAAGGAAGGCATTGGAGAAGATGCACATTCCTCCATTTGTGTTCCAAGTGCCAGTCTCAGTGCTGCAGCCAGGAGCTCTGTCCCCTCCCCTCACGAAGACACTGTCACAACACAGAGGAGGGGTGGGGAGAGGGAAGAGAAGGGTGTGGATCGGGAAGGAAGCGGCCCCCTCAGTGGTCATGCATCTTGGTAGCTAGAATCAGCCTCTGAGCTGATGGACTCCTGCTAACACCCTCAGCTTTCACTTAGCCCGGGTTTGTTCTTGATTTCCTGCTTTAACAGATGAAAACTGGGTTTTAATTGGATTCTGCACATTACTTCTGTGAAACTGCATAACGTAAGCGGTTTAAGTAGTTTCACACTGGCTTTTATTTCATTAGTGAGACTGTGTGTGGATTATAATTCTCATAAACTGATAACATGCTAATTTGGTGGAAACCAAAGTGACAAGGACGCCATTGTGTGTCCTGGCAGTCTGCTGAGAGGGCCGCGCTCTGCCAGGAGACTCCACACACTCAGGAACTTTTCCTCCTTCTCTAAAAATACAGCGAAAATATCTTTAAATTATTTCTAAGTATTAAATTTAAGATTTGCTTAACAGTTTCTCATGTGTTTGGAGAATCACACAGCAATAATGGCAAAATCCAGCTGAAACATCAGATCTCTGATGCTAACACACCGGCCATATGGTCATGCTCTAAAATGCCTTCACATCTTGAAGAATAAAGTCTTGCATGCTGGTAACATTTATCTGAGGAAAAATGCCATACGGAAAACACTTTTATGAAATATAAAAATTGTGGACTATAATGAGTCTCTTTAATCGAAGAGCGTCCTTATGAAAATATTGACTAGGGATTTCCTTTATGGAAACATCCCCGTAATTGGACTTAACATGCAGTCGTGTACGTGAAGCTGACCACTGAGGATGTTGTGGCTAAATGGAATTGGCAGAGTTTCTTTTTACATCAGAGATATCATAGCCAGAGTTCTTTGGTTCAAAATAGAATCATCAAGTCATAAAGTTTTGAGCTGCAAGGAATGTTTTCATCTTTTGATTGGAGGTGGTGATGGGAGAATCTCTGTAAATGACAAAAATTGATGACTTGCAGGACTTGCTGGCCCAAGTTCAGACTTGGATGGAAGCCTTCCTCCTCCCTCCCGTCCGAGTCCTCCCACCACACCAATGATTATCGAACTTTTCTCACATTAGCAGCCAACACTATTCCCTGGGCAGTAACCCTCTATAATTTGTGCTAAGACAAAGCTGTGTTCTTGCAGAATATCTTTTGCCTTTTTTCCTTTTACTTTCTGTTGTTATTTCCCGAAGCCCAACTACTGAAGTTTCATCTTAGTTTACTCTGTGGTGCCAGAACAAAATACCAGAGTGGTGATTTATAAAGAACAGGAACTCATTTCTCACCGTTTTGGTGGCTGGGAAGTCCAAAATCAAGCTGCCGGCAGGTTGCTTATTGGGTGAGTGCTGCTGCTCTCTGCTTCCAAAATGATGCCTCATTGCTGCGTCCTCTGGAGGGGAGGAGGGCTGTGTCTTCACACGTCAAAAGCAAAGGCAAACAAGTCCAGGGCTGAGGGCACCTGAGTCCCACTCACAGCCGCTGAAGCCTCGTGGCCAATGCACCTCTGACTACCGTCATTGGCAATACCTGGATTTTGGAGGGGACACATTCGGATTATTGCAATGTTTAACTTTTAGGATGTTTATTGTTTAGTTGGATCTGCCGGTTCGCTCTGAGGTTTTCCTTTTAGATGAAAGTAGAAGAATAAAGAAGAAACCGTTAGTGCAACTTAGTTGAGCTAGACTTCCTGAAAATATTCTGTAAGTCCCAACAAATATGACCACACAGTCTCTGCATCTGTTCGGAGCAGCACGATGGAGGGAAGGTTTCAGTTAAGCATACTGCTATTTCAGGGTTACCTACACAGGTTTTCACTAACTCACTCACCTCCTATTGGCAGTTTGTCCAGGTGGGCATGCTCACTAATGTCAGGGATTTTTTTTTTTGTACATTTTTCCAAAATCTTAATTATGGTAAAATGTATATCAGATGAAGTTTACCATCTTAGCCATTTTAAAGTGCACACTCAGTAGGGTTAAGCATACTCAACATTTTTGCACAGCTCATCTCCAAAAGTCTCTTTAGCTTGCAAGGCTGAAACCCTTACTCAAATAACAACCTTTCACTTCCTCCTCCCCTCAGCCCCCATGGAACCACCATTCTGATTTCTGTTGCTGAGAGTTTGACCAGTCTCTATGTTACTGGGCTGATTTTGACAGAATTTCTTAAAGTAGAATCTTCTTCCCAACCCACTTATTTCCAATGCTGACTCTGACCTTGTCCTTGAAGCCTTCCCTTACACTCTGTCCATGCCAGCTGCCCACCCATCCTGCTCCAGGGCACCCACATGGCCCCAGCCCCCACCTGCAGCAGCTGTGGGACAGCTCTTACCACTGACATTGGTTCACACAGCCCTGTCCAGGTTCAAGGGTCTTTCTTCTTTGTCAAAGATTAAGATTCTCGAGTTTAGAGGATGTGTCTTCACATTTCTGTATCCTTAGTCCTTCACGGAGGCTTCGACTCTGAGATGGGTTCAAAATAAATGCTGAGAGCATGAGGGGAAAACTCGAGAAACAACTTCAAAGCCTTTATGGTTAAACATTCATTCCTTCCACTTATGTGTTTTCATACATGCTCCAGTTCTAGGATAGGAACTGAAATAAGAAATTCCAGAAAACACATCGTGTGGAGGATGGATGCAATAAAGATGAGTTGGGAATGACCCCGTGTCCTCTTGGGTAAATGGGTAGTTGTCTTTCTCCATTGACGTCATATTTAAATCTACAAGCGTTCAAAGTTTGTCAGGAAAGAATGTGGAGAGGCTCAGAGAGGGAACTTGGGGAGCCCCTACAGTGAGGATGTAGGAGAAGGAGAAGGCTGGAGGGAGGAGGGAGGAGAGAACTGGGAGGCCCAGTGTGTGTGCTGCACCAGCGCCGAGCTGAGGGTGAGTGCATTAGAACAGGCTATGTGTGGGGCTGCCGTGTTTAGCAAATAAAAATACAGGATGTTCAGTTAAATTTTAATTTCAAGTTGAAAACAACTTTAATATAAGTATATCCCATACAATATTTTGGACATACTTACAATAAAAAATCATTGCTCACGTGAAAGTTAAGTTAACTGGGTGTCCTGCATTTTATCTGGCAGCCCCAACAACAGGAGGAAAGCTGGGAATTGACCAAGATGGGGTCTCCCAGTCCAGTTCCATAGTGTGGGGTCCCCAGAGGGGGATGGTAGGAATGACAAGGAATTCTAAGGGAGGTTGGGGGCTCTAGAATTGTCTCTCCCAACTGTAAATAATTTGGCCTTTTCCCCCTCCCTTTACTTTGTTTTCACCTCTGTGTTGAGTTGTTCTCTTTTGAAGACTGTATCCGTCAGTTCATTTCCCAAACAAGTGCTGGAGAATTCCCTCTGCTCACCAGGCTCCGGGGAGGATCAACCGTCTCCCCGCTGTGTGCAGATCCCTCAGCATCATCAGGGTAGTAGCTGGGCACTGAACCTCCTGGGATAACCACGCGCTCACCAGTCTAGATGTGTGCTTGTTTAGAATCCTTGGGGTTTGTTTGCCGCTTATCCAAGTTTAAATTATTTTTATTTTCTTAGACATACATAAAGCAAAAAGAAGGTAACTGCAAACTGTGTTATCTTTTAATTATCTATAGAAATTCTGGGAAAATTGGGTCCCGAAGCAATTGCTGTTAAATTGGGTTTGAGCGAGACCATTGTTGAACATGGTGGGGGGGGGGGACAAAAATGGAGAAGAGTTTTATGTTCAGGTTGTTTTTCATACATGCTCAAGTTCTAGAATAGGAACTGAAATAAGAAATTCCAGAAAACATGTTATCTGGAGGATGGATGCAATAAAGATGAGTTGGCATGCTGTTCCCAGGACCCACATTCAAACACATTTTAAAAAATAGTACTGATCTTATTATCAGCTGAATTGTGTCCTCCTCCAAATTTATATGTCGCCATCCTAATCTCCAGTACCTGAGTATAACAATGTTTGGAGATAAGGAAGGTTTTCAAACTGCTGCTTAAATCAACAGGAGCCGTTCAGGTGGGTTCTGTATGATCTGCCCAGTGTCCTGATGAGAAAGGGAAGGGATTCCAGGGGCCCTGGAACAGAGGGACAGCCGTGTGCAGAGGTGGCAAGAATGTGGCCATCCCCAGCCAAGGTCTCAGGAGACACCACACCTATTGGCACCTTGATCTTGGACTTCCAGCCTCAGAACTGAGAAAACTGTCGTAGGAGTTGTGCAGTGAGTGGAGTGTGTTATGGCAGCCCCAGCAAACTGATTTCAAGACCCTGCATCAGGTACCGGTCCCCATGCGTGCTGAGGTAAAGCATGCTAGTGTCATGTTGATGACGGCCTCTGCAGGGTGAGGCACGGTTGTGGTCTGACTCCCAGCCTGCTCACAGCTCAGAGAGGTCTGTGCACCTGTGTGACCACTTGTTTATTGCTCTTCAGTTTCCCTGCAGCATTGGCTATTTTCATCCTCTGATTTGCTGCTCCAGGGCCCACAATAAATGATGGAAGTGATTGAAAACGTGGCTGTTCAAAACGTGTGTCCACACTCAAGGTCAAAAGTCCCTGACTTCGAGGTATCACTGTGGGCAGAGCTCACCGTGACCTTGCAGGGCGAGTGGTGTCCTAGTCAGGACGGAGTCAGAATGTGACTTGAAATGATCTTGAGTGTGGAAGCTGCTAGTTATGGCTTCAGTAAGTTTTCTTCAGTTATTTCTTACTGTAGTGCTAGCTCAATGGAAAAATATAGAGGGTAAGCATTTGGGAGGATGTTCTACATCCTTTGATGCTCAGATTTTCCTTCTGAAAAGCAACAGAACCGTCAGCCTCCCCCCAGAGAGTGAAAAGAGGCCCAGTGTCTAAACTTACTTGCTGTACTAACAAAGTTATACCCGGTGAGGATGTGTGACAGAGACTCTTTAACTTGATGAAACTGGGTCAGGAGATGTGGTTTTCATGGCATGCTTCACGGCTTTTGTCTTTGCAGTCTTGATATTTGGGTGGGGGGAGGAACGTGGCTGCATCTGAGTTTCCAGGAGCAGCCCAGGAGGGCTGCAGATGTTAAGTTTTATACATGCAGAAATTTCTAGCATTTATTTTTAATCAGGATTTGCGCTTACCAGTAGCCTGTTAAAGTCTGATTATGTGATTAGCTTACTAAGTCACCTTTTGCTCATCAGTCTCCGTGCGTCTCTGCAAACCCCCCCACACTCCCTTTTATCAGCTCCCACGATAATGCTTACTGGAACTACAGAAGTATTTAGCATATCCAGGTTGGTAAAATTTAAATATCTCTTTTCAGACATTATTTTCTGTATTGTATGCAGGTTTGCAAAAAGATTCTTAAATCAGAACTTGTCAAATTGTCATCTTAACATCATAAGCAAATTTCTTTGGCCGGTGAAGTTTGTGGTTTTCTTCCGTAGAAACTGTTTTTTTTTTTTTCCTTGACATTTCATTTCCTCCATGTTTTAAAATATTAACTTGATAGTTTAGACTTATAAGAAATTTGCAGAGATGTTGCAGCCTGTTCCTATGTCCCTCACAATGAGTTCTCCCCCTGTTAGCAGCTTTCGTTACAGTCGGGCGTTGATCACGACTAAGAAGTCAACACTGAAACCCTTTTTGAGTTATAAAAATCTTTATTTAGTTTTACCGATCTGTAAAAATTTTGGAACAACATTACATAGCAACTTTCAAGGATACTTTTGAAAGGAAAGCATCAAAAGGAATGGACACAAAAGCAAATTAAATTGTGTGTGTTTATCATTTAGGAATTTAAAGTTTAGTCATCTTATCAAAATTATCTTTTACTGCTTTTTAACTTAACATGGCATTACTTAGCTTAGGATTTTCTTGAGGTTAACAATTCCATTTTGCTAACGTATCTTCAGTTTCTACTTGACCTTACTCTGAAAATCTGAAATCTGAAGTGCTCCAAAACTTGAAATGCTTGAGCACAAATGTGGTGCTCAGAGAATCTGGCAAGGGACGCTGAACTGGGAAATATGATGCAGATGTTTCAAAATCCGAAAAAATTTGAAATCTGAAATACTTGTGTTGCCAGACATTTCAGATGAGGGTCGTTTGACCTGCGTTCTTCACCGAGACAGCAACAGAGAACATCTGTAAAGCTGCCCCTCTGCCAGTTGTGTCTGTCTGTTAGCGAAGAAGACTTGGCACTTGTTCTTAGAAGTGGCATTTTTAATGACGTTGGTCCACTCTCCTTAGCACCCTTTTGAAGTGTTTCTCTATCTCTTTGTACTTAGAGGGGGGTCTAGGACATCTTAGCTGACGGTGGGGATCCACCTGGGGCTTTGTTACTCGTGTCGTCAGACAGGGAAAGGATGAAGTTAAATGGTGCCAACCTGTACAGCTGGGTGAGAAATGGGTTAATACAGCCCATTTCGGGGGTTTTTACTATTTAGCCGATCAGAGTGAGAGAACCACAGGGCAAAAGAGATATTAATATCTTCTTGGGTTTGTGTTTATAACCATGTTTTGGGCGATCATAGATATCTTCCTTCTTAAAATTCACTTATTCACTTTTTATTTTCATGAGCCATCAATTATTTAATAAGAAATGATCCTGTCTTAATTATATCCACAGACAGCTTTGGACCATGTTACTTAGGAAGGAGAATGCCTATTTAGAAATACTAACGTTTGGATGTACATCTCTATTTTATCTCTGTATTTTCGTTACAGCTTAAACTATTTGAGTGGAAATTTGAAGTAGGAGGTTTGTGGGAAGGGCAAGGAGGAGGTCATGCAACAGATGTTATTTTAGACTCGAAATGGTATTATGATTTAAGTTAGTTTTAATGGATCTGAGTGTGATATTCGGACTATTAAGATAGAAAGAAAAATCATCATTTATACTTTTCTAATCCACCTTTGGGTATGTTATTATGTGTGTGCGCGTATGTATATATATGTCCATAAAACTTATTTTTTTTTTTTTTTTTTTGAGACAGAGCCTCCAGCTGTCCCCCTGGGTAGAGTGCTCTGGCATCACAGCTCACAGCAACCTCCAACTCCTGGGCTCAAGCGAGTCTCTTGCCTCTGCCTCCCAAGTAGCTGGGACCACAGGCGCCCGCCACAACGCCCGGCTAAAAACTTATTTTTTAAAATATATCCTGAAGGCTGGATGTGGTGGCTTATGTCTGCAATCTCAGCACTGTGAGAGGCCGCGGTGGGTGGATTGACTGAGCTCAGGAGTTGGAGGCCAGTCTGTGCAAGAGCGAGACCCCATCTATAAAACTAGTCAGATGTTGTGGCAGCCCCTGTAGTCCCAGCTACTCTGGAGGCTGAGGCAAGAGCATTGCTTAAGTCCAAGAGGCCAAGCGTTTGAGATTGCTGTGAGCTATGACGCCAAGGCACTGTACCCAGGGTGATAGAGTGAGACTCTGTCTCAAAAACAAGCAAACAAAAAATCCTGAAACTCGCATTTCCTACCATTAAGTATGCTCTTCCCCCTGGTAAATCTGACTTGGAGAAGTTTGGAAGTCACACTTTATTATGTGCCAGAAATAGAGACAGTGATTTATGGATAGAAGAACCAGAGTTATACTTTGTTACTAGGGCCCATGTAATTGAATTTTCTAAGTATTAAACAGACATTTTCTTTTTTAATAATTTTGTTTTATTGGTAAATACAGAAAATTAATAAATGTTATTCAGTCAAGTGAGGAGTTCCCCTTCCTACCCCATCCATGCCAGGAGCACAGACGTGTCTAAATGATTTCCCTGAAGCGGAGTGGGAAGAGGGCAGGCAGCACAGTGTGTGACCTTGGTGTTTGCTGACTTCCATCCTTCCCTCGCGATTCCAGAGAAACAACATAACATGGGTTGTTACGGCCCGTCCTGCACTTTGCCATCTTGTGTTGTTTCAGACTGCCAGCAGCCGAGGGAGCGACTTCCTTATAGCTAACTGAGGACCCATCGGATTTCTATCCGAGGAGTTTGGGGTTGCCTTGGAGTGATTGGGAGAAGTTAGCTTTTTCATTTCTAGCTGTTGGATACATAGCTTAGAATATTGCAAGTACCCTGTTCACCTTTTTACTCTTTAATTGCCAGGAATGGAAATTGCATACCAGACTGTGAAAATAGGAAACCAAATAAAACCTTGTATCTGTATGAAGTGGTTAATGGATCTGCTCATTTCTGTCTCCCTCCCTCCCTCCCTCCCTCCCTCCCTTCCTTCCTTCCTTCCTTCCTTCCTTTTCTTTCCTTCTGTCTTTTTGTTGTTGTTGTTGCCCAGATAGAATACAGGGGCATCATCATAGCTCACTCCTGAGCTCAAGCTATCCTCCCTCCATCTTCTGAGTACCTGGGACTAGAGGCATCCACCATGACACTGGACTAATTTTTCTATTTTTAGTAGAGACGGGGTCTCACTGTTGCTCCTGAGCTCTTGCAATCTTTCCTAAGTGACCCAATCCTGATGGGGGAATCTACGAGAGAATCTCCTAGAGCAGGAATCTACTCTTTCCTAAGTGACCCCATCGGGATTGGGGTCTCCCTAATGGGCAGATTTCTTTCCTGTCCTTTTGAGTGTCCTGGAGCAGGGTTGAATTTATAAGTAGAATGATTACGCCTAAGACTTAGGAAACTTGAAGGCAAATAAAATTGAGTGATTCTCCTCCCTTCACCCTCATCTCCTACAATTACTTTTTGGCATTTGACGTGCACACGGACAGGATTGGTCAACCTGCCAGGCCCGTGGGCTTGTTGGCTGCCCAGCGCCTGCCGCAAGCTGCACCCCATGCTGTGCACTCACAGCCCCTCCCCCCCATCTCTACTGTCTTTCCTTTCTGCCTCTCTGCCCGACTCCCAGCCCTGTCCTGCCTGGCTCTGCACCCCTGTTCTCGTCCCCCAGTGTCCAGGTCCCCCCTCGTGCCCTGTCATGCCACACGGCACACATCCGCTCCTTTAACACCTCATCTCTCCTCAGCCCTGGGCAGGGACCTTCTGGTGTATTTCCCTTCCTCTCCCAACCCCAGCACAGAAATTGGCCTGCGTGTCTTTGTGGTTGTGCAGGTATCTGTTAATGAATGCCTGAGTAATGGTCCTGAGAGTCCAGTGTAAGGTGAACGCCTCCCTAGTCTCCCTGGGTAACTCCTGCCCACAGGGCAGCTCTCCTGTTGTGCTCTGAGCAAGGCGCCTGGGACTGACACCCCGGCCAGCCCTGTTTGTCACCTGGTGATGGTCTTGCTGCCTTAGAGCTCTTGTCCTGTCACCCTTTCTCCAGGGCTGTGGCAGCACAGTACCCCTGACAGATGAGGACACCTGTCACCTGGGGCAGTAGGGGTGGGGTGGAGGCTGGATGCTGAGGCCCCGTCAGTGCGGGACCCCATCTGACCAGGTAACCCTGTCTACCGGAGGCCTCTCTGTGGCATGCTCGGCGTGTCCAGAGCACCAGCATGAAGCAAACACAGGATGGTGTGAGTCAGGTTCTCCAGCCTGCTACCATCTCATCCTGAGTCCCCTTCGAGTAGCTCTGTCCCTGCAACATCTGGCTACACTGTGTGGCCTGAACACCAGGGATGCTGGTCCTCTCAGAAGTACCTTCCTATAGCTGGAGCTGATGTGTTGCCCTCTGATTGGAGAAGGCCTGCACTCTGCCACCTGGTGTGCACACTGCGGACTGAAGCCACAGCGACCGGCACCTCTTTCCTGGGCCTCTTGTTCTGGCAATAAGAACTTTGCATGTCTTTCAGTGCTGGTCAAAATCCAAATGAGACCCCATTTGACGTGCACCCCTTCTACTGGGGCGTGAACATTGGAATTTTCACATCAGTTCAGACACAAGTCTGGAAGCCAATCTTAGAGTAGCCTGGGGGCCGGGCTGAGAACAGAGTCTCAGTGGTCCTGGGTACCTGCTTCCATGGAGGACTTTCGGAACCTTCTGTAAACCTGGTTATGTTGGAGTTTTCTGGGCTTCGGTTCTTTCTTCCCTGTCTCCTCTAAACCCAGCTTGAATTTTACTGCCTGCCTTATAACTGCTATTTGTTAAAAATTAGGTAGATTTTTTTTCATACTGGTAAAATGATGAACATATTAGCAATTTACAGACAGCGGGTATATATATATATGTTTAATATCTCAAATGCAAGCCACATTTGCCCCCTGCCTATGTTCCTCATAAGGACATTACGACTGGGAGATGATACAGTGTGAGGAGTGGCAGTGTTGGCGGCTCAGCTTCTCTCTTTCCTGATGGCATTTAGATGAACATACTCTTGCTAGACCCCCCGGGACACGTGTACGCATCACACCAGTGTGGCCCAAGCCCTGGGGTGGCTGCAAGACTCGCCTTGTTCCCATCTTCTGGGTGGAGAGCAGAGAACACTGAGCTTGCTGTGCTCTCAGTGCTGTGGAAGGCCCTTAGCAAACGAGGCTTTCTGCCCTAAGGGGCAGAAGTGTGTGTCTGCACTGTGGTTGCAGGTGGGTACTGGGCACTGTGTGGTTTGGCTGCAGCCTCTGTCATACCCCGTGCCGTGCCACATGGTGAAGTGTGGGAGGTGTGGGGCAGCCCCCAGACTGCACCCAACAGACTCCTCCAGGACCATCCTTTTGTCTGAAACAAAGCTGACTGGTTTTGCTCCATGCACAAAATCTCCCAGATTCTCTAGCATATTGGATTGTCACCATTAATGCAACTTGTAATTTTTTAAAATTTTTTAAATTGGTGATAAAAGTTGTATATATTTATGATGTACCACATGATGTTTTGATAAATGTACAGATTGCATCACTAGAATAGCTAGATCAAGCTAATTAACATGCATTTTACCTCACATACTATTTTCTTTGTGGTGAGAACACTTAAATTCTATTCTCTTAGCAATTTTCAAGTACATTGTATACTAGCCAGGCGTGGTGGCTCACACCTGTAATTCTAGCCCTCTGGGAGGCTTGAGCTCACAAGTTCAAGACCAGCCCGAGCGTGTGCAAGACCCTGTCTCTAAAACATAGCCAGGTGTTGTGGTGGGCACCTGTAGTTCCAGCTACTTGGGAGGCTGAGGTAAGAGAATCACTTGAGCCCAGGAGTTTGATGCTGCTGGGAGCTATGACAGCACGGCATTGTACCGAGGGCAACAAAGTAAGACTCTATCTCAAGAAAAAGAAAAGTATACAATATACTATTATTAACTACATAGGCAGTCCCTTAGTTACAACCATCTGACATAAAATTCACACTTACAAACAGAGGCTATTCTGGGCTATAGGTAAATGTACCTGTTTCAACTTAACCCATAAAAAGTCAACTGAAAAACAAACCTACAGGACCTACCTTGTTCGTAACCTGGGGACTGCCTACAGTTGCCCTGAAGTACCGCAGACGTCTTGGACTTACTTCCCCGTCTAAATGAAATCTTGTTCCCTCTGACCGATGTCTCCCCCTTCGCCCACCCCCAGGTCCTGAGACCCCCCGTGCTGCTCTCTGCATTGAGCCTGGTGTTTTTAGATTCCCCATGTGAGGTTGGGCAGTGTCTTCATCTTTCCGGGCCTGCTCATCGTACTTTACAGACTGCCCTCCAGGCTTATCCGTGTCCTCCCACAGGGCAGCACGTCCTCCTCTGTGAAGGCTGCATCATATTCTATTGTGTGTGTGTCACATCTTGTTTATCCTTCATCCACTGGCAGGGACTTAGCTTGATTCCTTATCTTGGCTACTGTGAACAGCACTGCACAGAACACAGGAGTGCAGGTGTCACTTTGACGTGCTGATTTCGTGTCCTTTGGGTATATACCCCACAGCATTGCTGGGTCATGTGGCAGTTCTGTTTTTTAATTTCTTGAAGAACCCCCATGCTGTTGGCTACACTAACTTCCATCCCCACCGGCAGTGTGTGTTCCCTTTTCTCCACATTGTCTCCAATGTTTATTGCCTTTAGTTGTTTTGGTCAAAGCCGTTCCAACAATGTGGGGCAACATTTTATTATAATTTTAATCTGCACATCTCTGATCGTTAGTGATGTTCAGTATTTTTCACAAACCTGTTTGCCGTTTGTATGTCTTTTTTGAAAAATGTGTACCTGGTTTCTTTGCGCGTGTTCTAATCGGATTATTTTCTTGGTTTTGAGTTGCGTGCGGTCCGTGTGCGTTTTAGATAGTCACCCCTTCTCAGCTGAGTCATTTGCATATATATTTCCCCCCATTTTGTATGTAGTCTCTTCACTCTGTTGATTGTTTCCTTTGCTGTGCTAAAGAGTTTGATTTACTTCAGGGAAACCAGGTTGCACTGATTGCATTTGTACTAAAGAGTTTGATTTAACCCCAGTTGTTGACTTCTGCTTTCTTCTTCTTTTTTTTTAATTGTTGTGTATTCATTGAGAATACAAGAAACAGGTCACACTGATTGCATTCTGCTTCCTTTGTGTGCTTTTGAACTTTTACCCAGAAACTCCTGGCCCATTCCTAGACCAATTTCAATAAGCTTTGCTCCCTTGTTTTCTTCTAGTGGTTTTACAATTTTTAATGTTAGGTCTGTCATCCATTTTGACATGATTTTTGCATGTGGTAGGAGATGAGAGTCTAACCGCGTTTTTCTGCGCGTGAATCATCAGTTTCCCGGCATCATTTATTGCAGAGACTGTCCTTTCCCCATTCCCTGTTCTCGGCATCTTTGTTGAAAATCAATGGACTGTAAATGCATGGATTTATTTCTGGGCTCACTATCCTGTTTCACTGGTCAATATGCCTGTTTTTATGGCCAGCACTATATTGTTTTGATTATTATAGATTTATAGTAGATCTTGAAATCTGGGAGTGTGATGCCTCCAGCTTTACTATTTTTACCCAAGATTACGTTAGCTATTCTGGAACTTTTGTGGTTCCATACAAATTTTAGGATCATTTTCTTCTATTTTAGTGAAAAATGCCATTGGAATTTTGATAGGGCGTTTATTGAATTTGTAGATCACTTTGGGTAGTATGAACATTTTAATAATATTAGTTTTTCTGATCATCAATGTTTTATAGTTTTCAGCATTCAAATTGAATTTCCCCTCCTTGACTAAATTATTCCTTTTTATTTTGTGTAGTGTATTTTCTGACATACTGAATTGCATTTTTAATGCAGTTTTCATTAAATAGAAAGTTTTGTTTTAAGATTTATCAGGCAATTCTTTTTTGGCAGGGTGCTATTAAATTTTTCCTTAGAAATGATAACATGGAGAGGGAGCTCTCTGTAGGGAGAGCTAATATTTGAACACCTTTCCCGTAAACCCCACCATAAGGAAATTTTAAAAATATGGATTTAGTACGATTAGATACAATAAAATTTTGATATACTTAGGGTCTCTGAATATACCTTTTAAGCTTATTGTAAAACTACTTCAGTGCATGAATTTCTTTAGGATAGTGCCTGTTAGCTAGATATTGGGAAGGTCTTTAAAGACTAGAAATAAGAATCAGTAACTTTGTCAGGAAGGACGTTCACTGAAGAGATCCGTAACGTCCTTTTCTCCTTATTTGAGAGCTGTAGCCTTTGTACTGAATAATTTTTCTTCTGCTTGTTGATATCAGGCCCTCATCTCTTCTCTGCCTTTAGATGTTCTTTAAAACAGGTGGATGACAAGTGCATTCACTCGGGCAGGCGTGTCACAGATCACTGGTGCCTCTGAGAGGAGGGCTCTCTTCTAAGCACTAGGACTCCTTCAGCAAAACCAAGATCCCTGCCCTCATGGAGTTTGTATTCCAGTGAGGGGAGACAGTGTCCAATGTAGCGAGGAGGTGGATCCTGTGATTTGTGTGAAGGTGACTGGTGCATGGGGAAGGCAGTGAGGGCATTGGGTGTGCT
Source organism: Otolemur garnettii (assembly GCF_000181295.1). Lineage (NCBI taxonomy): Eukaryota > Metazoa > Chordata > Mammalia > Primates > Galagidae > Otolemur > Otolemur garnettii. The sequence goes on along the minus strand of NW_003852470.1, from coordinate 5,594,975 downwards.
GGGGCTCAGAGGTGCATTACAACTTTCAATGGTAGTGGCAGGCCAATTGGCAAAGGAGTCCTGGGGGCTCTGCTCTGAAGGAGGGGAGCAGCTGAGCCAGGTGGTCACCAGGGGGAGAACCTTCTCTGGTGGGCACCAGTAGTTATGCCCTAACGGGCAAGGGTGGCAATTTATGGATCCCATGTTTTGCAGCGTGTCTGGAACAACGAGGACAGCGGTGGAGCGACGGAGGTAATGGGGACGGGCGCGCTCGCTGTGGCCGTGTAGTCCTGTGGGTGGGCCCGCACCTGTACTGCAGTTGTTCAAGTTTATGATAACGCTTTGTCCTATACAATGGGGTTTTCCTGCTGGAATGTCCATGGCATGGTGTCTGAGGCTTCTGAATGTCCCCTACTGACTGTGTTTCCACTTAACCCAGCAACCTGGATGCTGCTTTTTGCCTCCTCATGACAACAACACAGTTGCTTTAAATTCAAAGCAAGTGGACTTCATTTCATTATTCTATATGCTTCTTGTTTAGACAGAACTGGGAGTGTTACATTTTGCAACTTTTAACTGTGTAGACAAATAATTAGCTTGTGAACAGCATGCTGAGTTCTACAAACAAGTAGTGAATCTGGAAAGTAATTAAAATTAGTCAATATAGTGAGCCTTTGTGGCTCTACCTTCCCCTGCATGCTAAGATCTCATCTAAGCAATATTAATAAAAAAATAAAAAATCTTGGCTAAACGTCTGTTGCAGACTCCTGTCCAGTTTGCGTCTTCTTTGTGGGACGGGTAATTAGAGTTTGGGGTTTAGGTAAAGGGAAATCGATTTGATCCTTTTTTATTTGTCTGAGTGAGACAAATAACTGAAATGTCTATAATTTGTCATGAGATAAAAAAATGTTAAAAGATACGAATTTTGTTCAAGGAGATTAATCTTAATAAACCAGCGTTTTATATTCTCTAATTAAAATTCTGATAGTCAACATAATGATCAATGTTAATTGTCCATTTGGTAATTACAAAGTGCAGCTCTAAATTTTGATAAGATTAGTAAAATGGCCTCTTCTAATATTTTTATAATGTCTGTATAAAAATAATAGCTTGGAAATTAGAACTATGAATAGTATCTATTTATTTTATTTACTTACTTAAGACAGAGTCTGACTTTGTCACCGTGGGTAGAGTGCCATGATGTCATAGCTCACAGCAACCTCAAACTCTTGGACTCAGGCAATCCCCTTCCCTCAGCTTCCTGAGCAGCTGAGGCTATTGGTGCCCACCACAATGCTTGCCTAATTTTTCTATTTGTACTAGAGATGGAGGTCTCATGCTCGCTCATGCTGGTGTTAAACTCCTGAGCTCAGGCAATCCACCCACCTTGGCCTCCCAGAGCCTAGGATTACAGGCATGAGCCACCCCGCCAGCCGTATGAATAGTATCTATATGCCAGTGCATGCGTTAATATATATTTAGAGTGATAATCTTCTTGAATACTTTTTTCAATAAGAAGATATCCAAGAGACTTTTCCCCACAAAATGTGATGTGAAAACATCTATAAGGTATACTTGCCAAGTGCTGACAATTAACTTACTCCAGGTACCAGATGGTCTTATTAAGATACTAATTAATGTCAACCCTGACAAGTGAAGCTAATGTTTAAATTCAGCTGCCAGGACGCTTGCTCTCTGGTATCGTACTCCCAATAGACGGTGAGGTTTATGAGTGCTTCAACAGCCTCCGGTACACATGACGCCTTTGTAAATGTTTAAGTGAGTGAATAAATTGTGTGATGGTTCTACATTCAGTGTCAAAGAAATAAGAATTATAAAATATGTCAGCCTTCTAAGTTTTGATTTATTATAGCTTGACCTTACTTAATTATGTTTGGGGGGCATATCAGTCTTACCCTATTAATACAAATGTTAAAGTATCCATGTGATGTGTTTGTGAATGCTCAATTTTATTAATGAGCCACTGGCTCTTTAATAGTGGAACCCTTATTTTATAATAAAACCCATAACCATATTTGTTTAGCTTGAAGCGTTTTGTCGTAGTTGATCCCTGGGTTAGGGATACTTTCTTAATGTGACGTATCGGGTATCTTAAACCAGTATTCAAAATAATAGTCAAAAATTAAACCCTACAGCCCTGCCCATTAAAACCACTAAGAAAATAAAGCTCTAACTGTCAATTGTTATAACTTTACATTTTCTGGATAGTGCAAATCTGTGTAGTAAGTCCAGAAACTGAATTAAGACTTACAGCAAATAGAATAGAAAGCACAACACAAAAATATTGACAGATGTTGGATTGGGTTAGGTTTATTTAGAAACTCTCTCCAAGGCAAACAATAGTAACAAAAAAACCCAACATCAGAAGTAATAATAGAATTCTGTAGGTTCAATTATGAAGCATACATGTAAAATCAATAGTTTTTCCTAATATACACATAAAAATATAGACAATGTCCAACATCTTATTGGAAAATGCATTGCCCACAACAGAAACACAAAATAAAAAGACTGACTTAAGATCCGTATGATGAAAACCACACAATATTTCCTGATGGTGTAAAAATAGATTTGAACAAATGCAGAGGCAGTTTATGTGTCTAAATGGGAAGGCCGATATTGTAAGCCTCCTCAATTAATTTAAAAATTCAATGGAATTCCAATTTGAATCCCAGTGGGACTTGTTTCAAACTCAATAATGTGGTTCTAAAGTTCATGCAAAAGAATAAATTGGCAGAGATACTAAAGAAAAATGTGAAAAACAAGAGTAATGAGGTAGGAGTTGCGATACAAAATAGCAAAACCATTTGAAAGCTACAATATTTAAAGTATTAATTAAATTGAAACTAGCTAGTCTGCTTCTACGTCAGTATAAGAGCAGAAAGGAGTCCATTAAAATATCAGCGTTAATTGGGCATGCCTTTCAGGAGATTGTGGGTTTCCAGTTTTCTTCTTTATATGTTTTTTAATATTGTATAGTAAAAGTCACCCTTTTTAGTTCTGGATTTTCACACATACGTCTAGTTATGTAGCCGTCACAAAGTACAAGATTCGGAATATTTCCCTTCCCCTGAAACATCCCCCGTGCTCCTTATGGTCCATCCTCTTCCCTTTGTCACAGTAAATTTGCCTTTTCCAGAATGACCTAAGAATGGCTCAGACAGTGTGTTGCCTTCCGTGGTGAGATTCAGTCATGTGTATATATCAGTCGTTTGTTCCTGTTCATCACTGACTAGGATGCCATCCTGAACGTGTGCCAGGATTTGTCTGTCCACTTACTAGGTAGTGGACAGTAGGACTGTCTCTCACATTCGGCCATTACGCATAAAGCTGCTGTACACATTGTGCAGAGGTCTTTGTGTGAGCTTATGTTTTCATTTCTCTCAAGTAAATACTGAGCAGTATGATAATTAGGTCAAGTGCTAAGTATATTATCAACTATGTATGAAACTGCCAATTCTTCTCCAAAATGTCTATGCCGCGTTCTGCCTTTAGACCAGCACAAAGCAGGTCAGGTTTAGTTTCTCTGCATCTTTCTTTTTTTTTTTTAATTTTAACCATTCTAAAGGTGTATCCCAGTATGGTTTAAATCTGTACGTTCCTATCGACTCGTGACACGGAACGTGTTTTCACATGTGTCTGAGCCATTTGTGCACCTGTTTTGGTGAAATGTCTGCTCCATTTTTTCCCTAATTTTTGATGGGTTGCTTTCTTCTTATGAACTGGTAAACTCTTTATATATTCTGGTCGCAGATCCTTTACCAGATAAGTTCTCCAGTTCTGCCGTCTGCCTTTTTATTTTCTTTACAGTGTCTTCACAGAGCAAATATTTTTAATTTTTATAAACTTTATTTTCTTATTTTTTTTTTGTTTTATGGTTCATGCTTTTGTATCCTAAGAAATGTATGCCAAGCCAAGATCATAAAGGTTTTCTATCTTGTCTTTAAAACGTTTAAGTTTTGCATTTCTGTTCTTGATACATTTTGAGTTAATTTTTGCCCCTGGTATAAGGTATGGCTTGATTCTTCCTCACTTTACTCTCCTTCCCTTTTCATGTCTAACTGTTAATAGCTCCATTTGTTGAAAAGACTGTAGTTTCACAGTGATTTTTCTTGGCACTTTGTTGAAATCAGTTAGCCATATGTTTGGTCATTTGATGTATCTGTATTTCTGTCCTTTTCAGCACCACACCATCCCCCCCTTTTTAACACCTTGACTAGGTGAGATTTATTGAAAGAATACAAGGGTGTTCAACATAAGACTATCTATCAATCAGTGTAATATACCACATTAATAGAGTGAAGGAAAAATACACCCTGTCTTAATATCTGTAGATTTATAATATGTCTTAAAGTCAGGTATATGTCAGGTATATGTCCTTTGATTTTGTTCAAAGTTGCCACAAGTATTTATAATTTTGTACTTTTCCATGGAGAGTTTAGAATCAGATTATGTAAATATCTGCTGGCACTTTAAAACTATAGCTTTACCAACATCTTAGCAGTACTGGGCCTCCCAATCCATGAACATGGTATACTTTGACATTTTGAGGTCTTACTTGTTTCCCTTGTCATGTTTTTATGGGTTTCAGTGTATTATTTTGTGACTTTAAAATATTCTCTTTATGACTTTGTGTTCTCTAATTCATCATCACTATCAGCATCCTTAAAGCCACCATTCCTTTATGTAGGCACCACTGTGCTAACATCATTAAATGCATATTTAAGAATTCTGGATTTTATAGTCATTATCCCAGTTGCACAAGTAAGGAGTCTGAGGCTCAGAGCAGTTAAAAATCCTGTTCTCCTTTATACAACATCTTCAGTCATGGTCAAATGATTATTCCAAACTATCTGACTCAGATGCTTTGACTCAAACTAATTTCAAATCAATATCATAGTAAAACTTGCGTTGCCCCCAATGAGATCCACTGCCTTGCAACACCTCCCCCTGTCTGCGCTCTGCCTGCCCTCCCTCCACGTGTGTTTCTATATCTCTGTAACCTTTTCTTTTTGTTTGTTTGTTAAACCAACCGGTGGTCACAGACACCATGACACGTGTTGTCTGTGGTTTCAGGCATCTCCTAAAAATAATTCTGCTGCATAGTCACAATAATGTTATGATACTCGTGAAGATTCACAATGATTCCCTAAAAAAATGTAATGTCTCTCCCCTATGAAATGTTCTAAATTAACATTTTCTTTTCTTTTTTTCTGCAGTTTTTGGCTGAGGCTGGGTTTGAACCCGCTACCTGTGGTATATGGGGCCGGTGCTCTACTCCTTTGAGCCACAGGCGCTGCCCCCCATTGACTTTTTTTAAGGTTTCCAGCCAGTTGTCTTTTCAAGCATCCCATATTCTGGATCCATGAATCATTTCCTCATGACTGAACGTTTTTAGTAAAAAATACTACCCAAGCGGTGTGTGCTTTGCATTCTAGCTCACCAAGGGGACCAGACTATAGTTAGAAGAATTTCCAGGGCTGCACCTTCAGTTTGATTGAATATCTTAGTCCCCAGAGACCCTTCATCTAATGTTTTTAGTGCCCACTGAGCATCTCTGCCTGAATCGTCCATTCCTTTAGGAGCTGAATTATCTTTCTTCTGCAGGTTTTAGTTGTAGTCTTCTGTGGGGAACAGCCTCACTTCCCCCCAACCCCACCCACCTCCTATGCTTCTCTGAGGTGTATATAATATTCCCCTTCAAGGTATCCTTTGCTGTCTGTTTATTTTTATACTCAGATTATCCCAAGAGTCCCACCCGTGGCCAGAGGAGCCTCCTCAAGCCACCTCCCTTGTCCTTTTATCATGGCCCAGCTATCTGGAACAGTCAGGCCCCAGACCCCTTTGTGGTCATCCTGGGTGAGGCTGTTTTCGTCACCTGCTGGCCTACCTACCCTAGGAGCTCAGCGCTTTCCACACCCTGCACACTCCTTGAATGTCTGTTGAGCGTTGCACTTGTTAGCAAACTACACTGCTCTGAAGCTTCTTGCCATTTTATCCCTATCTTCTCAGTTTCTTTTGGCACATTAAAACTTGGGAAACTTCAGCTTTCTCATGCCTATGGAAAGGGGTGGCAAGGGATGGAAGTGGAGCCCCTTGGGATTAGCTGCCTGCCTTGTGCTTTCCTTTAAGCCCCTGCTAGGTGGGGACATTGCTCCTGCAGGATTTCTCTTGGGTACCAACAAAGTGAGTCATATGCCACCCTGATAGGCAATTTTGAAAATAAATATTAAGCCATTTATTGCTAAAATCACTTTGGTAGCTTATGTAGTTGTAAGCGACAAGTTCCTGGTTGTCTCTTATGATGTGCCTGTTTGAGCATATAACCATGTGCCATCTATGTGTGTTCTATGCATATAGGAGGATTTTGTAAATCAATAACATGGTATCCATATTTCTATCACATAATAATCTCATATCTTAAATCTCTTTTGTCCTCTTTATGCTTTTTAAATTTAACTAACATTGGTATGTTACAGACTTCTTCTTCATTACATTATCCAACCAACGTGAATAAAATTGAGTACAGTTTCTTTTTCTAATTCATATAGGTATTTACTGTACCCAAGGAAGAGTTTCAACTTTATAACTGTGATAACAGTAGCTTCCTTAACGAACAGAAGTCAAACAAAATGTATGGACAGATTAATTTTTTTCCTGAATAATAAGAGTTTATTAAGACTGTTCTTTTGATGGGAGTATGTTTACAGGCACTCTATATCATGCCATAAGATTAGGAAAATTTTAAATTCTCTAAGGTTCGAATACAATCTGATTTATTGAGTGTATAAAAATAAAATATAAAAATTTCTGCTTTGCTGTCTGTCTTGTTTTAGTATCAGATGAATTATAATAAGAAGTTGCATACAAAGTATATAGTCCTCATATCATAAAGGGTAAGTTTTATAAGTAAAGTTTGATTGTAATTTATTTTTATCTTTCACAATAAATGGGAATCGGGGTTTAAATTATTACATTGAATAAGTAACAAATAATTGTTATGGGTAACTTAAGAGCCAAATATTCCCTTTTGTTACATTTGCCCAATAAACATCTTCCTACAATTACTGCTACTGTAAAATTGAAATTGATTTTGTTTTTAAAATTATATTTCTTTCCTTTTAGTGTCTGGAATGATATGAGATGCTAGTCCTCTATGAATTCAATCACATATTCAATTTAAGTTTAAGAAACACGTTTAATTTTGTTGGTAGTAGTTTAAAATAGTTGATGACATTAATGTTGGTTATCAACTGTACTATTTTTTTATTTTATGTAGTTTTTTTTATAAACATTCCTCACTTTATGATTCTTTATAAAACAAGGAAATCACACTACCTTAGAAACGAAATGAGTAAAAGTTAACCATATATTGACTGAAGGAATCATGGGACTGAGTTATCTTCATGTGAATAAAGGAACATAATGCAGTTTTTAATTTTATGTCGGGTTGCATATATGAGCAAGTTACTGTAAATCCAAATGATGTGAGTGAAGGCCCAGTTTTCCAGGAACCTTAGTTTTAACTCTAGTGCCCTCTTGAATCTTTTTATCACATCCTATATTTAATCAGATATTTAATTGACAAAACATGACGTCACCTTGGGAAGGCACAGTGATGCCAATGACTTTCCACGTATGTAACACAGGCACTGCATTCTCTGCTCCATTGTGCAACCCTTTTCTTTCTTTATTTTTAGTTATTATTTCTTCCTATACTCCTCTCCTTCCCCTTCATCCTAAAAGGATTTTGAGACAGATTTCAAAAAATACCCAGTGATATGAACACATAAGTGAGGAAATCGAACCAACAGGAAGAGCAGCCTTATTTTTATTTCAGCAAATATAAAGTGAAGGAAAAACTTGGCAAGGATTATCGGATTTATAAGGATTTTCCCAAGTATATTCTTATTATTATTTTAAATCTGGGTAAGATATTACATGGTTTATAAGGGCAAACAGTTTGACTTCTCCTGAAAATCACCCGTCCTCTGTACCAGCTGCTCCATTCTCAATTCATCGTCCATGGTGGTGCCAGTCCTTTGATCTTGGCATATTTTCTTCTCAGATGCTTCAAAATCATGGTTTCATCCCTGGTCCTCTAAAATCTCACAATGGTGACGCTCAGGAGTGCCGGCTGTCAACGGGCCTTTTCATTCCAGCTATGTATTTTCTTTATTGAAATACTTAGTATCATTTAATTAGCATTTTTTTATTTGTGCAAGCTTTTCTTAAGGTAGAATTCATATAACAGTGAATTTATGTATTTAAAGTGTATGATGTAGTGGTTTTTAGTACATTCACAAAGTTGTTTAACTGTTACTGCCATCAAAATGTAATTACACAATGTGTGATCTTCTGTGACTGGCCTGTGGATTTCTGCAAAGAAGTCGGCCAGAATTGCCAGGGATTGCAGTGAATTTGCAGATCAGTTTTGGAGAATGTTCCCATCTTCCCAATACCAAGACTACTAATAAATGCTCATGGATATGTTCCCATTTATTGGTTTTCTCTGATTTCTTTAACAACATTTTCTTTTTCTTTTTTTAACAACATTTTCGATATGAGCAACGTTCAGCGTGTACATCTTTTCTTAAATATTCTTGTTTTATTCTCTTTGATAATTTGGTAAATAGGCTTATCTTCTGAATTGTATTTTTGGATTGCCCATTGCTAGTTTATAGAAAGGCAATTGATTTTTACATTTTGAATCCGTATACTGTAATCTGCTGAACTTATCAGATCTAATGGCTTGTATGATGACTTTTCTATTTTATAAAAATAGCTTTTTCTATCTCCGTTTTCTCTGCTCTTTCTTTCTGGGGTTGCAACTCATTGACTCTCTTATATGGATTCTCTGAGTTTTTTTTTTTTTTTTTCCATTTCTTTCTCTCTCTTTTCTTTGAGACAGAGTCTCACTCTGTCACCCTGGGTATATTGCCATGGTGTTATAGCTCATAGCAACCTCACTCTCTTGGGCTCAAGAGATCCTTCTGCCTCATTTTCCCAAATAGCTGGGACTACAGGTTCCTGTCATAGTGCTGGGCTACTTATCTATTTTTAGTAGAGACAAGGTCCCACTCTTGCTTCGCCTAGTCTGGAACTCCTGAGCTCAAGGGATCCTCCCACCTCAGCCTCCCAGAGTGCTAGGACTTACAGTAGTGAGCCACCACGACCAGCCTGTCACTATGTATTTTTAATGAATTTAGGCATAGACAATTTAGATGTTGAAAGAGCATCAGTCCTGGAAAATCCCATAATGAAATGTCTGCTGAAGACACCTGAAAATATCAGCAAGGATGTATCCAGCAGAGGAGCTCTCTTTAAGGTTTTAAATTTCATTTTATTTTGAAATAGTAATGGATTCATAGAACATTGCTAATAGTAGTCATGTTCGCCTTTCACCCAATTCCTGCAAAGTTATATCTTATGTAATTTTTAATTTTTTTTTAATTTCAGACTATTACATATGTACAAATGTTTTTGTTGCATGAGTTGCTTTTGAGTCAAACTTTGAAGTGTGTCCATCATTAGGCACTGTGTGCTGTCCCCGTTAAGTGTGACCCTGATTTTCTTCTCTGATTTCATCACCTCCCTGACTCTCTCCCTCTCCTACCCCTGTGTATACACGTGTGTGTGAACACGTGTGTGTGTGCACTTGTGTGTGATTTTGTTGTGCTTTCTGCAGGGTTTCACCAACTTTATCTCCCAAGAGTTGCGTTTCTTTCTCCTAACATATTTTAAATATTGCAGACATCCTTTCTTAGTCTTTGTTCCTTTATCTTTTGTGACACGATCTTGTTTCACAGATATAATCTCATACCTACCTGAGGGTGACAATTATAGTTCATTCATTCTCTCACATTTCCTAAATTTTCTTTCTTTTCTGTGGCTTCTGGTTTTGTTTGTTTTGATCTGCTGTATCAGTGGTGGGGGAGCTTTCTGTGTGAGGCCCAGAGTTCTTGACGAGACCTGTTTGTGAGTGTGCCCAGAGCGTGGAGGCTGGAGGGCGTCCTGGGTGAGCCCAGGCGGGCTGAGCTCTGATACTCCTGGAACCTCAGTCATTCAGATTAGTGGACATGTTCTCTGGCTGGTCAGTTTTCCCAAGGAGGAGTCTTCTAGTCTCCTGGATTTGGCCTGGGACTGAAGCTGGCAGAGGAGGGTCAGTTTAAACCTCCTTGCTTATATGCTAGGAAGTGAGCAGAGCAGAGTGGGGTTCACAGTTTGGGTTGTTACCCTGAGGTCTTTGCAGCCAGGAGGCTTATGCCAGGCTCTCTTCTGCCTTTCAGACAACTCCCCTGTCAGAGAATTGACATGTGGTTCTCTGCCCAGGAGTGAATGGGAGGGCTCCTTGGCTGGACACACTCAGCACCGGTTTGCAGGGGATATGGTCACATTTCAAAGCCATCCGTACTCTTGTTTTTTCACCTCAATGTAGCCTGCCTTTCTGAGTACCTGGCACCTCCTTAGTTCTGCTGCTCATCCATTCTGCCTGTCCTCCACTCCACCTGTCCTCCCTGCTCCCTGTCCTGCTCTGTCTGCCCTCCCTTCTCCCTGTCCTGTGCTGTCTGCCCTCCCTTCTGCCAGTCCTCCATTCTGCCTGTCCTCCCTTCTGCCAGTCCTCCATTCTGCCTGTTCTTCATTCTGCCTGTCCTCCCTTCTGCCTGTCCTCCATTCTTCCTGTCCTCCCTTCTTTCCTATCCTCCATTCTGCCTGTCCCTCATTCTACCTGTCACCCTGCCTGTGAACTGGGAGCCCAAACAGATTTAAAAGGGCGACACTGCGGTACTTGCAGGAGGCTTGTGGGATGGAGGGATGGGCTCAGTACAGCACTTAATGGACAGTGCAAGTCCACACCAACAGGGTGAGCCCTGTGAGAGAGATTTATGGGGATAAAACACTGGGAATTGCAGGATCAGGACAGGAAAAGTTGGTCCCACCTGCCAGTGGAGATTTTTTCTTTCAGGACCACCTTTTAAAATGTCAATATGTCTTATCTTTATAAAAATAATCTGGCTCATTCTCCTTCCCTCAATGACTATTCAGTATTTTTTTTTTTTTGGTCTATTCATTTTTTTGTTTGTTTATTTTTCCTGTGCTATATATTCTTTAAATTACTAAAATGTGTATATAGAATTCCCTCCTTTTTTGTTCTGAAAATATTTTCTCATCATTAAAATGTTCCATGTTTGCATAGTTAATAGTTAATGGCTAATGGTTGCACATGATGGTATGGGGGCTTGACTCAGCTAATGAAAACACACAACACCAAGTTCAACTTGGCAAATCACAAATCATGTTTTCTAGCATATGTACGCTCCATATAGTATTTCTAATGCAATATTTATGACATACTTATTTTTCCTTGTTTATCTGAGATTCAGAAGGAACTGGGCACCCTGTATTTTATCTTGCAACCCTACAAAGCGTCATATTATTTACGGTTCCCTGTTGTTGAGTATTTAGATATTTGCAGTGATGCAGTGGACATCTTGGGATATGCAATTTCCTACCTTGAATTACTTCCTTAGGTGAATTGTTAGAAGTGGAATTACTGAGGAGGAGATGAGTATTTTTTTCCAAGACTTTTCAACATATCACCAAATCACTTTTTAAAAGGTTATAGCAATTTGTGCTCCCACCAGCAGCGTGTAAGAGTCCTCATCCCCTGCACCCGTGCTAACATTATCATCACTTAAATACTTCTTTGCTATTTTGGCAGGCAAATAATGATATATCATTTTCATCTTTGATTACTAATGAGGTTCACATTTTTTGTTTATTAGGCATTCAATGTCCTGGTTTTTAATTTTCTGCAAGTATTTTCTGACTTCTGGGCCTCTGTTTTGCATTGCTTTGAAGTTATAAGGAATATATTTTATTTATACATATTTACTTACTTTTATTCAGCAGCTGGGGCTGGAGCCCAGTCTGGGGGCTTAAGTTCCAGGACAAGCTCTGCAGGGAGGCTGCCACCTACCCGCCTGCTGAGCTACCTTTGTTTAAAAATAACAGCTTCATAGGACTCCCAAATGCATTTAAAATAAGTCAATTAAAGCAAAGAATAGTAATTTTCTTCTGAGCTTACAGAATAAAAGTTTTCTTCACAGTTTTCTTCCATTTGTGTTCCTAATATGTAACTAGTCTCATAAATACCTCCTTATAAACCTGCAAGTGTGCTGTGTTCATGCAAACAGGAAAGCTTCATGCTGTCTGCAAAGCTTTCCCCACAACGATACTGATACCCCCAGGATGGGAATCCATTCACCAAAGACAGGGAGGCAAGGGGACCAGTCTCTGAATTTTAACTTGCACGTTACCCCTTTTCGAATGGAGTCCTGCTTCAACTTAGCAAAGAGCTGAAAAAGCAAGACTTGCTTTCTTGCTAAGAAGAGAGAGACTGATCCGTACAGATTACTTCTGGAACATTTCCTTGGGTTTAGTAAAGAGGGCATGTGCCATGCCTGGCAGCACTGCCTCCAGCCCAGGGTGAGGGCCTGCCCTTCTGGCCTGCTGTAATTAGTCTTCATCGTTGTTAAACGGGGCCATTTGGTTGCCTTTGCTGTGACATTCTCATCTGCGGAGGAGGCTTCCCCACTGGGCATTCACGTGTTCCCAAGACTTGCTTTATGAAAATTGCTATGTTCTCTTGAGCTTTTCATTCTCTCATCATCTTGGTTCTCCGGTTCTTTGCCTTGCATGAATTTTTCAGTATGACATGGCAACCTGCTCCTGGAACTGAGTGTGTCTGTGCTCAGGTATTTGGCCTGGCTCTGAGTACGCTGGCTTTTCTATTAATGTTACTCTGCCCCCAGCATTTCCAGACCCCCTCAAGGGTCTTGCTTTTCTCTTTCCTCTCAACTTGATATTTTCAGTTAATACAAGCACATCAGTGTACTCCTTCTGAGGATGAATGGCTGACTTTGTGATGTCAGTCGTTTTTATATATTTAACTGTTTGGATCTGCAGAAAATTAACTTGAGCACCCACCAGGTGCACGGAGGCCAGCACAGGCCTCTTTTTGCACTGGAAAGCTGCTCATTTCACGGAGAAGGGTTCGGGTCACATCGGGGGTGTCAGGGCTGACTGGGGGGCGCGGTGCCGTCGAGGCTGTTGTCCTTCCTCGCCCTCTTCCAACTTGCTCCCGTGACTTCAAGAGTGAGGCCAGGGAGTCTCTGCTCAGTAGTGTTTATCAGCGCAGCTACAGGGTTTCTTAGAGAAAGATTAAAACGTTCATCTGGATGAGAGGGAAAGAAAAGACATCAGATCAGTGGCCAAGTACCTGCCCTAGCCGGGCAGCGCTGCGTCCACACCCGGCTCTCCGTACCTGCCCGAGCGGGGCAGCGCTGCGTCCACACCCGGCTCTCGGTACCTGCCCGAGCTGGGCAGCGCTGCGTCCACACCCGGCTCTCGGTACCTGCCCGGGCCGGGCTGCGCTGCGTCCACACCCGGCTCTCGGTACCTGCC
>NW_003852470.1:5575972-5581266 GCF_000181295.1 Otolemur garnettii | reverse complement strand
GCTGGGCAGCGCTGCGTCCACACCCGGCTCTCGGTCCTGCCCCGGGCCGGGCTGCGCTGCGTCCACACCCGGTACCTGGTACCTGCCCGAGCCGGGCGGCGCTGCGTCCACACCCGGCTCTCGGTACCTGCCCGAGCCGGGCAGCGCTGCGTCCACACCCAGCTTTCCCTTTTACTCCTTCAGAGCCTCAGTTTCACTGCCCTGAAGGTGGGACAAGGAGACACTCTGTCATGAGACTGACAGCCTCAGCACTGTGCTTGTCCTGCCATGTGTGATATTATGACAACCTCATTGTCATAGGGAGTAGACAAGATACAAAGGCAGCTTCTCTTGAGTTCCGTGGAATGCCAAATATTTATGTATTTCAAAAGTTCATATTCATAAATAGACACTTTGCCACTTTGCTAATCATTCATCCAATGGAAAACAAGCATTATTTAGCACTTTCCCTGAACATCAACTTGGAATCTGAATCTTAGCAATTATCATCATTCACAAATAATTTACATTTCTGGGCAAATGGAAGATACCATATCATCATTATTGTATTTGTTCAATTTGTGTAATGTGTCTTTGGAGGGCTCGTTTGGACGCCTATACGTATCCTATAGATACAAAATGGATTGGAGGGAATATTGGACTCTAACACGGCACTTTAAAGCGCAGATTCCAAATGAATATAAAAGGCATTTAGGCATTCAAATATATTGCTGGTCAAAGTAGAGTTAGTAAAAGAATGTGATTTGGGAGCTCATTTAATAAGGGAGAAATAGGGCCATATCTCAAAGTATGTCTCATCCTATAATTTTACTAGACTTGTCCTGGTTTAATGGGAGAAAATATATGTCTTGTGTTTCTTAAAATGTCATTAACTCAGATGAAAATATTCCAAAGCAAGGAAGGCTTCACGATGTTATTAGCCACAAACCCTAGAAGTGAGAAATTGCAGTTAATGGCAGCAGGACTGCTTGGCCCCCCCACCTCATCCACTGAATTAAACTAAACGCCCTTCAAGGGCCAAATTAACAAGCCCACACCCACCTCCCAACCAGACCCCTGCCGGCCACTGCTCTGGCCCCTTCTGACTTCTCATTCTCACTTTTGTGCCTTGCTTTCTTTTTTCCTCCTTCTCCTTGTCACCCAGTGCTATCTAGTGTGAGAAACTCCATCCCTCCCACTTGACATTCTGATGGGCCTGTATCCCTCCCCCTTCTTCTCCAGGAGAAGAATTGGGCCATAACTCATTGTGGAGTTGGTGGTGATTGCCTTCAAATTGCCCAAGGGGGAATATAGGCCGATTTCGAGAAATAAAAGGCCTCTCTTTGCCAAGGCCCAAGAGGAGGAGCTGCACACACATTTCGCCTGAGAATAATGGCAGCAAGTTTCTGAGAGAGCAGGGGACATGCGCTCCCTGCGATTTCTATCTCTTTCATTTTTGCATATTTAATCCAAAAATCTTGAAAGCATGTTTTTCCAATCTCCACAACCCTGTAACAGGAAGCATTTAATGCAGTTAGGAAGAACGAAAGAGAGAATCTCCAGCCATAAAAGATTCTAAGGTTGGAAATGACTATGACCTTTGGGTGGTCAACATGAGGCCAAAGGCCCCAGGGTCCAGGGCTTCCTGCCAGGCCCCCTTGCTAATCCCGGGCAGTTTTAAACCCCAGGCTCTGTGCTGACATGTCTTTCCCCCTGTGTGTTGTTTTTTTCTCCACCTAATTCTATCTATCTTTTGATTCATTTTCAGGGAAACTTTGTGGCTTGCATGACAGCTATTTTACGACAAATGGAAGATTATCATTATGCCCACTTGATCAAGACTTTCGGGAAAATGAGGACTGACGTCGTGGTGAGTGGCCCTTTCATTCTCTTTCCATAACCATGTTTTATACAAAAAACTGATGTCAGTGTTTCTATTTTAAATAGGATTTTGCAGATGAACTTGCCTCTGATTGATTTCAGAAGCGACCAGGGAATGTCTAACTGAAGCCTTGTCTCTGATAAGACCAGAGCCTTGACTTGCAGACTTGTTTCTTGTGTGCAACTGGAGAATGAGTCAGGGTCTGTGCTCAGGAAAATTTCCTATCTTCTCTGGTCTCGGTTTTCTCTTCTGTGTTTTGGGATAATTGAAAATTTGGAGACATTATCCATGGAGAATCTACTATTACCTACTCATTTATTGGTTGACTTTTCAATAGCAGAAGCCAGAGAGACTTTCCAGCTTTAAATCGTACTCCGTTATTAATTAGCTCTAATCATGGAAGCTCATCAGCATTTCTCCAAATAATTCTCTAGTCATCCTCAGTAAGACTATGATACAACTTAATTAGGAAAAGCATAATAGAGGGGAATTTATTACTTAGGAGCTGCCTCCCTAATGACCTAAACTTGCATTGCCATATGGCAAATCTCTGCAAAGCTACAACCAAAGTTGTTGGCAAAGTTCCTGATTTTGTGTTGTCTTGAACTCTGAGGTTCCACTTCTAAAGACCTATAAGTTCCTGTAGAATATCCAGATTCCTACAGAATACAGCAAGCTTGACTCGTGTTTCCAGTACAATGTTGTTGAGTTTGTTATCTGTCTTATTAAGGGATGAAAAGGAAAAAATGATTTTTATGATTTTTCCCCAAGGGATTTTTTTTTTTTTTTTTTTTTTTTTTGAGACAGAGCCTCAAGCTGTCCCCCTGGGCAGAGTGCCGTGGCATCACAGCTCACAGCAATCTCCAACTCCTGGGCTCAAGCGAGTCTCCTGCCTCCGCCTCCCAAGTAGCTGGGACCACAGGCGCCCGCCACAACGCCTGGCTATTTTTTTTGTTGCAGCCGTCATTGTTGTTTTGGCGGGTCCGGGCTGGGGATTCGAACCCGCCACCTTAGGTGTACGTGGCTGGCGCCTTAGCCGGTTGAGCTATAGGCGCCGAGCCAGGGATTATTTCTAATACAAAATGTTCCTATTGTTGCCACAATATGTACATGTATATGTCTGTATGAATATACAGTAGAAACAGGGTAAATGACCACATATGTATATGTATATATAGTCATAGTGTGTTACTGAATGTATCTATGTACAGATACACACACACACACACACACACACACGGTCACAGATTAACCATATGTGGCATGTTACTGAATAGTATAGGCATTTGCAATGTAATGGGTACAAAATCACTAGACAACAAGAATTTTCAGCTCCATGGGACCACAGAAGTATAAGGGATCTGCTGTTTACCAAAACATTGTTATTCAGCGCATGATTGTATTTTAAAATTTATAAGGAAAACAAAAATAGATCTAAACTTTAAATCATAGAAGTTTCCCTTCAATAAAGGTCAGGGAGCAAGAATTTGTATAGTTTTATATGTCTGTTTATTTTGGTTTTCTCTGAATATTAATAAATAGTTTATAATGGGTATATATGAAAATATATAATGTATCATATTTATATGGTTTTTTAAATCATGGCATAGTGAAATGAGATTTTTTTGTGTGTAACACTTAAGGCCTGAATTAAACCTTCCATGTATCGCTAAGTCTAGTTTTCATCAGTGGAAACGATAGTCGTAGCTTGAAACTGTGTGAGCACACGTAACATTCCAGGCTGAATACTAAGAATTTGAGAATGAGAAGAATTAACCATCCTGAAAAGTTAGAACTTCAATTAATACTTTGTCCTGTATCATAACCTCACGTGATCAAAATCCATATAAACCAACTGCTAAAAACATTTACCCTGAACTTTGAAGTGGTATGATTGATAGGGAGGCTTCAATGTATGCATTGTGAAAAGTGATTATACAAAACGATGTTTAAAAATTATCATTTGCTGAATTCCATGTGTGTGCCTGCTGTGTTTGCTCAGAGCAGTAGATGAGATCTTCACTACAAGTCCTGCTCCTAATTTTCCAAGGGATTTTTCTCCATAGACAAAGCAGTTCAGAAAATCAATTATTTGTTTACAATTTGACTTGTGTCATAAATGTCATTTGCGATTTGACTATCATGCATCTGTCCTGTGAAGACCGTAAACCTTTTTACTGTCATGACTCTAAACCTTTGTAACATGTTCTTATCCATTAACTATGCATAGAAAGCGGTTGACTATTTTTCTACTCTGACAACTATCAAAAATAAAGGATCATTTTGTGGGGGATAATTGGAAGTTAATTAGTACTTCAGTATGAAAATAGCCTAAACTATTTCCTTGTGACTACTTCCTTCTAACAAGTGGCACTTCAGGTTGGCAAATTTAGACCTTTTTGGTTGGATGAGTCATTTCCATACAGAATAGCAGTTATTATGAACACCTGAGTCTAGTGCGGGGGCAGGAAGACTGATCCGGGAAAGAAAAAAGGTGGACGTACTCAGCTCAGAGCTCCACTGTGACAGAGACACCTCCTCCCTTCACCATGGGCCACAAAGGGCCTTTAGACTCTTCTGCAGTGGAGCTGCTGATCTGGCTGCCATGGGGCCAAGCCACAGTGTCGGGAAGAGAGAACTGCCTGGAGTCTCTGCAGTAAGACAAAACAGGACTCTTTTTAGGGGGCAGGTCATCTTGCCACTTGTCACCAATTTCCTCTCCAGAAGCACACACCCAGCACTCCTTTATACCAGGGACCCTCAAACCTTTTAAATAGGAGGCCAGTTCACTGTCCCTCAGACCGTTGGAGGGTCAGACTGTGGGCTCCTGAGTCGGCTGCTAAGCAGGACAGGCAGCAGCAGCAAAAACACCCGGCGGGCCGGATAGATGTCCTACGTGGGCCGCTTGTGGCTCACGAGCCATAGTTTGAGGATGCCTGTTTTAGACTATTCTGGACTGTCTTTTTTTTTTGCATTTCTTTTTTAATTAAATCTTAGCTGTGTACATTAAGGCAATCATGGGTACAATGTGGTGGTTTTACATACAATTTAAAATGTCTTCATCAAACTGGTCAACATAGCCTTCACGACATTTTCTTAGTTATTGTGTTAAGACATTTCTGGACTTCCTGAGTGATGCCTTGTAACCTTTCGACTAGATTCTCCTTTCCCCTGAATGTCCTACAAGTCAGAAGCTTGTTCTAAGGTCCAGCCAACTTAATCCTCCTATTATTGTCACCTCAGGAGGTTGGGATTGTCACACTGGCCCACTCGGATGATGCTGAGTTTGACCACTTGGCTAAAAGGTGCTAACGCCAGGTCTCTCCACTGTCCTCACAGTGCACCCCCTCCCCATGCACCATTCCCCATACACCCCTCCCTACATACCCCTCCCCATACACCCCTCCCATCTACCCTTCCCTATGTACCCCTC
>NW_003852470.1:5495716-5575903 GCF_000181295.1 Otolemur garnettii | reverse complement strand
TTTTTTTTTGCATTTCTTTTTTAATTAAATCTTAGCTGTGTACATTAAGGCAATCATGGGTACAATGTGGTGGTTTTACATACAATTTAAAATGTCTTCATCAAACTGGTCAACATAGCCTTCACGACATTTTCTTAGTTATTGTGTTAAGACATTTCTGGACTTCCTGAGTGATGCCTTGTAACCTTTCGACTAGATTCTCCTTTCCCCTGAATGTCCTACAAGTCAGAAGCTTGTTCTAAGGTCCAGCCAACTTAATCCTCCTATTATTGTCACCTCAGGAGGTTGGGATTGTCACACTGGCCCACTCGGATGATGCTGAGTTTGACCACTTGGCTAAAAGGTGCTAACGCCAGGTCTCTCCACTGTCCTCACAGTGCACCCCCTCCCCATGCACCATTCCCCATACACCCCTCCCTACATACCCCTCCCCATACACCCCTCCCATCTACCCTTCCCTATGTACCCCTCCCCACTTACCCCTCCCATGCACACTTTCCTACATACCCCTCCCCATACACCTGTCCCTACACACCCCTCCCCAGACACCCCTTCCCATACACACTTTTTGCAATTATAAGGTGTTCTTTGGGTGAAACTTTGACATCCACAAAATGTTCACAGATATCCTAACAGTCCTCCATTGCAGGGGTTGGAAATGTATTGACTATCCTCCTCTGTAAATGTTACTTCTTTGGCATAGCAGAATGCTAATTTCCTGATGTTGAAAGTCAGGATGGTTTGTCTTCTGTCTGAGAGCTTTGGGAAGCCATGGATGGGTGGGTTCAACGCAAGATTGGTGCCTTGATCAGATGTGTAGTTTGAAACGATCACTCGGTGTGACGTGCAGTGACAAAGAGTGACAGGATGGACGCAGGGGGTGGGCTGGGAGTTCCCTGTGGCAGCCCAGCTGCGAGAGGATGACTGTTTATTCAAGTGGGCAGGGCTAGGGGTGGGAAGAAGCAGATGGGGTTTGACAAGAAGATTTTGCCTCTGAAATACATGGATGACTATTGTTAGGGCTGCCCACTTATTATCTAGGGCATGATGTGAATAATCAAATTAAAAAATGCAACAGGAATAGATCAGCATTGAATGATGAAGTTTTCACAGAATATCCCGTGTGGCTCGGAGACCCCAACATAGTAGTCCCACTTCCCCCCTCGGCAAGCAGCTGTGAGGGACCACTGTGGCGGCTACTAGCTCCCAGGGATCAAGAAGGATGCTGCAGAACCCCAGCTCCACTCTACGCAGCGTTTTGTGTGATCAGCAATGTACTGAAATTTAGCAGCTGAGCCATACTAATGAACTGAGGGACTGTGTCTCTTAGAAAAGAAAAGGAGTTGAGAAAATATGCTTCTCTTCCAGAATAATAAAAACCAGGCACTGCGTCTCAATTATTAGCCTCTGAGAAGTGGTTAGCAAGAACACCAGCAGTTTCATGCAGCTAGAGATGGGACTCACTTACAGTACTCAGGCTGCGAAATATGCAGCCTGGTCATCACAGAGGGAAAACTCTCGTGGAAGTGGGCAAGCTACGTAGTGAACTCGGAATTTCAATAGTTAAATTGGGCAAAGAAGCCATTGGCTATGTCGGAAGGCACCAGAATGTTCCTGCTTCTACTCCAGTGGCAATGTCGGGGGCTGGAGGACACAGCACCTGTGCTTGAGTGTAGGGCTGATGTGGACTGACTTTTCCCTCTTGGGTCTGCTCAGGTCCCTAGACTGGAGGCCGCTGTTATTTATTTAGTTACAGCCACTGGCTGCATTTTTATTCGTGGTATAGTAAACCATTAGTGCAGCAAATGTGACTTTCTAGAACCAGCATCGCTATTAAGGTTGCACGGAAAGTATCTTAACTTTGAACATCTGCTTGTTGTTGTCATCGAAGTTAACTTGTGCCTTTTTGCAAGAGCTGCTTCCTGGAAACTTGTCCTGGGAATCGCTTTCTTGCCTACTTAAATTCTGTTCACCACCTTGGCCTTCACAGCCATTGCACCTAATTAAGGTTCAGTAGATTAAATAAATGAGAAATATCCACCCATTTGGCAATCTTTGGCCATGGCCTCATTTTTCTAAATCAGTTCTCTGTGGCCCTTCCTCTTCCCACCCCTGGCCTTAAGGGAGCCTGCAGCTGTGAGCGACGTGTGCTTTTTGGGATGACCATGGTTTTGTTCAGGTTTGCTCAGGGCAAGTGTCAAGGATAGGAAATTCCTTGACACTTGTCAAAAATAGGAAATTCTCATAATTCCAACAGGCACATAGTGGAGTCTCTAGGTACCAGGTGGCCCTTTCTGATGTCCGGCGCTTCCTCAGTGTGGAAGCTGGGTGGGGCAGCGGGGCATGCCCTGACCCCTGCTCCTTGTGAGAGGACCTGTGACGTATAGAGAACTGCCCGAGTTAGCCAAGTGTTGGACATCACAGCCACATGCTTGGATGGCTTAAGACCTGCTGGGTGTGTGCAGAGGGCCAAGTGCTCCTGTTTGAGCCTTTTATTTGTACGTTACATAAGAAAAAGCAACAGATAGTGTCCCGTGTTCACCCGATGGAGCCTGTTCGTAATGAAAAATAGATCTAGAGTAAACCTAAGAAAAGCTATAACCTACATGCTGTGTTTATTAAACTCATGTTTTCCTATAAGCAGAAAGGATTTGAATGCATATTTATAACCTTTGGGGATTTATTCTTTTTAACTATTAAAGAGATATGCCCAGGGAATATTTCAGAATATATCCTTGACAAAGCCATCTCCGAGAGAAGGTTCTCAGGTGAACAGAAAGGACTGGTTCACAGCTCCTGTGAAATGCATCTTCATTACTTTTTGGAACGTTTTCATTCAGCTTTAAAAAATGGAGTCTTTTATAATGCATTCATGGGGGTGGGGGCGTTCACCTTTTTCTTGGTGCGTTGCTCCAATGTTTTGTTTTTATTTCAGGATTTCCTAATGGAAACATTCATCATGTTTAAGAACCTCATCGGGAAGAACGTCTACCCTTCCGACTGGGTGATAATGAACATGATGCAGAATAAGTAAGTCCAGGGAGAGCAGCTCTCCCTTTACCAGGAGCCTAACTCATGTCTGCTGGGAGCAGTGGTGGCGCCTGGATCCCAGGTGGCTTGCCAGCATGCTCTTTTGTGATCCAAGCAGTTACTTTGCAAAATGGGCCCTGAGTTTGTGGGGACTTCTTTAAGCCAACACAGGGCTCTGGCCCTGAGAACTTGGCCTCTGTCTGTTGGAGAAAAACAACTTGAACTTGTGTCTCTAGCCACCTCCCTGCTGAGCTACCTACTCTGCGCCATCCATTTGCCAGCTCATGTTAACCACGTGTTTTAATCAGCCAAAGCTCTGTGCTAGGATTTTGACAGGTGTTTCCATTTCAGATTTAAAAAAAAAAAGTGCATTTCTTCATACTTGTTAAATATGAGGCTTGCACCTTCTGTATATCATTTTCCTGGGAGAGCTGTTGGTTTTATCATTTCTGTAAGGACCAACAATGACCATAGAATTCTCAATTACATGGGAATTTTTTTAAAAGAACTTTCTGTTAATCTCTTGTTTTGCTTTCCTATTGCAATTTAATGGAGATAGTTGGAGGTTCATATGCGGGTCTAAGAAATAACAGAGAGGCCTTGTGTACAGCATATCCGGTTCCCCTCGATAATAATGCTTTAGAAAACTGTAGTATTCTGTTACAGCCGGGAAGTTGAAGATGGCACAATTCACTGGTCTTACTTGGATTTCCCCAGGTTTTCTTGTGTTCGTTGGTTCTGTGCAATTTTGTCAAACGCAAAAGTTCCAGACTTCACCGCCGAGCTCTGCCACCACCCAAATGTTGTTCTTATTGACCATTTGAAGTCACATTTCTGCTCCCCTCCACCATCCCTCGCTCCCTGAAACTACTAATTGGTCCTTCATTTCTTGAAGTTTTTCATTTCAAAACTGTTGTGTAATGGAACTGTGTGGAATATGACCTTCTGGGATTGGATTTTTTCATTCTGCTTAATCCCAGGAGATCCATGTGAGTTGCTGGTATGTCAGGTGCTTCTGCTGAAGGACATCTGGCTAGTCCCAAATTGGGGCTATTATGAGTAAAGCTGTCACAAACATTTGCCCCATTTGGGGGCAAAAATAACTCATCATTTTTGTGGCATAAATGCCTTCCTGGGCAAATGCTGGATCGTAAGGTAATTGCACATTTAATTTTATAAGGAGTTGTTGTATGTTGGCTGTACCGTCTTGCGTTCCCATCAGCCATGTGGGAGGGATTCAGCTTAGCCACGCCCGGCCTGCTGTGTTGTGCTGCTGCTTGTGTCAGCTGTCAGAGGAGGTGTCCAGTATGTCTCCTAGGCTATTAATTTGAATTTCCTTGGTGGTCCAGCCCAAAGCTCAAACTGCCCAGGCTGTGCAGTCCACACCCCCCGGTGGGCACCACTGCAACAAAGGTCCAGTGCGGCCAGCTCCCTGCAGTTGGACTTTGTGGGGCCCCTCCTCCTAGGGTCCCCACTGAAGTGAACTGCTGTCAGTCTATCAAGGAGGACCCAAACAGTTTCCTTTTATGATATTTTTCTGATGACGGAGAGCCAGCTGTCAGTGTGAACATCATGTTTGCATCTTTACTGCTTCTTCCTCCTCCATTATGTCTCCTACCACAGGCATGAGCTATATGAGGGCCGTCCCCGAGCTGTATGTGATGCAAAGACACAGTGATCACTCAATGTGTGGTCTATGGCTCAAACCAGAGCTCTGTGGACCAGCTTTTCTTCTCCAGAGACCCTCTCCAGCCTCTCTGGGGATGTTGTGCTATTTTGCGGGTGAGGAGGTGACTTGACCCGTGTTCCCTGGATTGTGCAGACAAGAAGCAGCCTTGTCCCACTGCACTCCTGCGTCCCTACTCACAGCAGCACCTCCACAGGGCACAGCTGCCTGACAGAGGCAGGGGCTGCACAACAGGTTGGCGCAGTGGCATCTTGGACCAGAGCCTTTGCCTCTAAGAAACTGGGAGAAGAATCTTTTGTTTTGGGGAAAGGAAACTCTAGGGGAGGGAAGCCAAAGAATGCTCAGTGTGCTCGTACCAGGTGAAGCAGTGTGACCTCTGAGGATAAAGTCTCGGCGTGGGTGGTGCAGTTGGAGGATGATAAAGTCCACCCCGTTCTCTTGTTTATTGTGCACAATGGCTGCGGCCCTAAAAGGCACCCTGTAAAAGGGACGCAGTCTGAAAGGGAACACCTACGTGGCCTTATGTTTTACTACAGTGTTACATAGAACTGTCTAATCGAGAATTCTAGTACTCTGCGGCCAAGTCATTCCACAGACAGGACTTTCTGCATTAGAATTTCCTATAGATGAGTGACGTGTGCGCGCGTGTGTGTGTGTGTGTGTGTGTGTGTGTGTGTGTGTTGGTTCCAAGTAAAGGCACCTCTATTTGCAGGGCTTCTGACTTGTAGAAGCTCAAACAGATGCACATTCCTCTCATAGCTGACACGTTCCTCATGAACAAGTTCCTAAGCCAACGTGAACAGTAGAGGAATAAGCCAGGGAGGCATTTTG
The DNA here is from genome assembly GCF_000181295.1 of Otolemur garnettii. Taxonomy (NCBI): domain Eukaryota; kingdom Metazoa; phylum Chordata; class Mammalia; order Primates; family Galagidae; genus Otolemur; species Otolemur garnettii. The sequence goes on along the minus strand of NW_003852470.1, from coordinate 5,570,355 downwards.
GACGCTGACGGGAGCATGACTGTAATCTTTATTCCCACATACTAATGCCCCAAGTGCTGCCCCTTCTGTTCAGTAAACAGCATTGATTTTTTTTGGAGCTGAATCAGGCAGGTGTGTTGGCTCCATGTTTCCAAATCCTTAGAACATGCTGGAGACGGCTGGGCAGGTGACTCTTCAGTGCTCTGTGGCATCTTTGCTTAAATGCCACCTTCAAAATGAGGAGTTCATTCCACTGTCATCAAGGCCCCCATTCTTGGTGACGTGCTGCGTGCTGCATTCCAGAGCTAAGGGTGGGCTGGTGTCTGGCGTGCCTCCCACATGCTAGACATTGTAATGTGTAATGCGGTGCCGTCCCTGAGATCACATCCACACCATACAACACAGTCATTGTCGGTTTGCCATATACTGAGGGTGTCCACAAAACATATACACATTTTAAGAAAGGAAAAATCTGTATTAAAATTGCAATTCTCAACATATACCAATAACAAAAGATGAGCACAAGTCACATTTGACTCCTGCAGTTTTACAAGAGGTGCTCCAAGTGGCTACCGACAGGGTCCAGACGCTTCTGATTGTGGAGAACCACTGCCTGAGCAACAGGCCGAGGCCTCCTGGATCTTCCCTTTACATGTCACACCCAGCAAAACAGGCCTCAGACCACTCCCAGATGTCTGCAGCGATCAGGTGGTGGGGGTTCTATTGAATGCTCACGCCTCCACTGTCATACTTCCAAACATTCTCAAATTGTAAATACCACTTCAAAATGGTTTTGCATTCCCCTAAGGACAACTGTACCCTGCCATTTTCTTTGACTGTCTTGCCTATGGCATGGTGACATAATTCAATTCAGCTTCAAAAAGTAATACTTAGATAAAATCTCTTAAAATGAGTACACGTTTTGGCACCCTCTGTACACAGTATATACTGCATGTATTTTTTCCTGCCTCTTTCTTAGGAGGTTACTATTTTTTACATTGCCAGACTTCCCCGCTTCCTCACCTCCATCCAGGTGTCTGAGACTGTCTTGCCTCGGTAGGGTAAGCAGTCATCCCGGAGTCTTCTGTATTTAAGTTGTAATGTCACAGCTGGACTTGCAGCTTTACCACCCATGGCTTAGAAATTGACAAAATCAGCCTCCACGGTCTCATAAGTATTTGTGTGCTTGTTGATGTCTGCCTCTGTGGGCACACTGTTCCTCGAGCGCGGGGCTAGCAGAAGGTAATTAATGACAGCAGCATCCATTAGTTTTGGTGCAACAACTTGTAAATCAGGGATCAAAGTTATAGGATTTCATGAACACCCGAAAGGCCAGTTGTGGCTTGTTGTTATGTTCAAGACAGGACCTGACTGGCTATGGCCTGACGTTACAGCTCGGCTCCAGGATGTGATCATGCCAGATGGCAAGATGACATTTAAGATAAGCACAGCTCAGAAACCGTAGAAGTGTGCTTGTGTGTCAGCAGCCAGAAGTGCTTCCTAATCTTCCCAGAGGGGAGCCTCAGCTCGGTTTCCATGGAAGCTCTCAGGTAGTGTTGGAAGCACAGACCTTTCCCTATTTGCACCTGTGTGCTGGTACCCGTCCAGGAAGTCTTATCAGCTTATCTTTTCAGATTTATTCTTTGTGTATGGAGTGTAATACAATGGCCAGTATTATGCTGTTGCTACCAGAGAGTTCTCTTTGGTTGTTAATGGTATAGTCACCCCTTGGTTGAATTTCTATATTTCTTCTTGGGCTTTAAATCCACCCCAGTAGCCCCCTTGCATTTGTACACTAATAATTCCCTACTAGAATTTTAAGCCGTAGAAATGACTAGATAGGAAATCCCTTTTTCACCATGAAGAATGCATTTTATTAACTGTTTTAATTTCACTCAAGAAAGTCATCTCTATGATGCATAATGGAATGGGTAAGAACCAGGGCAGTCCTGAGTATAACTTGTCACATTTTTAGAATTAGACTTTCTTTTCTCGTATTGATGGCATAGCATGTAACAAAACCGTATCTACCTTGTCAACTGGTCAGACTTGAAGCAGAGGTCTTAAAAACTCAGCCATCCTAATTCAAATTCTCCGTGGGCCTAGCACGTGCTGTGCCTTTCTCCCTTGGGGTTCATTTCTCAGAGCTAGCGTGGTTTGCAACTGTGATTACCAGTTCTCCTCTGGAGGTCCCCTCCAGCAGTGTAGATTTTATGTCTGAGGTTTCCTGTTGGAAAACACTGTGTTCCCGGGTGGGTGGGGCCTGAAGGTGATCACGTGTACGATTTGTGGTTTATCCCACACACCTTTCGTGGAGGAGGATTTGTTAATGTTTTGCAAGTAAAGAGGAAACATAGACCATGAATACAGAATAAATCATGTAAAATCACAGAAAAAATGTGAGGCTTTCTAGAAATCTAAATCCAGAAGCAAAAAGACTCAACGCTGACCAGGAGATAAAATGTAAAGGAAAACAAGGCAGGTACCAAGTTCTCGCTGGATGGTGAAAGGGATCCTTGCCATTTGTGAGGGGACTGGCCGTGTGTGCTGTAGATCTTTCCTTGGGAGACACTGAGCAAGGGAGTATTATAGGGAGGGAATTTGCTGAGAACCCAGAATCCTGCCCACAGAAAATGGAAGAGGTTATTATTTCAGTTTTGAAATGCTTAAGATATTACGAGTCTGCATGTTGCTATAACATTGGGCAGTTACAATTGGACCTATCTGGGCGACTAGCTTGTTACGTGTAGTGGATTGGCTGACCTGCTCAGAGACCTTCCCAGAACAGCCCCAAATGGTGTTCACAGCCTGCAAGGGTGAGGGAATTCTACTCCTCTGAGCACCTTCGATTACCACCTCAGCTCGTGTCTGTGGGTCCCTCTCTCCATGGGAGTCATCCATCTTTTGACTGGGAAGTGTCTTCCTCCAGGGTGTGTGACACCGTAGTGTGTTAGATTCTCGCCAACCTAACCTGCCTGGCGTGTGCAGACATACTCAAAACATGAGCTACCTCCAGGAGGATAATGTTCCATGCTTCCTTCGTAACTTGACTGCTTCTCTCCTTTTAAATACTCTGCATGTCCCCACTCATAAGTCCTATCCATCAGATGCCTCAGAGCCTGGGGTGGCAAGCTCACAGGTATTTCTGCCAAAATTAATTTGGCATGGAGTCAGGACAGAACTTAAGCCTTACGCCTTAGAAAGGGATTCCACCTCGGACATGCCAGGTTTCTGAGGGATAAATCATGCCAGTGCTCACAAAGCTAATTTGCAGGGTAGGCTGTTTGCAGGTACCTTGCCATTGGTTTCATTGTAATGAAAGAATTTTAGCCCTTGGCAGCAGTGCACTGAGGGCTCGGGTCAGAGAAATTGCACCATTTGCCTCAGGATGGGAGAGAGAAGTGGGGGTGCTCACATCTTGGGGACCTGCCTCTAGCGCCATGGCACCAGCATAGCCTGATGAGGGCCGAGTGGGGGGACTGTGTGTTTTCTGCCTCCAGAGACACACCTCTGCTTCCCAGGACAGGGACCACAGTAGAAAAATGTCCAGGCAAGTTGAAAGTCTGGTTATAGAGCACTGGGGGCTTGAGACACTCTTGGGTTATTACTTCTCAACATCTTTTTTCCTTTCCCCGATGCTTGGGGTTTTAGTTGATGTTGTTACTTTTCATTTACTTCATTTATTTTTTAAATATATTGGTCTACTATTGAGGTTTTTTGCATCTGAAGACCTAAGAATTAGTTTTTCCATTGAAATAGTATACAGTAGCAGTTGACACAAACATGGTATAACACCACTAGCTAAGTATCGAAATTAAAAAAAAAAGAAATATATATATATATACACACACACACATATATATGTATACACACACACATTTTCTTTTTTCAGTGAAGAAATTAGGAATTCAAAGTCAGTGGAATGAAAACTTCCCTTGAACTCAGCGTGCCTGCAGTTTATCCCATCTCGTACACATAATAGCATTGTTCTTTGAACCTTAATTCTCTCCAAGAAAACTGGCCAGAGCCGAGACCCCAGTTAGTGGGCTCTGAGGACACAGGTCTGCTTCCTGGGTTGGGCCAATTTGGAACGACACCTCTTGGCTTTCTGGAATGTCTCCAAGAGGAGCACGTGGAGCATCCCCCTGTGGCCGTGTTGACCATCTTGATGCACCAGGATTTCAGGGAAAAAAGATACTGATTCGGATCCAGAAATGGGGTTCAGTGTCCTCTTACAGCCCCCATGCATGGTGGTTCTCATTTCATTTTTAGTTTCACAGGATGCTTTTAGAGGGGGAGAGGACATTTTTCAGCAGCTTTTGGGCCTGGATGGGGTTGCAAATGGTGTGTCAACCCATGTCACCTGCAGTGGAAACCATTAGCGTCCTACCATACTAATACCCTGTGACCTAATGCTACCTGGCAGAGTTCTGTTTATCCTTAATGGCGTTGGCATGAATCATTTTAAATCCTTTCCGTAACAGTTGTTCCATGGCATGTGTGCTTTTCCTCTTTGCTTAATACCTAAAACAAATAATTTCCAGGTTTTACCTGGTCGTCCATAACTGATTTACTGCATGCACGTAGCCTACATATTTTATACAGCGTGATGTTATTCAAATGGCCTCTTTAATTCAGAGATGAAAAATCAGACAACTCTCAGAGGAATGGCAGTGATGAAGAGCCCTCAGCAAGACTCTTATTTAGGGAAGCTCGCTGGAGAGGGAAGTTTGAGAAGGGCAAGGTCTGTTGGAGAATTTCAGAGGCTGCCTGCACCTTGTGTGAGTGCCGGGCTGGCACCCTGCAGGAGGACGCGCTTCATGTGCAAGTGCTAAGGCCAAGTGCCCTCTCTGTGAGGTGCACGCAGCGCCTCTCAGCACAGAGCACAGTGAAGGAAATGCACTTCTATCACTGCTGTCCTGCCAGGTCCTCACGTCTTAAATTTTACCCCATACTCTGGGACTTGGAAGAAGCCTGTGCAGTGTGGGATTCCGGCGTGATGCTTTTAAGTGTAGATGGGGAGGATCAGGAAGCCAAGTCCACTGAGTGCTTACTGGGCTGCCAGGCAGTGTCTGAGGTGTCTTTTCCATGGCTATCAACAAGGAGTGGTTTTGCCCCTAGGGGAAAATTGCCCATGACCAGGCACATTTGTATTGTCACAACTGGGGGCAGGGGGCTCCTGGCTGGTAGAGGATAAAAAGCAGGGACATTTGCAGACGCTCTTCAGTGCACAGCTTTCCATCCAAACTGTCACCAGCATCTCCATCTTATGATTGAAAAAAAACTGTCTCAGTGATGCTAATTAATTAATAGAAACATGAGATTCACTGCAGTGACCCTCTTCTCTTTATTTCCTCATTTCTTAGCCACCCTTCTCTGCCGGGTAACCCCAGCAAAACCAGTGTCCTTTGGAATAAATAGTAACAGCTGCTCGCTAAAGATACAGGACTGGCCTTGACTTTGTAGGGTGGTGTCTGGGAACTGGAGGTGGTTTTCCCCACCATCTCCCCTGACAGGTGCTCTGAGATCTTTACAGCAGATCCTGGCTAGCCTGGTCCAAGGTCACTGAGTGATGGGTAGTGGTTGGGACCAGGATGTCATTGGAGTCACAATGACATAAATCTAGGTGCCAGGGCCACCCTGGTAGGAAATGCTACCAAGTGTCTCATCTCAGGGTGCCTGTGTCACCAGCCTCTGCACCTCCATTGTGCCGAGCCTGGGGCTGAAGAGGGGCCACAGGCCTTTGCTCTCCACCTTCCCCAATCAGAGGCACCTTCAGCACAGGGCTGGGTGGCTGGGCGTCAGCTGGTCCACGCTCCACCACCAGTCAGCTCTGTCCAGTTTGGCTGATCTATCCAGTGCTGATAAACTGGAGACAAGTCATCCCTTGGTGGAGTATTGTAGGGAATGAGTGAGGAAGTGCACATGGGGTGTGGGGGGGGTCCCCCAGAGCCTGACCTGCAGTAGCCATTCAACACGCTGTGTCTGCAGCTATTTCTGTTTGTATGAAGGTGATGTTTTATTGTTATTCCTCCATATCGGAGAATTCCCACCCCAAGTTATGATTAGAGGCATAGACTTTGCCTTGTAGACTCAGAATGCTTTGTAGACATATTGGGAAGTTGTATCATAAAGAAATATGATTCTTTGCTTTCTCTAATCCTCTTCTTTTTTATGAGGATATTTGTATGTGTTCAAATTATGATTTTCCTTGATTTATAGGTAATTAAGTCAACCATTTTTGCTTCTGTTTTCACAGAAGTAGCATGCAGGAATTACTTTATTTGACGTGGCTGGAACTCAGTACAACAGAGGGTCTGGTGCAACTGTCTCTGTTCAGAAGCGTTGGTCACCAAACTATGACCCTCTCTTCTCTGACATTTAGAAGGAAAGAGCCACAGGCCTCAGGGATATAACGTCCCTCATTGGCAGAAGAGGTTCTGGGATGTGGGGGGATTGAATGAGGGACTCAGGGCCCCTGGCATGTGAGCAGCAGGGCAGACACATTGCTCTGCTCCGTGTGTGAGGCTGAGCACATAAGATGTGGACCACGATGTTCGCCACCCTCACTGCCCCCTGATGTAAGGCGAGCCAGGAGCTAGGCACCTAGAGGCCTTCAGTCCATGCCGGCTCCTGCCATCATGGTGCTGCTGACCAAGTCAGTTTTGGTGACAGGAAGAGGCTCTGCCTATAGAACCTCCTAAGCACAGAGCTGTAGGCTCCACCTGCCTCCTCTCCTTGTTCCCCTGTCAGAACCCTGGAGACAGCTCCTGTGAGTGGCCTTCCTTTGCCTCGTGTGGCCGGGCTGTGTCCCTCTCAAATAGATGCTTGCATTCCCCCCTTCCCTCGGCCTCCACAGGCTGCTCAGGAGCAAAGCTAAGCAGTGACTCCCAAACTTTTTGAACAAAATTTCAGTAAGAAAAGCATTTTGATCACAACCCAGTGCACTTCTCACCCCCAAGGACACGGAGCTAAATACAAATCCTTCCTGTGCAGCCGTCTGGCATTTTATGCAGTTGTATTCTGTTCTATTCGATTTGTTCCAGTCTACAGAGAAGAAAAACCAATTCACAGTCTGCCCATTACCCTGATGCTCCTGTCATCTAGAGTACCAGGCTCTGCCCAGTGGCCTTCCCTGCCACCTGTCTTCCTCCAGTGCCCTGTCCTTGCGTGCCTGTGGCGTGTCAGCTGTTGCCACCCTAGCTCTTCTCGCAGGTGTGTGCTGGCCCCTATTCCTGGGCCTGCTGATGCCGCTGTCACCTTCCCAGCCTGACTTCTGAGAAGGGGTGATTATTCTCCAAAGTGGTTTCTTATACTTTTTTACGCTCCCCCCCATATTCTCAGTTATCCTTGACACCGTCAGACTGATTTTTCTTTATTTTAATCAATGTGGTGGAATGCAGTGGGAGCACATTAAATTCATGTTTCTTTGATATCTGCTTAGCTTGGGCAACTTTGTACTTATTTATGAGAAATTATTATTCTTTTCTATTCTGTTCAAACCCCTTGTCTGTTTTTCTTCTGTACTTGTCATAGTTTTATGTATATCTAAATATATTTATGCATCCGTATACACATATATACCCATATATTCATTTATGTGTGTGAACGTACTATACACACATATATATATTCTCATATGTAATCTGGAAATAGCCCTGCCCCAGTATACTGCTGCAGATACCTTTACCCACTTGGTGATTGCAATTTTTTCCCCCTTAATTGTGCTTTTTCTTAGGTGACATTTAAAGATTCTTTTAAAGATGCTTCCAGAATGACACTGAAGGCCCTTGCCTGCTGGTGACTGTCCAGGTAGCCAGGCTAGCATTCTTTTTCTGTGTACACACCATGAAATACAGTTTTTAAAAATACAGTTATCTTAAAAACATCTCATGGAATCCCACCATTATTTTATCAAGCTCCTACTTATTTTCTAGACATAAGATTGGAAATAAAATTGAGTGACATTGTCTCCGTCTCCAGCAAAGCCCGAAAATGATGTACTTAAATTTTAAAACCGTCACATATATGGCACACCTTCAGAGCGCTAAAGAAATGATAATGTTTAATTATAATTTCTCCATAGACTCAAAGTACCCAGCAAACTGTGGTTGTCCAACTGCCCAACGGAGAGAAGGAATGACAAGGGAAAATGTTCTTTATCACAAAATCAACTGGTAAAATGCATGAAATACTTTGTAGCAGTTCCTTTGCAGGAATAAAATACAGTCACCCTTTTGATATCTGGATCCACAAAGTAATAATTGCAGGTGTAAATAGCCAGCGAACAAAGGATATCTCTTACTCTCTTAAAGATCTGTTAGCTAGGACTAACTCCTGAGCTGAAAATTGTTCTGAATTTACCACAGAAACCTGTGTGCTCAGGCCGGCTTCGTAGCCGCAGGTCTGCGGGCACCAGGGAGGCTGCCGTGCACCAGAACTTGCTGTTTCATGGTTAACCTTTCCAGTAAGGCTCCAGAGAAGGGTTTTTACTTAATACTGTACCTGTCAAATTCCCAGAGCTGCAAGTAAATTGAAGATACAAATTATGTTGTAAAGTGAAATATTTTGTGTTATTCCACAGTTTGGTTGATTTAGGAAGAAAATGAACTCTGACAGCTTGATCTTTTCAGTTCAGTGGATTCTAATGGTTCAAAACAAAAAGCCCTGCCCAAAAAAAAAAAAAAAAAAAGGAAGAAAGAAAGAAAGAAAAGCCTCTTTTTTGGTTGTTTTATCAGAGACGCTGCCGTGAAGCTGTTCGTGAAGACCCGACTCCGTGTCACAGATACACGGGATCCTAAGAAGAGATAGTCCTGCTAAATGCTAATATTTGTAAATATAAATATTAACCACCCCCAGAAAGGCAAGGGGTTTCAGGCTGCCTGACCAAACGGGTAGCTTTTAGCACCTGCCACTTCTGTCAGCACGCAGTCTGCTTTTCAGAGAGAGAGAAGCTCTTTCCCCGGCTGGTGAGGTTGGCTGTCCTCTCCTCAGTGACTTTGGGCGGCTGGAGGTGCAGAGGGTGGCCGAGCTGCTTGTTTTGCGATCACTCAGGGTGGCCTCACTTTCTCCTCTTATTCTTTTTGGGGAGAAACACCAAGTGAAGGTTCCTGCAAAGGCTGGAAGGCCCTAAGTTATCAAACTGAATCCCACAACCATGATACACTGGGGAGCGGTTGGCATGTGTGCTTTGGAAGGGCAGGTGAGTGTTTTGTAGGGCCGGGTTCCTTTGATGAGGCTGAACCGTATGTGCGTCCCACTTGCAGGTTGCTTTGAAGCCTTAACACCTTCCTTAGGACTCTGCCTTCCCCTTGGCTGAGGAGGGCGTGGTGACCATGCAGGATTTGATAGGTGACAGTTTTGGCTCTTCCCCTGGAAGCCTCCCCAACCCCAGACCCTGCCAACACCAAGCTGCCTCCTTACTGCTGCCTTCTGGACTAAGGGGTTAGGAATCTGCTTTGATCCTGCAGCCTGGATGTTACACCTTGGCTAAAGTAAGTGGCCGCCTGGTCACCTTCTGAGGCTGCTGCGTATTATGTGTAAAGGAAGGTGTTTTTAATTAGCTGTTACCCTGTAAATGATCAGGAAATGGGACATAAGAAGCAAGCTGAGTGCTGGGTAGACGTCTTTATTTTTGATATTATACCTAAGAATTAAGCTGGATGTAGGGTAATAGAATGTGTCTCTCTCTTTTTTTTAATTAAATGATAGCTGTGTACATTAATGCAAACATGGGGTACAGTGTAGTGTTTTCATATACAATTTGAAGTATTTTCATTAAACTGGTTAACATAGACTTTGTGTCATTTATTTATTGTGTTAAAACATTTATACTCTAGTTCTAGAAAAATTCACTTGTACCTTTGTTAGACAGACCATATAGGTGATCTTTCCAGTCACCCTCCCTTTTGTGACGTGCGCTTGGAGCTACGTGTGATTTGCCAGTTGTGTAGGGGCGTTTCAGACCAGAACTCACATGGTTGTGTGTTCTCCATGGACCTCGCTCCCTGAGATGCTGTGTGGGATGACGTGGATGCTTAATACTGACCGACATGGTCCAGAAAGCGCTTCTCCAGTTCAGCACTGAGATTTGGCCTGGAACATGGATTTGGGTCGGGTTTCAGCTTAGAAACCACATGTGCCTATTGTGAGGTGGGGACTTTGGGGAGCACGTGGAACAGAAAGAGGCCAGTCCTGCTGTCACATCAGGGCCCACTGACATGGGAGCTGCTGGAGACTTTAACACAGGCAACTCCATCACTCAATCTTCAGGAGACCGTGTAGCCGCTGTACAGAGCAGAACACCCGGCCCAGGGGTGGGGATGGGGAGACCATCAGCGGCTGTGTCTTAGGCTAAGATGGGGGGGGAGATTTGGGGTGTGTATTGGAAGCAGGTTGACATGGAACTGTTATAAAGTGGATCAAGGGGTGAAGAAAAGTGAACAATCAAGAAAAAGTCGTCATATTTTTGGTTTGAGCCAAAGTGATTGGTGAACAGTTAATGAGAGCCAGAAGCAGGCCTGGAGGAGGCAGCATTCACGGCTCTGTCTTGGCCTAGCACAGTGCTTCTCAACCTTTTATCCCCCCATTATCACCCTCCTAAGGAGAAGGATTAAATTAAATTTAAATTTAATTAAGAAGGGAAATTAAATGCTAAGAAATAAGATTTTGTGGGGTAGGGTGTGCTTTGCAGGTCCACAGGCAATGTAAAGGGCCACAGCGTTCTAGGCCTGCCCCCCAAGAACCAATTTTCTCCCTTTAGGGGAGATGGGACCCTGCAGAGAATGCAGGGCCTGGTTAATGACAAGGTGCCGGGAGCAGCTAGCATCCTGAAAGTCAGCGCTGGCATTCAGAAGGAAGGAAAGGGGGGCAGGACAATTCTGGGTGCCCGCAGCATGTGGATGATGACATTGAGGCCAGCTGGGGAGAGGAAGCCGCTGGGAGGAGGAGCGGGCCCCGGCACTGCCCCAGAGCACCCTGACAGGTGGGGTAGAGCTGACAACAGGGGAGAAAACAGGCCTGACTTCTGTGAAGAGGATCTGGAGAAGTGAGAGGGGATTTGGCCTCATGGAGGGTCACCGCCATGACCAGACCAGAGCAGTCTCAGTGGAGTGGCAGGGAAGAAGCCAGCCGCCCTGGGTCATGGACAGTGCAGATGGTGAAGACTCAGATGACCTGACTGTGGATGGCGCAAGGGGCCAGACAAGTGGGGTCGGTAGGGAGCTGTGATTCCAGGAGGGTTTTAGGGATTTGCTCTTGATTCAGACTTGTTGGGAGGGATGCAGTGGAGAGAGAGACAGATGCTGGGTCAGGGAGGGGATAGCGGCTTGGAGGCCTAGGCAGGTGGTGATGCCCAGTGGGAAGGGCTGGCAGGGGAGGGCCTGGCCTGGACTGGGACAATGACAGTTGATCTATTGTGGCAGGAGAGAAGACAGAGGGTAGGGACAGGTGTCAACAGGTGTGTAAATGTGTGTTGAGAGCCAAGGCAAAACCCAGGCTGGCTTCTAATTTCTCACTGAGGTATGAAACCAGTTATTAGTAAGAAGGGTGTGGGAGCAGGGGAGATTATGGTACATCTGTATCTATGGGATGCCCGTGTTAACACTTCCCCTGTAACTATTTCCCTGCTAATGCCCACACGTGGTGCCCGGGCTGGGTTTAGATCCCTGCGGCTTATGCAGCCTTATTACATAATGCCCGGGAGAGGCCTCACCAGCAGAGAAGTCTAAAACGATAATATTGCCTTAAATAACTCATGCTAAATCATCCTCCTGTGAACATTTCTCGATGGGTCTTGCCTTTTAAGCTTCAACAAACCCTATTAGCCATCAAAACCCTTCAGTCTCTCGAAATAGCCCTCGTCAAACTTCCTCCTACACACTTGCGTCACAACTGGCTGGCCACAGGAGAGGGTGGGGTGGGTGCTGGCTGTATAGGTGGGGACCAGAGCCCACCGAGAGGTGACCCGTCCAAGTCCCACAACCATTCTGACGCTCCCCGCTGTGTGGGCTCGGCCACCGTGTGTATCTATATCTTCTTCTCCGCTGCACTTGGCTTAAGGACGTTCCTTTGGGGAGTAGGTGGCATGGAGTGTCCTTTTGTTGGCCCTCTTCCCCTGCCAGGTCTTTCCATAGCCTCCTGCCCTATTGTGCCTCTCTGCTATTTCAGCTTAGAAGCTCCTGGAAGACCAGGGCTCCTATTCTGCTCTTGCATTCGGTGCCCAAGGACACCCAAGCAGGGACTCAGGGTACACTGAGATGTCATGGACGCTTCAGGTCGCAGCTGTGGTACACTTTAGGCAGGTGGCTTTCGATCCTTTGTCCATTTTGCTCGGTATACAATGAACACCTCTGCTCAGAGTCCTTTATGAGGCCCTGGACATTTCAGACGCAGTCACGTTCTTCCTGCGTCATGCCGGTGACTGTGATCTCCACGAGGCCCTCGCTGACCCTCATCTTCTGTTGCAGGAGCATGCAGGGATCCGAGAGATCACATGGTAAGTGTCATGGGCCATTTGCTCTCGTTGACTTCACCTTCCTAGTTCCTCAAAGACATAAGAAGAATGTCCCTGGTGCCAGCGAGTGCCAGGCCAGTGTGCACAGAGCCGGGAAAGCTAATGGACTAGATGCATCTTACTGATCTCGCTCGTAATAAAAGTGCCTCATGGCTCTGCACACAGCGGGGAACGGTAATGCTGGCTGGGACAGCCGGGACAAAGGGAGTGCTCTATCTGCTGCTGGTGTGTGCAGCGCAGCTGGGCCAGCCTCAGTTTCCCTTTCTAAGAGTATTTGTCTAGAAATTATCTTTTGAATACCAGTAATTCTAATGGCCTTTTGACTTAAAAAAATACTCCATTAAAAAATGGAGAAGCATTTCATCTAATACAATCATAATATCATTGGTTTCTAATAAAAAAAATTTGATAAGGTAAACATAGCATAAGCCTGCACACTGTGTCTTGGTTTAAAATCTATCCATGTGCGTCCATTCCACGAGGTATATTCACTTGTCAATCACATTTCCTGGTCCATCTCTTTGATTCAAGACGGGCCACTGGTCAGTGTTTCTCATCGTGGTCTTGGTGTCAGACACCTCCGGTAAGCCTGTTTTGATTCCTTCAAAGCCGAGTGGAATGAAGACGACTCCTAACATGGTCCCAACTCCCTCAGGTTTTAAGAATCTCCCACTTGTCTCACACCCATCTGATCTGCTGGCTCTTTAGTGAGTCATCTCTTTATTCTGTTCAAGGCTTTTAACTTCATTCTCATATAGAAGGGAACTTTGGGCTGGGCAAGGTGGTTCACGCCTGTAATCCCAGCACTCTGGGAAGCCGAGGCCGGTGCACTGCCTGAGCTAAGGAGTTCGAGGCCAGCCTGAGCAAGGGCAAGACCCCATCTCTACTAAAAACAGGAAAAATAGCTGGGCATTGTGGCGGGTGCCTATAGTCTCAGCTGCTTGGGAGGCCGATGCAGGAGGATTGCTTGAGCCTAGGAGTCTGAGGTGAGCTAGGCTGACACCATAGCACTCTAGCCATGGGCAAAAGAGTGAGATTCTTTCTCAAAAAATTTTTTTAAAAGTGAAGTTTCTTTTCATAGTAGAGTTTCATTTTATCTAACTATATTTCATTAAATAATGCAATTGTAATAACAGATTTAATTGGTATAAACTAGGCAGGCAGCACACACAGCAGTATCCATGTACAGAGCTTCATTTTTAGCTTCATTTCTGTAGATACCACGTGATACCATCACCAGGGGAGCTATTTGATGGAACTTCATGGTGTCCTTATTATAGAGACTTGTAAAAATGCTGGTAATGCAAAATTATTATTTTCATTGGTCAGCACTGGATGTATGTGAGTTTGCACTTGAATCAGTGTAGTTAACTGTCGGAAGGGAAAGACCTACACTCCTCTGGGGCGGTCCTTTCCAAGCAGGGACCACTGAAGTGTTTAAATTAGCAGGGAGGAAAGGATTGGCAATCACACACCTGCTGCTGTTTGCTAACCAGCTCTTCTCTGACCTCTCAGGGATGGAAGGCTGGTGAGCCAGATCCTCAGAAAATGAGGCCCAGCTAAGGTCTGGATGAAAAATAATCAAGGAAACAGAACTAGAACTCTACAGACCAGAAGGTTTTATTCTCCTTTCTCTGCCTAATACCTTTCCCTGAGTCTGAGAATTAAACAGGGTGAAGGAGTTCCAGGTCACATAATTCCCAAAGTCATAGCAGAAGTTGACTTAACTTTAAAGTTTATATTCTCTCCTAACTCGAGGATATTGAGCCAGGGTAACTGTTCACCTTGCAATGCACCACACAGGCTGGGGGTCTGGCTGGGCAGGGGGAGGGGGAGAGGGAAAGGGAGAGAAACTTATTTTGTCTCCTTTCAAGAAGATGTGTGCTTTCTTGTCAAATGCAACCACTGCTGTTAGCAAATCAGTGAACCAGCTCAGCGTTGTTTATCAAGTGGAAAGCTTCCTTCCGTGAGTTGTTCAGATAGGTCCCTGATGAGGTGATGGGAGCACAGATGAGTCTGTACACTGACTCTTGAAGCACCGACCAGCAGAAACCCCAGCTTGTTGCCTCACCAGCTAAGGCAGCTGCTGCAGCCTCATGACAGATGCTCAGTACCCTGAACCTTCTGGGTTCCCAAGAACTATTTTGGTGAACTGACCAATTCTGTTGTCCCTTCTTTATGTTTAATTAATGATCGTGCAGTGTATTGTTTCTCATAATGGAGTATGAATCCACACATGCGGCTTTCCCCCCATACAATCCAGTGTTGGCCGTGCTTCACGGCAGCTTCAAGTGGATTGAAACCCGTAAGTGGATTTCTCACTAATTATTATCAAGGATAATGAAGATCCCGAAGCGTGTGGTGTTTATTGAGGCTTTAGTCTAGGCCAGTCATTCTGTTTGCGTCATCTTTTAAAATCTCCTCTACAGCTTAGTTGAGCCTTAGTCTGCAGGTGGGGGCGCTGACGTTTATACTGATGGAGTGACCCACGCAAGGTCACCCGGCCAATAACTCAGAGAGGAACCAGCTTCGGCTGGCTCCCTGGTCCACGCTCTGCTTTTTAAATCTCCAATTATTTATTTATTTATTATTATTTTTTTAACCAACATTTTACTTACTTTACCTTCTTTTAGGAAAGAACAAAGCATGTTACCTATCCCATAAGAAAACTGGTTGGATAACATTTTTTACCTCTGTTGTTTTGATATAGAATTTCTGTACCAATTTAACTCTCTCCCAGCTGAGTAAATATTTGGGGATAAATATACAGTTGGAATCCAAACAGAGAAACATGTTTATGTGCTCTGCAGGGCTTGTCCTTGGATTTTTACGATGCACTGTGAACAAACAGTAGACAGTGAAGGCCACCTTGACCTGGCATCCTCAGGCCCACTGGTTGGTTTTGGAGACTGCAGTTGTTAGGGGGGGCGCAGTCCCCTTCCTTCTACTTCAGGTGACAGGAATGAGAGAACTTGCCAATTTGTAAAGGATCATCACAAGCAAAGGCAGTATTTGTTTTATTCTGTCATTTCTCATTCATTCATCCACACAAGTGGCATTTACATAATATCTCCATACAACAGAACAGGGAAAAAGTGACCTTAAAATTGAGTCAAATGTCATATCTGGAGAACACATTTTTTAAAAAAGAAACTTTTGCAGTTTTAAAAATTCACTTCATATATTTTTATGTTTTAAAAAGGGAGAAGTCGTTGTTCTGTGAGTAAAGGGCCAGGTAGTGAATATCTTTTTTTTTCTTTTTTTCTTTTTTTTAACTTAGACAAAGCTATCACAGTCTTCACACTGCATCATATTCACCCATACTCATCACCTCCCATTCAGACCCCTTTCAGCCATTTGGAAAATTGAAGGCCAAAATGAAGGGAATTCACTCCTTGACAACTCCTGGGACAAAGTTGGCAATTTGTTCATTGTTCTTGCCAGCACTTAGCCGCATGCTGAGCACTTTGACATCAGAGAGTTCTGGGCATGGTTCAGAATCAATGGCTGCTGCAGTGATTACGTGCAGGTGAGTTGGGGGCGTCCCGGAGAAATGCAAAATGCATTCTTCTTCAGCGTCTTCTGAGAGGTCAGTACTGCAGTGGCACCTGTGTTGGTTTAGAATCAGAAGCGTCTTTCTGTCTTTTTTTCCCCCTCTTTTTTATTGTTTCCTCCAAGAATACTTTGAACTTTCCCATTTGTAAAATAGGGCAGGGGAAATGGCGATCAGTGCAGCCCACGGTCCATCTTTTATTCATTGAGTTAGCGGGTCACCAACACTGTTTAGTTTGGCAAGCTACTCCTTTGGAATTTACAGTAAAGTTGTATTTAATATATTTCCCTTTAGTGAGTATTTGTTTTAAATCGCTGCCTGGGCTTCCTTGTTTGGTTTGTGGCAGAGACTCTGCCTCCCTGTCCCCAGTGTGGCTGGAGTGAGGGCTCCAGGATTTTGTCATATGATACGGTTTTAGTTTGAAATTGAAAAGTGGATTTGTTTAACGTCCTCCAAGAAGCAAATTTATAAAGCTGAGGCTTTCCTAAAATGCACTGCCAAAGTCATAATTGGTAGAAAGTTAGCAAGAAAGAGGGATTAGCTTGTTGAGCCATGGCATAGGAAAACTGTAACGGTCTCAAGTACTTTCGTGCCTTGTTGAGAAAATGATACAGAGTTTTAATCTCTGTAATGAGCCTGTGGCAGTGGCACAAGCAAGCCCCTGTGCAAAGAGGTCTTTGCTGGGAGAATTTGCAAATTTGCAGTAGGACCATTCTTGACCTTCCTGGGGGAGCATGTAAAAGGATGTATCATTCCAGAAGAGATTCAAAGGACAGTTCTTCATTATTTACTAGGAATCAGTGTTGTGCGTGGGGATGGGCTGCAGGTCTGTGATGTCCCCAGAAAAGCTCTTGCCACACTTTAGAGACTGGACTGCTCTTCACCCCATGATTCTCTGATTCACCAGCATTGAGGAGGAGGTGACCCAGGGAGGCTGTAGTGGCCAAAGGCTGCCAGAAAACTGCCCGAGTTAATCTCATGCTCACGCATTCTCATCTGGTCTCCAGAGCTGGTTGTCTCCTTGCCCTGAGGACTTTGAGAAACCAGTGGCACCGGATGGGTGTTGATTCAGCTGAGCAGATGCCAATGTAGCCCTGGGAAAAGGGATGAGGAGGACACCGGCCACCCCACAGTCAAGGGTGGCATGTCACTTCCGGAGCGAGACCGCAGGAGACACCTCAGCTTCCTGCTTGTTTGGGGCCTGAGAGTGAGCGTGCTGTCAAATTCGGCTTATGGGGCACAGCTTTGGGGTTCCACTCAATGGGCCTTGAATACTGACTCTCTTTCTGACTCTCAGCTGTGCTGCTGGGCCCCAACTCTTGAAGGAACTGCTGTGTGCTGCAGGCAGGGGGAGAGGAGGAGTGCATGGCATAGCCAAGCAAGCCAGGGAGGCCACAGCAAAGCCTTCAACGTGGGCTGAGCCCCACTTTACTGTTTGGACCTCCTTTCTGACCACAGAGGTTACAGGAATAGAAGGCGACTGCCTGCTCCACCCTCACAGGGGAGGGAGCCCTGAGTGCTGTTTCCTTTGAGTGCATTATATTCACTGATTATAGAGGGAATACAACCATCGCGTACCTAACCTGAGAAATAAAGGCTGCAGAAAGCACGGACTCCATCATTCCAACATGACCGCAACTCTCGGCAGTTTGGTTTCCAGCACATATGTGTACATGGTCATTTTACTTTTTTACAATCACATTTAATATCATCTGTCTACTAAGTTCTTCACTTACCAGTATATCACACCCATTTTTCCATTTTACTACAGAATTTTCTTTGGCCAGGGAAGAGTCTCTCCAGTGGATGGAGCAGAGGGCGACAGCACATCCTCTCACTCTGTATCTTTAGGTGGCTCTGGAGCTGTATCAGTTACAGATAACATTGGAGCAAGTGCCTCGGAGCATATGGTTTCTCTATTTTGGATCATTTTCTAGGACACATTCCCAGAACTGGGATTACTGGGGCTTAATACACATTGTAAAATTGCTTTTCAAAAAAATTTTATTGCACCTTGCCAGAATTTAGTAGTATGTGTATCTTTAAGAGAGAAAAAGTTTTCTAATAGACTAGCAAAAAGTTGCCTTATTTTGATTAAATTTGCATCTCTTCAGTTATTTGCAAGATAAAACAGTTTCCGTTCATGTTGTGTCTAACTGTAATTTCTATTTTATAAAGTGCTTACATCCTTTGCCCATTTGTCTATTGGGTTTTAATGTTTTCTTAAAGAATTTTATTAACATTTTTATATTTTATTGTAGCTATTTTGTATTTCCATAGATATTTTTTGTTTGTTTGTTTTGGAGACAGATTCTGCCTCTGTTGCCCAGGCTGGAGTGCAGTGGTGTCATCGTAGTTCACGGCAACCTCGAACTCCTGGGCTCACAGGATTCTCCTGCCTCAGCCTCTGGAGTAGCTGGCAGGTGCATGTCACAATGCCTGGTTAATTTTTCTTTTTTTTGAGAAGGAGTCTCACTGTGCTGTCCAGGCTGGTTTCAAACTCTTTGCCTTAAGTAGTACTCTCTCCTCAGCCTCCCATGAGCCACCACACCAATTTCTTTCTTTTTTCCTTTTTTTTTTGAGACAGAGTCTTACTATATTGCCCTCAGTAGAGTGAAGTGGCATCACAGCTCACAGCAACCTCAAATTCTTTGGGCTTAAGTGATTCTCTTGCCCCAGCTGCTCTCTTGGCCCTGAACAGCTAGGACCACAGGTGCCTGCCACAGCGCTGGCTATGCAGACCGGACCAGACTGGAACCCACCAGCCTCGGTGCATGTGGCTAGTGCCCCACTCACTGAGCTGCGGGCGCCAAGACTTTAAATTTCTTTTGTTTCACATACAAATGTGAAACGTGTCTCTCTCCGTCTTTATGATTTTCACACAATGGCACCTTCCCTCCACAAATTTGATATTCAATTTAAGATTTTATTATTTTATCTTATTTCATATTAAACTTTTAGTTTATCTGGAATTTAATGCTTTGTGCTCATATAAATTGATTTTTAAAATTGCAAGTAGTTATTATATTATAGCACTATTTGTTAAATAATTCTTCATTATAGTTTAAAAGTTGTTCTTTCAATGAAATTTTACATAATATGACAGGTAAATTCTGGGCAATCTTTTCCTTCAATGATATAACCTTTCACTCTTGGGTCACACCACATTGTTTTAATTATTACGGCTTTATGCTATGTTTGAAATCTAGCAGCCCAGCTCCCCCTTATATTCTTTTTCTGGTTTTTCTGTAATAGCCTAACCTACCAAAATCATTTCCTGAGGTCCATAAGAAAGGTTATTTCCAAATTCTGATTTGATTTGCATTAAATCTCAGGGTAAAACAAACACATCCTTTGGTGCTAAATGTCATCCTCAGTGTATTCTGTTTCTTTGTTCTACAAAGGAAATCATGTTTATTATGGAAAATGGAGAGAGATGAGAAGAAAATGGGTCACCCTTTGCAAATGATTCTTGCTGACAGTCTCATGTGGAACTTTCCAGGCTCTCCTTGCCCTTTCCCTTGCCAGGGTTTGGTGGAGGGGTTGCTGTTTCCCAGCTTGCTCCCCAGCCCTGCTCTAGCCTCAGTACAGGTGGAAAAGGGACCCCACACCAAGCAGGAAGCCAACCCAGGGAGTGGGCACTTGGAGGTGCAGTCACATCAGGGGCTCACGCTGTCCTCTAGGTGCTACTGCTGGGGAGGTGGTGGGACTAACAGGATTTGAGGGTGCTCTTTAGAAGCGTCAGAGCCCCACCAACAGGCTTTTCTGCTCGGGTGCGAGGAAACTTTCTACACAGGTGGTTCACCCAGCTGATCTGATATAACCAGGCTCCCCACTTTCAAGCCATGGCACCTAGCTGGTGCCGGCATTCCGGCATACCTTTCTCCCATCAGATTTCCCACTAGACCCAGTCCTTGTGTGCCCCTGCCATCCCCCCTTTCCTGTGGCCCCCAAGATCACTCCCTGTGTAGGCTTCCACCTTCTTCCCTCTCCATGGACGTTAGATAACGTATCCCTTACTTTCCGTCTGTGGTCATGCTCTTATGCTTGAGGAACACCTGAGTCTGCTGGTTTTGAATTCGCTCTTTGTTGCTTGTCTGAAAGTGTCTTTGGTTTGACTACATTTTCGAAAGATATTTTAGATTCAGAATTTGAGGTTGGCAGTTAGTTAATTTCTTTCAGCAACTTAAAAGATAATTATTCCACTGTCTTTAAGCTTTCATTGTTTATTCTGTTGAAGATAATAGGTGGTTTTCTCCAGTGGGGTTTTAATCCTAGTAGGGGTTTTTATTGTTGTTTATTTTTTTAACTTTTTATTATGGAGGCTTTTATACATGCACAAAAGTAAAATAGTTTAGTAACTCCTTGCCACAACCATCATTCAACTTGAACTACTGTCAACCATGGCTAAGATTTTTAAGATTTATCATCCTGATATTATCTTTCTCACCATTATTTTGAAACAAGTCTCAGAATTATGTCATTCGTACAAATTTCAGTTGTAATTCTTAAAAATAAGAATTTTTTAACATGGCTACAACACATGATTACCCTTGAGAAAACATGGTTTATATATTTTTTCTAAAGTTTGCCTAATTCAGTATCTAAACAAAGTACAAGCATTGCCTGTTGTTTTATCTAGTAAGTTTCTTATAATCTTTAGGTTCACACTCCAGTTTTTTACCTTACAATTTATGTCACAATGTTTGCTCTGTAGGAATTTCCACATTCTGGATTTTGCAGATTGGATCCCGATGGCATGATTTAACACATTCTTCTTCCTGTTGCATTTACTGGAAACTAATAGATTTAAATACTCAATGAGACTGAGTTTTTTGTTTCTTTGTTGTTTGGCAAGAATGTCTGGTAGGTAGGGTGGTGTTCATTCAGTACAGGTCGATGGGTGTATGTGGCAGCTTTCTACCTAATTGTTAGATGATCAGGGATGATCATTAACTAGACCCATTGTTGCCTTTGGGGTTCCAAAAATGTATTATTCTAATTATGTTATTCTGTCTGCCTTATGAGCTGGATTCTTTCACAAAGTAGAAGATTCTTCCATAAAAATATTTGGTATCCTGAAGAGCAGTTCTTCTTGCTTGCCTCTTTTAATTGTCTGTTTTTCAACTAGTGACGTGATTCCTTAGCATCCTCCAAGGATGACCAGTGGGGTTTTTTTTTCTGATCATATATTCATGAATTATCATGTTGTGGTCAGTATTCCTTTTGCTCCTCAATTTGTTCTGTCTTGGGAACAATTTAAGATCTTGGAATTTTTTCAGGTGGCTTCCTGAGTTCTTCCTACACAGCTCAAGTAGTCTTGTAAATGGCTTTGGGTTTTTGATAGGACAAAATGTCTCAGACTGATGTTGTATCCTTCCTGCCCTACACCTGGAATATGCCAAGGAAATAATAGGCATTTAGACACCATGATCCAAACAAGGAGGGTGCTCACTGTACCTGTGTTCATTCATCTTTGTTTCCAAGACTATTAGTGGGCAAGGTGAGGAAACACATTTTGGAATTTTCATCTTCAATTTAGGATTTTGGATTTTACGTATCTTCTTTGATTTTATGTTTGTCATTTGTTTCTTACACAGAAAAATGGTTCCTTAATGACATAGGCATGATTATCAGTTGCTTTGTCCATATATATAATATATATAATTGTAATACAAACCATATAATCTAGAACACCTAGCATAGAACATACATTACATTTCTTACATGCATAGACACATGCACATATATGTAAAATAGCTTTTGAATAATAATAATACCAATTTTTTCTGGAAAAGTTTGTTTTCTCTTCAGGATAACTGCAAGATCTATACAGGCAAGGCATTGAGTTTTCAGGCACTTGAGATGATTCCTCATGTGTGGCTAAAGTGATCAGTTTGATATTTAGGCTAATTTGATTTCATTTTTAGTGATTCCATCTTTTTAGTGTAATTATGTACTCACATGTATTAAAACTTTTTCATAGCACTTTAATTTCGGCCCTTCCTTTTCCCTACAGGAAATCGTTTTTATTAGTTTGTTTTTCATCTATATGTTGTTGCTCTTTTTTTTTTTTAATCATAGCTGTGTCCATTAATACTATTATGGGGTACAGTGTACTGGTTCTGTATACGATTTGAAACACTTTCATCCAACTGGTTAACACAGCCTTCATGTCATCCTCTTAGTTATTGTGTTAAGACATTTATATTCTACATTTAGAGAGATTCACATGTACCCTTATAAGATGGACCATAGGCGTGATGCCACCATGGAATACTATGCAGCCATTAAGAAAGATGGAGGCTTTACCTCCTTCATGTTTGGAGGCTTTACCATCCTTCCTGGATGTTGCTCAATTTTTAAAATCAGTAAATACACAGATTTGTATTCCTCTGCTATTCTTACTGTTATCCAATGGTAGTGTTTCATGAATACGTCTTTCCATCTTGCTTGTGTTCATCTAATTTTGCATTCTGGAGATGAGCGTGTAGCATTATGTAGCGCTGTTTCTTGTCACTCTCACCACTGCCACGTACCCCAGTCCACGAGTCTACTGGGTTCCTGCAGCCAGTTCTCTAATCAGGGATATGCAATTGTTTTTAGTCTTTTGCTATTACAGATGGTTCTTCAATTCATAGCCTTAGGCACACATCTTTTCATGGTCTTGCCAGTACATCCTTGTGGTAGAATCTTTGCAATGGGTTGACTAGATAGACGTGGAAGGCAAATGCATATTAAAATGTTGGGAAGTAATAACCCAGTTCAACTGTATAGAGTTGGTTCTTCAGTTGTCTGTTCTCCCCAGAAAAAAAGATGAGCATGCTTATGCCCCCAACGTTTCCAAAATATTATGTTGCCAAACTTTTGAATTTCTGCCAATCAGGTGAGAAATGGCATCTCGGTGTAATATTTACACGTCGTGATGTGCGGTTTTTTGTTTGTTTGGTTTGTTTCTATACTGCTTCGAGTTTATAACATTTTGGAACATTCTCAGCTACTATCTGTTATTATTGCGTCTTCCTCATTCCTTTATCTTCTTCTTTAGCTTAATTACCTATTAGTTAGAACTTTTCACTACATCGTGTACATTTCTTATGCCCTTTTTTAAACTATTATTTTTTATTTATTTTTATTTTTATTTTTATTTTTTGCAGTTTTTGGCCATGACTGGGCTTGAACCCACCACCCCTGGCATATGGGGCTGGCACCCTACTCCTTGAGCCACAGGTGCCACCCTAGCTATTATTTTTTATTACTTTTCTCTCTGTATTTTACTCTAGTTATCTTTTTCAGATATATTTTCTGGTTTTATATTTCTTCTATCTGTCACGTAGTTTGCCGCCAAACCCATTCGTTGCATCCTCAGTTCCTGTTCTGGAATTTCTATTTCATTATTTTTGTTAATCAAAAACCAAAATTTTGTCCCTTTATTTTCCCTGTTAAATACTTTTGATGGATCTTTTCACTTTGGGGTGGGGGGGAAGGAGTCTTGTTTTGTGGCTATGCCTTTTTTTTTTTTTTGTATGTCTTGCTTTTTCTGAAATGAATACTTTAGATCATGTGTAAAAAAAAAAGGTTCTTTGAGGGCTTGATGATGTTTCAGATTATATTGACTTTTTCTTATTTCCAGTGTTTTTTATATTGTGTTTATTTATGTAGTACTATTAAACCCCACTTTCTATGAAATTCACTATGATGGTAATTTCGAGTGGAAAGCTGATTTTTATTCCATTTTTTGAACTTTTATTTTTACATTATTATAGATTTTCATAAGAAAAATTATGAGAAATAATACAGAGGAGTCCTGTAGACCCTTCACTCAGCTTTCCCTGGTGGAAACAGCTGGTGTAGCTATAATGGATCATAGCATTATACCTGCCCTGCCTGGTTCCTGGCAGTCGCTAAGTCCTCTCCGGCTCTGTAATCTTTTCATTGTAAGAATTATGCAGATGGGATCATGCATTAGGTAACCTTTTGCGACTGGCTTTTTTTCCACTCAGCATTATTCCTTTGGAACCCATCCAGGTTGCTGTCGGTAGCAGTGGTTTGCTGAGTAATACTCTGTAGTTTGGATTAGCGTATTTTTATTTAACCATCAAAGGACACTTGAGTTGTTTCTAGTTTGGGGGCTATTCTGAATAATGTTGCTGTGAACTGTAGCTTTTTGTGTGTGTGAACATAACTTCTTTTACTCCTAGGATAAATGCCCAGGAGAGCAGCACGGGACCCTGTGGTAGCTGCTTGTTTGTTTGGGAGAGACTAGGAGGCAGGGTTCCAGGGTTGCTGGGGCCTCAGGGGTACACACTGTAACTGGGACTCTGCACCCTGACCGCGTCCGCTGTGAACACGTCCAGAGCCTGTGTGCCTTGCTTCGGTTAGGATTGGTAACACAGGGCCTGTTCTCTTGACCAAACCTTTTGGTTCAGTCAAGACTTTCACTGGGGGAGGGCAGCATGCAGGTTGGAGCCTCTTAAGCACAGGTGGATTTACTAAAGGGAACATTTATTGTAAGGCAGTGGGACAGCTGGCAGTCAGGGTCTGTCAGGATCGGGGACCTACACACCTGGTCTCCCCTTTGCCCTATAGCCTGTGCCAGCTTCCTTCCTGCCCACTGACGTCCCCTTCCTCCTTGAGGCAGGCGGAGCACATGGCCCCTGGGCTTTCACTGCCGCAGGCCCTGCCACTCCTGCCCCGACTCTGCCAGTTCCTTCCTCTGAGTTCCTGAAGTCCTGGGGCAGGACCCTGAATGCCCCTGTGGGTCAGTGCTGTTGGTCACGGCCAGTGCTCAGCTTTTGCAACATGACCCTGGGCATCAGCAGGTGCTGGAGGATCGCTGGTCACCCCTGTGGTGTCAGTCCTCTGAGTGGGGAGGGGGCTTACTCAAGGTCAGACAGAGGCCCAGCTGTTGGGCCCAAATCCCTGGTGTTTTCCTGAATTCTCCTCCTCGTGTGGATACAGAGCTGGACCTCTCTGCTCTACTATCGTGGTGAGCCTCGATCAATATATCGCACATAGAGGGGCAGACAGTGGTTCTGGGGATAAGCCACAGTGAGTGAGATGCAGCCACAAATAGCCTATTAAACAAGGGCTGTTTGCAGCAGAATGTCCTGGTGAGGAAATGGGCTCTCCCCGGCTCCCTCCCTTCCTCCCAGAGTGCTGGCAATGCAGGGCTCAGCCAGGCTCCGTGCCAGGCACCACTCCGGAGCAAATCTCTGCAGCTTGACAAGGACGCAAGAAGCAGCGGGTCCTTGGAAAGTCTGCGTGTCCAGAGCGCCTCTGGATATATTTCATCAAGTTGCCTGAGCTGAGTCGCAGTCGGCCTCTGGCAGCGTCTCTAATGACCACTCTGACTCTGGACACTTTTCATTATGTGCATTTCCAGTACGACCACTCCAGGTCTTTGCATTTTTTTGTTGTTGTTGTAAATCTATAACATGTTTTCTGGGTCCTCCATGCCTGCAAATACCCTTTCAGACCCTGTGAGATCTGTTTAGCCCATTATACCAGCCTCAACGTCAGGACCGCTGGCCACCTCTGCCACAGAGCTCTTGCTTTAGGGGACACAGTGGTATTGAAATAGGGAGAGGGGCCACCAGTATTCACCACAGGAACTTCGAGGTGACGTGCCCAGGAGAGCAGGGAACAGGGGCCTTGGGGCAGTGGGACTCAGGCTGGGAAGGAAAGGAAATTGGTAACTGACAAATTGCAGGTGTGACATGTCCTCAGATGCCTTGATCATACGTCTCCGTGTGATCTTGTGCTCCTGTTATTGATTAAAGGTGCAGCATGCCTGCTTGTCAGGTGTGCTATCGATCACGTTTATTTAAGAAGAAATAAAGTCATTCTCACAGCTTGCCTGCAGTGATGGGCTTTATGTTCTGTGCTTCCCAAGAAAAACCTGCTGATGATGTGAAGTGACATTCGACCCGCTGAGAGTTGATATTGGCAGACAAATTTCATGTCCTGTCTCCTGGTCGCCAGTTTGCCACCTCCGAGTTGTTAGGGATATTAAAAACAGGGACGGGAAGCCCCAACCTGACAGGTTCAATTTGTCATGTAAAGGCTCAGACAGGAAAAGCAAAGGCCCAGGCAGCTGCCTGCCAAACCCGCTGGCCCCAAACACAGCAAGATGGAGGGGAAAGGGGTCTTCCGTGGCGAGAATGCTGGGGAGAGCTCTTGTGGGGCTCCCGGGAGTCCTGAGAAGAGGGCTGGTGGGGGCCTGGGGTCACCAAGCTTCAGAGACAGGAGAGGTCCTTCAGCTTCTCTGTCTATTCCGAAGATGCGCAGGATCAGCAAAAGTGGCCTGTTCCAGAGGCTGGGGCAGGCAGCTGATCTGTTATCTCACAGGAGATGCTAGTACCAGTGAGAGCAGAGGCAGAGGCCTGCCTGCTTGCAGAGAACCCTAGAGGCCTGAGTGCAGCTGTGTGGCTGGGGCCCATTGCTGTCTGGACCCTGCAGGGCCGTGAGTGGGTTTTCACATGTCTCTTGCATTCCTCTCCCAGTGCACCCAGCCCACGTGGGTTCACAGTGCTTTCTCAGTGATGAGCACAGTGATGGCTCTGCCATCGAGGCAGATGTGTGTCCTTGACTAAAGCATGCTTCATCCCCTTCCCACTTCACCCTGTGTGGGCTAGTTGTCCTCTTCAACCTGCTTTCCCAGTGAGCCAGAAGATCAGTCCCTCTGGACCCAGGCAACAGAGCCTGGGACCACATCACCCTTAGATGTGACACAGGGCTTAGCATGTTGGTGAACTCAGTGCATGATTGTGGGATGACTGAGTAAGCAAAAAGGAAACATAACAGAGGAAAAGGTTCTTTGTTGTTAAAATCCCAGGGAGGACAGATAAGATCTGCCCTCTGCCAGAGCCCCGTCCCCCCAGGTGAAGCCTCAGGGATAATGGCAGGTCCATGCAGATGGAGAGATGCTGTGTGTGCTTACCCAGGCTACCCTCTGGGACAGGGGCGGGGTCACTCTGCCCAGCCCATCTGGCCACTCAGCTCTCTTTATGCCACTGGCCACCTGCCTTCCATCCTCATCCTCCTTTGGTGGTCTTTCCACCTGTTTTAAGGCCTGTGTCAGGTATACTTGCCATGGGCTAGAACACTCTTTCCCAAGAGACAACACCAAATGTTGTTTGTAGCTTATGTGTAGTGTCCTGAAGTCTAGCAAGTGTGCCACGTGTAGAACTATGATTGGAAAGATCTGGGGCCAGGGCGAGGAGCCCTTTGAATGAACACAGCCTACAGCTCTGTGCCAGCTCAGGCTTGAGATCACTGCCTTCCCAGCTGGAGGGCGGTGATGTATTAAGTTCCTTTTTGTTCTTTAGAAAATATTGTAAGTTTAAGGAAGGTGTTGACAAGATGAAAAATCTAAATTCAGGTTTGTGGTAAATATTTTAATCTCTACTCTTGAATACTGGTAACTGTACTCATACATAAAAGTAAATACAGCAAAGACCTGTTTGGTGAAACGGGCTCTGCCTTTCTCAGACCATGCTGTGTGCTTTGTGCAAAGTTTTCTTAACCTCTCCGGGATTTCCTTCCATCACCTGTGAAATAAGCAGATATTCTCTTTGCTTTCTGATTTCTGAGGCCCCTTCTCACTCAACACAGTCTGACCCTGTGCTTAAAAGGTGGCCGCGTTACTCCCACCCTTGAGCGTGCGTGTGGTGGCGTTAGATTTGTTCACAAAGCAGGCCAGCCAATTACTTTCCCAAAGACCATTGATGAGAGCACATCCCATCACACGCCCCTTTCTTCAGTGTGACATGCATAGCTCACGGGCTGGACTATGCAAGGGAAACATCCTGGTTACACACAAGTGAAGGCAGAAGGGGTGGGGGTGGGGGTGGTGACTGAAGCCAGTGCCCTCCCCAGGCAGTGGGGGCTGCACCTGCCCATCCCCAGAAAGTCCTCCAAACCCCCTGTAGTGTCCCAGTGTGCAAGCCCATCCTGGGCCAGGTGGTGCCCATGTTCTGGTCCAGATTGGCTGTGATCTGATCGGCAAAACAGAAGCTGATTCAGCAGTTGAGTTTGCTTCTTTCTCCACGGCTGTCAGTGCAAGCCAGCCAGAAGCCTGCCATTTGGAGTGGAGGTCAGGAAGCTTTGCAGGATGCCATGGAGACTCCATCAATGCCAGATGAAGAGTCCCTGATTCTTTTTATTTTTTTTTTTCTGTCTCTACTGACTTAAATCTTTATTTTTTTATATTTTTTTGGATTTTATTTTATTTTTATCTTATTATTATTATTTTTTATTAAATCATAACTTTGTACATTGATGCATTTATGGGGTTCATTGACTGCTTCAATGTCAAATGCTTACACTGAGCTAAGTAACACATCCATCACAATTATACTCATTTCTTAGTAGTTTTGAAACGTACGATTGCATCATGCACATTAGGTGAGATCCCCCCAAATCCTAGTCCTCCTCCCATATCCCCCCTCCCCTCCCCTCTCTCTCCTCTTCCCTTCTACTTTATGGACTATAGTTATGTTTTGCCATTCGTATGAGTGTGTAGGTGGTTATATTTTGATTTCATAGTAGTATCGAGTACATTGGATACTTTTTTTATCCATTCTTGAAATACTTTACTAAGAAGACTATGTTCCAGCTCCATCCAGGTAAACATAAAAAATGCGAAGTCTCCATCTTTTTATGGCTGCATAGTATTTCATGGTATACATATACCACAATTTGTTAATCCATTCATGGGTCGATGGGCACTTGGGCTGTTTCCATGTCTTGGCTATTATGAATTGGGCTGCAATAAACATTCTGGTGCAAATGTCTTTGTTGTAAAATAATTTTTTGATCTTCTGGGTATATACCTAGGAGAGGAATTGCAGGATTGAATGGTAGGTCTACTTTTAGTTCCTTGAGTATTCTCCAAACTTCTTTCCAAAAAGGTAGTATTAGCTTGCACTTCCACCAGCAGTGTGGAAGTGTTCCCTTCTCTCCACATCCACACCAACATCTATAGTTTTGGGATTTTATAATGTGGGCTAATATTACTGGAGTTAGATAATATCTCAAAGTGGTTTTGATTTACCTTTCTCTAATGATTAAGGATGATGAGCATTTGTTCATGTGTTTGTAGGCCATACACCTGTCTTCATCAGTGAAGTTTCTGTTCAAGTTTCTTGCCCACATAGAAATGGGGTTATTTGTTCTTATTGATTAGTTTGAGTTCTCTGTAGTTTCTAGTTATCAGACCTTTGTCAGAAGCATAACCTGCAAAAATTTTCTCCCATTCTGAAGGTTGTCTGTTTGCTTTGTTTACTGTGCTCTTGGCTGTGCAAAAGCTTTTTCGTTTGAGCAGATTCCAGTAATGTATTTTTGGTGTTGCTTCAATTGTCCAGGGGGTCCTCCTCATAAAATATTCTCTCAGGCTGATTCCTTCAAGTGTTTTCCCTGTACTCTCCTCTAGTATTTTTATAGTTTCATGTCTTAAGTTTAAATCTTTTATCCAGTGAGAAACAATTTTTGTTAATGGTGAAAGGTGGGGGTCCAGTTTCAGTCTTCTATAGGTCACCAACCAGTTTACCCAGCACCATTATAAATAGGGAGTCTTCCCCCCACTGAATGTTTTTGATAGGCTTTTCGAAGATCAAATGGTAATAGGTAGCTCAGTTCATCTCTTGGTTCTCTATTCTGTTCCATAAATCTATTGCTTTGTTTTGTGCCAGTTCCATGCTGTTTTGATCGTTATAGATTTATAGTATAGCCTGAAGTCTGGTAATGTGATACCTCCTGATTTGTTCTTATTTCTGAGTAATGTATTTACTAATCGAGGTTTTTTTCTGATTCCATATAAAATGCAGTACTATTTTTTCAAGTTCTTTAAAGTATGACAATGATGCTTTAATAGGAATTGAATTAAATCTGTAGATTGCTTTGGGTGTAGTATGGACATTTTTAAAATGTTGATTCTTCCCAGCCACGAGCATGGTATGTTTTTCCATTTAACATCTTTAGCTATTTCTTTTCTGAGAGTTTCATAGTTCTCTTTAGGGAGATCTTTCACGCCCTTTGTTAGGTAAATTCCAAGATGTTTCGTCTTCTTTGGCACTATTGTAAATAGAATAGAGTCCTTGATTGTTTTTTCAGCTTGACTATTGTTGGTATATATAAAAGCTACTAACTTATAAATATTGATTTTGTATCCTGAGATGCTGCTATATTCCTTGATCACTTCTAAGAGTTTTGAAATTGAGTTCCTGGAATTTTCCAGGTATAGAATCGTATCATCAGTGAAGAGTGAGAGTTTGATCTCCTCTGACCCTATTTGGATACCCTTGATTGCCCTCTCTTGCCTGATTGCGATGGCTAAGACTTCCATTACTATGTTGAATAGCAGTAGAAACAGTGGGCATCCTTACCTCATTCCTGATCTGAGTGGAAATGTTTTCACTTTTATACCATTCACTGTGATATTGGCTGTGGGTTTGCTGTAGATGGCCTCTTAAGATATTTCTCAGTTTAAGAAATATCCCCTCTATGCCTATTGTCTTAAGTGTTCTGATCATGAAAGGATGCTGGATATTATCTAAGGTTTTTTTCTACTTCAATTGAGAGAATCATATGGTCTTTGTTTTTTATTTTATTGATGAGATGTATTATGTTTATAGATTTGCATAGGTTGAACCAAACCTATATAACCCTGGAATAAAACCAACTTGATCATGGTGTATAATGTTTTTGATGTGTTGTTGAATTCTCTTTGCTAAGATCTTATTGAATATTTTTGCATTGGTATTCATTAATGATATTGGTCAATAATTTTCTTTCTTTGTTGGATCCTTTCCTGGTTTGGGGATCAGGGTGATCTTTGCTTCATAGAATGTATTGGGAAGTATTCCTTCTTTTTCTGTGCTTTGGAAAAGGTTGTATAATATAGGTACTAGTTCCTCTTGAAAGGTTTGATAGAATTTGGATGTGAAGCCATCTGGTCCCAGACTTTTCATATTTGGGAGATTTAATATTGTTGATGCTATTTCAGTGATTGACATAGATATATTCAAGATTTCTAATTCTTTCTGGTTGAGCCTAGGAAGGTGGCATGCTCCCAGGTATTGGTCCATTTCCTTTAGTTTTCATATTTCTGGGAATAGAGATTTTTGTAGTAATCATTGAGGATTTTTTGAATTTCTCAAGTGTCTGTTGTTATTTCTCCTTTATTGTTTCTGATAGACGATATTAGAGATTTTACTTTTCTATTTCTGGCTAGGTTGGCCAAAGGTTTATCAATTTTGTTAATCTTTTCAAAAAACCAACTTTTTGTTTTGTTGATTTTCTGAATGATTGTTTTGTTTTCAATTTCATTTAATTCTGCCCTAATTTTGGTTATTTATTTTCTTCTGCTGAGTTTGAGTTTGGAATGTTCTTCCTTTTCCAGTTGCTTGAGATGATCCATTAAGTTATTGGCCTCCTCTTTTTCTGTTTTCTTGTTGAAGGCTTCCAATGCTATAAATTTCCCTCTTAGTACTGCCTTTGTAGTATCTCACAGGTTTTGATAATGTGTGTCTTCATTATCATTTTGTTCCAAAAATTTGGTGATTTCTTTCTTAATCTCGTCTTTGACCCAGCTATCATTCAGCCTAAGATTATTTAGTTTCCATAACTTTGTTTGAGTATGAGGATTCCTGGTGCCATTGAGTTCAACTTTTATTCCATGGTGGTCCAAGAAGATACAAGGAATAATTTCTATACTTTTAAATTTGCTGAGGTTAGACTTATGTCCTAGGATATGATTTATTTTGGAGGATGACCCATGGGCTGATGAGAAGAATGTATATTCAGTTTTATTAGGGTGAAATATTCTGTAGAGGTCTATAAAGTCCATTTGTTCTAGGGTCAGGTTTAAGTCTAATATTTCTTTGTTTAGTTTCTTCTTGGAGGATCTATCCAAAACTGTCAAAGGGGTGTTAAAATCTCCAACTATTATCGTGCAGGAATATATCAATTTGTTCATATCCATTAGGGTTTGCTTTATGAATTGAGGAGCATTCTTGTAGGGTACATAAATGTTAATTATCAAAATCTCTTCATGTTGGGTATTTCCCTTGACAAGTATGTAGTGACCTTTCTTATCTTTCTTTATTTTTGTTGGTTTAAAACCAATTGTATTTGCTACTAAAATTGCAACCCTTGCTTTTTTCTCATTTCCATTTGCCTGTGTTATACAACTCCATCCCTTCACCCTAAGTCTATTTTTATCCTTTAAGATAAGGGAAGATTCTTGTACACAGCAGATATTCCGTCCTAGTTTATGTATCCAGTCAGCCAGCCTGTGCCTCTTTAGAGGACAATTTAAACCATTCACATTAATTGAGATAATTTAAAAGCCTGATTGTGTTTTGGGTATCATGATTTTCAGATGTCCAGTGGATATTTTTAATCCTTTCATAACTGTGGAAGTTGGGTTTTGTTCAACAATTTCTTGGTGAGTTACTTTGGAGGTAGAGCATTGTGCTGGTCATTGTGGAGGATGGGTCTGAGAATATCCTGGAGAGCTGGTTTAGTTATGGCAAATTTCTTTAATATGTCTATGTCATTAAAGTATTTGATTTCTCCATCACAAATGAAACTCAGTTTAGCTGGAGAGTCCCTGATTCTTGCTCACTTGTTCTGTTCTGAGTCCAGCACATCTGGAAAGCAGCTGCTGTGGAGTGTGTGTTCTTCTCTGACTGCCCCAATACCAACTGTCTACACACCCCACCCAGTAGGGCATACAACCAACTCCAGCCCCAGGGGATGAGGGCAAGAAGAGAGGGTGGCCCTTTATGTGACAGGGATAGGCTGAAGGGAAGGAGTATTCTGGACAGCTGGGCAGGTCCTGGTGAGGCTGAATCTCATAGTACAGCAAAAGGAGGGGGCAATTTGGAAATACAACCCCTGGGGCTTCATCAGCCCTGTCAAATGTGAGCCATGCCTTGTTGGTAGCTGCAGGTGGGATTACTCAAATTCTACACAGAGAGAGACTGGATCAGGTGTTCTAGGCCAATTGTGGTGGCCTTGTGTGGTGATGGCCATGGTGACTGGGGGACTGGCACTGAAGGTGGATGGCAATTCCCAATTCAAAGGGTGTCAGCCAGAGGGAAAGAAGCAGGAGGTGTTTGACCTTGGACCTGTCATTTTGCCCATGGGCTAGGTGTGGAAGAAAGGCAGGAAGGAGGCCAGGAGGGACCAGGTGGGACAAGTTCACCCTAGATGGAGGGAGGGTTGCAAGGGAGGGAGGTGGTCATTTATTTGCTTTTGAACATGCACAGTAGAGTCAGCTGACCAGCTGGAGAGGGGGTACAGTTCTGCAGCTGGGAAGCAGGTAGCGTTTGAAGGATCCCCTGTGCCAGTTAGATGATAGGGACTCGAGGGGTCATAGAATACTGAGCCCTAATTCCAGAGGCTGTGTTTTATGATAAGGAAGTGGAGACACACCATTGTCACATGGTGTCATGGAAGGTATAGAGAATAGAGGAGAGACGGACAGTGATCCTGGAAGGCAAAGAGGAGGCCTAGGTGTTATGCAAGTCACACCAAGGAAGGGAATGTGTGATGTGATGTGTTCTCATCAAGTTTTTGTAATTAACCAACATATTCCTCCGGAACATGAAGCACCTCTCAATCACACTGTAGCCGCCTCCCAATTTTATGGTAATAAATTTTTGTAACTCTCTGTAGTTATGTGTTAGCATCTTGGAATATTGAAAACATAAACCAAACCCTCCTGGCATTAGCTTGGGAAGCCCTTGCAATGAAAATTAGTTCAGTGAGAGAGGAAATGAAGGAAGCATTTTTAGAAGAAAGTGATGATGGCTAGGAGCGCCCTGAAGCTATGCATTATTCAGACTTGATCCCACACCCATTACCTATTGGGAGGCTTCTTCTCCGTGTCCTAATCTGAATATTATTCATTTCAAGGTTTTGTTTATATTATCTTGAGGGGAAACAAACACTACTTAATTAATCCCACCAAACATAATATTGGAAAAGCAATTATTCCCACCACGTGTAATAAGCCATCTGTAGGGACAATAATCCATTAAGTGTGAATCAATGTGAATTTAAAAACTATTATTAAGATCAGATTGGTTCCTGATTATGAGCACCATAATTTTAGTATTTGCTCATGCGTAATTGGTATACCATCATCTGTAACCTTAAAACCTTAATATCAAACAAATAATGTCTATATGTAATTAGCATCAAAAACCACAGGTTGGCCAGTCAGCTGTTTCATAGACGAATCCCTTTCTGGGGAGGGTTATGGGGGTTAGTGTAAATCTGTGATTAATTAGATCGTGAGTCCCCTACTTTGAAATTCTAGTGATAATTGTAGCAGAGGGCTGAATTTGTTTGCATTTTCAATAAATCATTCATTAACTGAAATGAAATATTTTCATTAAATTACCTCTCATGGTTCAGTTAATAAGGGAGGTTTCCTTTCTTTTTAAATTTACTGGCATATCCTTCAGTTCTCCTTGAGTGAGGAGCAATTGCTTTGGCCATTGTCAACCGGAACGCATTTCCCCTCAGCTCTTCTCTCTTCCCCAGCTGGGCCATAAATCCTCGCATGACTGAGATTACCGTCTGCTCCCTGGAACCCAGGGGCTGGTAATCTGCTCAGAGCTGGGCCTTGTTAAATCTTATGAAGACACATAAAAATTGTTACGGGGTTGATTTCAGTAGAAACACCTAACAAACGTGTCTGGGCTTATATTACAAGGCCTAGGCCCTGCAGTTAGCAGATCATCATTTTTGAAAGTGTTTGGGTACCTTTGCCGGAACTTCAGCTACGTTTTGACTTTGTGAGGCTCGTGAAGGGCCCTTTCCTGAGAGAGACGAGAAAACCTACACAAAGGGGACAAAGGGGGCAGTTTCATTCATTAAGGAACTCAGGCCATCTCAAGGTGGTCAGGGAGGGTACACTACGGCCAGCTTAGGGGTCTATTGCCAGAAAGATTGTATCCCCCCAAGGTGTGCTAGTACCTGTGACCATGACCTTATCTGGAAACAAGGATGTTGGCAGTTGTAATCAGATGTTTATATGAAGTCCTGCTGGAGAAGGGTGGGTCCTAACTAGGGTCCTTACAAGAAGACAAAACACTGACCCAGACCTGCGGGGAGAGTGCTACGTGACAATGCAGGTAGAGAATGGAGTGATGAGTCTACAAGCTAAGGGGACACCAAGGATGCCAGTAATACCAGAAACCTCCAATCTGTCTGGGGACAGATTCTCCCAGACAAGCTTCAGAGGGAGCATGGCCCTGCCTGCCCCTTGATGCTAGGTTTCTGGCCTCCATAACACATTTCTATTGCCTGAGGCCCCCTAGTTTGTGGTCACCTGTTAGGAAACAAACACATGTCTCTGTGTGACTGGTTGTCCCAATGTGACCTCCCAGGCCCATCCTGGCTACTTTGGAAGACCACCAGGTATGGTCAGATGTATACAGAGGGGCTTGGTCAGTTCAACTAAGTTATACCCCAGACCTATCTTCTCCTGAGAAGATTACAATTTGTACTCTGTTCCTTTTCTCCCCGGCATGTGGGTTTTAACAAAAGAAAAGTACCCTGCAGAGATAAGCAGGGTAAGAGATAAGCTAAGTCTACTTAGCTCAGATTCCCTGTCATTTCTTAATGCATCTGACCTGTTCCCAAAGCTATCCCATTGTTGGCTGTGTCCTGGGAAGCAGTGATTCTGAGGCGGGGAGGTCAGGAAGACCTGTGGAAGGAAGGGTGACTGGTGGACTCATGGACCTCAGCAAATACCGGCCTTTCCTTTCTGGAACATTCCACAGCCTCAGGTTTAACCTGGCCTTCTGCTCTGATGACCTTTGTTAGAGGGCTGCAGCAGGGAACACTTGTTCTCACCTGAGCTCTTAGGAATTGCTGACTAGAGGCCACACCTTGAAGGTGGAGGTGTAAGTACAGACTAAAGGCAGTGCTTATACCACCTACTCCTCTCAGACAGCTTCTCTCTATTGTGTAACTTCACCCTTGTTGAGCTCACTAGATACTTATGATGTTTTTGTAAAGCTTCCTGGGAAAGGCCAAACAGGAGATGAGCCACCAAGAGATTCAGCTTGGACTAAGATGGCCAAAAAGGACAGGTCAGTGTTTTCTAGCATGGGAATCCCCAAAGGGGGTCACCTTCCCTTTCCAGAGACCTATTACATAGGCATAGATAGTGGTTCCTTGGGTATCACCCTCCAGGGATGTGGTGTCAGGCCACAAGCAATAGAAAAGAGACATATCCCCCTTACCTCTATGTACCCAACTACTGGTCATTCTAGAACCAGGAATTATATTCCAATTTTTTTTCTTTTTTTAGAAACTTTTTATAATTTCTTATTCTGAAAATTTTGGACAGTAACAAGAGATATCTTTCTTTTCTTTTTTTTTTCCTCCAGATTAACATGAGCATACATACCCTTAGTTTACATACTTTGTTGTAAAATTTACGTCTGAGTTATAGTTGTGTTTTCCGTCTAGGAAGTGTGCCCTATACTCATGCATGTACCCATGGGGTATGAACTTACCGCCATCCCTTCCCCACACCCCTACTTGAATTTAGTTGAGTTTTTTTTTTCCCCTTGAGTGAGCATGTAGTTGCTAGTTTCAAGTTAGTACTGAGTACAAGTGATGCTTATTTTTCCATCTTATGATACTTCACTTAGGAGAATGTTGTCCAGATTTGTCCAGGTTATTTAAAGAGATGCAAAATCTCTACCCTTTTATGGCTGAATAGTATTCCATGGCATACACATACCACAGTTTATTAGTCCATTCATGTGTTGAAGGGCACTCGTGTTTTTTCCATATCTTTGTGAATTGAGGATTGAGCTGCTATAAACATTTGAGTGCAAATGTCCTTCTCGTTAAAAGTCTTTTTTTTTTTTTGGGTGGAAGCCTAGTAAAAAGATTTTAGTATCAAATGATACGTCTACTTTTAGTTCTTTGAGGAATCTCTATACTATTTTCTATAGAGGCTGTATTAGTTTGCAGTTCCACCAACATGGATGAGTTCCCTTCTCTCTGCACCTATACCAGCATCTGTTGATTTGGGACCTTGTGATGTGGGCCATTCTCACTGAAGTTAGGTGATATCTCAAAATGCTTTTGATTTTCATTTCTCTTATAATTAGGGATAATGAGCATTTTTTCATGTGTTTTTTGGACATTTACCTGCCTCATGTGAAAAGATTCTATTCATGTTTCTTGCCTGGTTTTTAATGGGGTTATTTGTTCTTTTTTTGTTGACCTGTTTGAGTTCTTTATAGATTCTGGAAATTAGCCCTTTCTCAGATTTGTAGCACAGAAATATCTTCTCCCATTCTGAAGGTCATCTCTTTTCTTTGTTGATTATGTCCTTAGCTGTGAAACTTTTTAACTTGATCAGGTCCCATTTATTTTTGTTGTCGCTGTAATCACCAGTGGAGTCTTCTTTGTAAACTTTTTCCATAGGTCAATACAATTAATAGTTTTTCCCACACTATCTTCTAGGTTTTTATAGTTTCATGTCTTAGATTTAAATCTTTTATCCACTGTGAGTTAATTTTTGTAAATTAAATGGTGAGAGGTGTGGGTCCAGTTTCGGTCTCTTACATGTGGCTAACCAGTTCTCCCAGCACCATTTATTAACTGGGGATTCTTTTCCCCAGTGTATGCTTTGCTTCATTAAAAATCAGATAGCAACATGAGGCTGGTTTCATCTCTAGATTGTCTCTTCTGTTCCATAGATTTATGTTTCTACTTTTATGTACATGCCATGCTGTTTTCATCATTATAGACTTGTAGTATAACCTGAAGTCTGGTAAAATGATGCCTCCAGATTTACACTTATAGAATTGTGTTAGCTTTAGGGTTTTATCTGACTCCATGCAAAATGCAAAACTATTTTCAAGATCTTCAAAATATGATCTTGACATTTTAATGGGGATTGCATTAAATCTGTAGATTGCTCTGGGAAGTATAGACATTTAACAATGTTGATTCTTTTAAGCCACAAGCATGATATGTTCTTCCATGTATAACATCCTTTGCAATTTTTTTTTAGAGAACTTTTCATAGTTCTCTCTATAGAGGTCCTTTACATCACATCTTTTGTAAATATTCCAATTTACTTTTTTTTCAATTCCTTATATGTCCACCTTTGAATTCTGTCTAGTAGTCATTCTCTCTCCTCAAGAGCAGGCTTGCCTGTCCTCCTAGGGCACTGGCTCTCTTTGCTTTGTGTCTGTGGGTGAGCTAGTTCCTTTGCTTTTGCTTGCGGTTTTCAAAATGGTGACAGGGCAAAGAACCGTATGTGCACTTTTGACCCCAACATGAGTGCAGGCCGGTGAGGAGGGCTGGGCACATCCTCTCACTGTAATCTCTAGAACACATACCAGCCTTCCCTCACCTTTCGAGTTGTTCAAACACTTGAACTGTTTGAGAGATGTCAAAATCACAACTCTCCTGGGAAGAGGAGTCAATGTTTCTGTCTTAGCAGAGACAGCGCACATCTGTGCAGTTGTATCTCTGTAAAAGAAGGCGAGGTCCATGAAGGGGAGAATTTCTGAAGCTTTTTCAGCTCTTGTGAGAGGCTAGAGTCTATTTCCAAGTGGGCACTGGGCCTCAGTTCGAGGTCACTCAGATGCAGGGGCTGAAGCGTGGGTTTTCTCTGGATTAGAGCCGTAATGATGAGGTTTCTCCAAGGCTGCATTACGCACTCTCTTGAGCCAGTAAGTGATCTAAAAGTAAATTTTGCTCCCCCTTTGCTGCCCTTTGCTGCCCCAGAAGATAAAAATTATTTAAAAAAATAGAAAGAAAGAAAGAGAGGTAAGCTTTGCTTCCTTAACTGACACGGCTAGCCATATGCATTGACCCAGCAAATAGTGGTTAATGTAACAAATGAGTGTGTAAAGCACACGTTAATGAGTCCTGTACTGACAGAGTTTGGGGGGGGTGGGTTGGGTTTTGTTTTTTGGTGGGGAGGAATAAAGGGTATTTGTCAGACAGGATCGCTTTGCTGTTGTCACTCTGTGGAGTAGGAATTTCTTAAGGCTTTGTGATCCCTTGTGCCTTTGTGCTTCTAGGTTTGAGGATTTATTAAAAAAATTAAATGTATTGTGGACAAGGGTTTATAATGAATCAGCTACTTAAGGATCCTTAGGCATGAAATGCAAGCTTTTGTCCAAGCTGAGAGCCTGCTGCCAACAGTCCTCTGTGTCTTCCCTTTGGGCTGGTTCCATAGGCCAGTGTTCTTCCCTGGTGGTGTGACCAGGCCATCCCCAGCAGGCCTGGGGTCCAACAGAAGCCCTGTGTTCTGGGCCAGGTTACTCTCTGGCCGGGAGCTTTTGCAGCTTGTGCTTCCTGCTCTGGCTGTGCCCTCTTGGAATTTGAGTCTGCCTCAGTCAGCCTTATATGCCAGGCACCTGAGGCCCAAGAATGCCTCCCTGCTATTCAGCCACCTGTGGGCAGCTAGAAAGGCCTGGGACCGAGGCAGCTGAGGACAGAGGTGTGCACAGACCTCACTGCAGGGGCCAGTGGGGCACTATGGGCAACTGCTGGGGCAGGAGCTTCTTTCTGAGCAGATTCTGAGCCTGCTTTGCAAGTCTCCGTTCCACATCCCTGCTTCTTGGTAAAGGCTACTGCTGCTTTGAGGCCATTTGAGACTGGCAAAGATGCTCTCTGCCCAGAACCCATCTTCATCTGGTGACATGTCGGCAGCCACACTGTAGCATGGCACCTGCAGCTGGGAGAAGCGGTGTGCAAAGGATCACGTCAAACTCTTTTACCCCCTGATTGTATTACTTCACTTCAAGTCTGAGGTCACCGTGGACGGTGTGCAAGCTACTCTGTGCACAGGCACCACCTCTCCTGATGCTAAGCCTGAAAGGCGGGAGTGTGGTCAAAAACCAATAGACAAGAAACATTTCCAAGTGGGTCTTGTCAGAACAGTGCGGCATACGACAGCTGTGTGCGATGAACGTGTACCTTTGAGGTCACTGGAAAAGCTGCATCATTCTTTGAATTTCTATCTTCTTGAAACACCAGGGTACTATTAAATTTTTCTCAAAACATAGCATTATGCAATATTATGTTTAAGTTTGCAATCAAAAACAAAACCGTGCACACTTTATTAAAGAAAAAAATCATTCTGACACTTGTTACAAGGACAGGGAAGACCTTCTCCAGGACTATCGCAACTGATGTCAAAGTCTTTCGTCATAGGGGAGAGTTTCAACTCTGAGTAAAACCAGAGCAGCTAAGAACAGCAGGAATTTATAGGCACCAAGCAGCTTGGGAGCAGGGAGTAGTCAGCCGATGGAGAATTACTAAGAGGAGACCTCAAGATAAGGGGATCACTGCTAAACTAACCTAACAGGATTCCTGGCGAGGACAGGCCGGTGCTCAGACACAGGAGGTGGAGGATGAGGACTTTGATCAGATATCAAGGACAGGGCATTCTGTGTAAACTGACAGGGCCACAGTCAAGGCTTATAGAGGAGAGAGCATTTTCCTCGCACACAGCTATTGAAAAGAGAGCCCAGGAAAGCCTGGCTAAGGTCTGGTCCAGAAGAGGGTCCTCGTCAGCACTGGATTTAGGTCTCACCGTGCATCAGTGACTGATATCTTCTGGGTTAGGCACTTACTTTAAAAAAGCAAGTTTAGTGGAGGGTGAGAGAGACTGTGTAAAAAGTACAAGGATGGGATTATGTGCAAACCCTGTGCAGGTTTGTCTGCAAGAAGGATTTACTCTGGGCCACCAGAGCAGTTCAGCAAAGAAGCTACCTTGGAGCTTGTTCCTAAGAGAGTTTAACAATCTGCTGAGATGTGAGCATTTGAAAGTGGAAAGGGC
Source organism: Otolemur garnettii (assembly GCF_000181295.1). Taxonomy (NCBI): domain Eukaryota; kingdom Metazoa; phylum Chordata; class Mammalia; order Primates; family Galagidae; genus Otolemur; species Otolemur garnettii. The sequence goes on along the minus strand of NW_003852470.1, from coordinate 5,529,462 downwards.
TCCAGGGTGAGGAAACAGCCTGTCCCACTCCATGCTTATGAGGGTAGTGAGACTCTCAGTCCTCTGCTTCCAGGGGACAGAGCTGCATCAGAGCTTAGGAGACACATGGGGAGAGGAGCTGAGGCCCCCGAGGAGGCAGAGAGAACCTCTATGAATACTAACAGAAGACCCCAAACCACCCTGTGGTTCTGAGCTGTGTTATCACAGACATTTGGTCTGCAGCCTCCCGGGACTTGTGGTGATCCAAGAGGCCTTTCAGAAAATAAATTCCTTTTTTTTGTTTGTTTTGAGACAGAGTCTCACTATATCGCCCTTGGTAGAGTGCAGTGGTATCACAGCTCTCAGCAACCTCAAACTCTTGGGCTTAAGTGATTCTCTTGCTTCAGCCTCCCAAGTAGCTGGAACCACAGGCCCCACCACAATGCCCAGCTATTTTTTGTTGCAGTTGTCATTGTTATTTAGCCGGCCTGGGCCAGGTTCGAACCTGCCAGCCTCGGTCTATGTATCTGGTGCCATAACCACTGAGCTACAGGCATCAAGCCAATAAGAAATTCCTTTTTTTAAAATGAGCAAAAGTTCTAGTGTAGATATGTGTTTGCATTTTTCACTAACCTCAATAAAGAGAAAAATGTTAGTCCTTTTCCTGAAGTTTCTTAGTTCTACTTAGGACTTTCAGTTAAATTTTAAAACCTTCCAGAGCAGAAGGAATCTTCCATAGTGTGGTTAGCACCAGAAATTAGCTGGTAAAATAGAAAAGTGGGAGCTATTTTTTGATTATCACATGCCTTAACTATTTCATTCTTATTTTAAACACGTAAGTGCACCTTTGACTTCTTTTTCTTTTAGTTATTTTTTTCTCACGTTTTAATGTAGGCCTGATGCTTGTTTTTGAATGTGGTTGCGCTGATTAACTGTTACAATGCAGAGTCTACGATTCCATCTAAAATGTCCTTAAAGCCATGTCAGGAGATTTTTCAGGTTTTCCAGTCATCCCACCCATGCCTTATTTTGCATATTTTTAGCTACTTACCTTTATAGGCTTTGCAAAGCATTCCATTTAGTTTTCTAAGAACGGTTCTTCCCTTTTGTACTTATGCTTTGTTGTTTCCTATCATGTCTAATTGAATTACGAGACTGCAGGAGCAAGCAGAGTTGGCAGAAAGTCCTGGGTGGGGACTCCTCCATGTAATGGAGATAATAACAGTAACTATGTTATAGGTTGTTGTTGTGAGGATGAAGTAGATTTACATTTGTCAAGTTCTGGGAACTGCACCTAGTTCACAGAAAGTGCCCTGAGGCTGGTACAGTGGCTCACGCTTGTGATCCCAGGTTGAGGTGGGTGGATCGCCTGAGCTCAGGAGTTGGATGCCAGCTGGAATCCACTGACTGTGGGCTGTGCACCTGGTGAGGGTGCTGCAGGGGGAGCCCCCGGCTGTGGGTGGCCAGGGTGGCCCGGGCACTGGCCGGTGTGTTTCACTGAGGCCCTGCAGAGCACTAGGTAACTCGGGGGCTCACTTCGCTGGATATCGTTTCAGACGATTTCGACTGTCCTTGGGTGCCCAACCCATGTAGCTAGGCCTTAGGGGAACAACATATGCGTGACCTGGTCTTGCCCCACAGCACCACACACAGACGCCGTGGCATCCGGTCACAGCAAAAAAAGTGAGATGTGCCTTCGGGGAGGCAAGAAAGGAGCTTCTGGGGCCAACGGGGAGTAGCAACCCTGTGATCAAGCCTCAAAAACTGATCCTCAACATTTACAGTCACCCGGTGGTCAGAATAGACCCCAGAGGAGCGTGCATATGATGGAAAGTGGAGATGTCACTTTTCCGTGGCATGTCTGTACTGAAGTGGAAGTTTAATGCTCTGCTTCTTGTGATTTCAAAAGTAGTTTTCTTTAGTGTCTATTCATGTTTTCACCAGGACCTTTACCTAACTACTGCTGGGTTGACCAGATGGCTCAGCCCAGAATTTTGGGATCTGTGCATTGCAGTGTGCTGGTTGGAGGTCACATATTTTGTGTGATTAGCTCGAGTGTGCTGTACATATATATATATGTTTGATTTGGGGTTCACAGAAGAGCTTGAAAATCTCAAAAGTGCATTATCAAAAACACTGCACTGTAGAGGCATGTCCCCATGTTTGCTGACTTCATCCATGTGGGCGGAGTAGACGCTGCACAGTCCGGGCTGCTGCAGTGCGCCCGGGTTGAGCACTCAGGAGCAGCGAGCGCGGGTGTTTATCTTAAAACCGGGTTCACAGCCGCACGAAGAAGCACAGCTTTCAGAGGCACTGGGGTCTCGGGGCACCTCAAAGGTCAACAGAGGAAGAGAACATTTTGGGGTCAACTTTCTCTGACTTTGGTGTGGTCTCAGGAATTTCTTGGGGAAATGTGTTTTGTTGATACGACTCCATCTTGGGAAGCTTGGATAACTGTTTGGGGGACTTCCACATTTATCTCTTTGTGATAAACTTCTAGCTGTTATGAAGCTAAACCAAAAGTAAAGCAATGGGGAGCATTAAAATGGGAGTTTGAGAATCTGAAAGTCTGGATTTCTTAAAAGGAGTTTTACCATAATCTCTCTCTGGATGAGAATTAAGGAAAATATTTACATGTCTAATGTGCGAAGTATAGCTGTTCAATTAGCCGTAATTGAAAAGATGCAACAACACCGTCAATAGTTTGGGAATTGTTTTAGGATTAAAAGTAAGATCCATTTATAAGAAAATGTTTTCATTCTAGTCATGGTAATGTGATAACTTCCTTACATTAGTTTTCAATATGTTATGTTGCTTGGAGAGCAGGTAAGAAGTTTTCTAGAACTCCCTGGAACTCTGCTAATCAGATTTACAGGATCATTTCTTTTCTGGTTCTTTTGTCACTTGGAAAAGTTTTCTGTGTTGACAGTTTGTCATTTCATGGACGATAGGTGAGAATCCCTCTTGCTTTTTCACAAGTTTGGACGCCTTTGTCCCATTCATGGGCTGATATCCCGACGCAAAGTGCCACCGGGTTGTATTTGTTGCCCAGGCTGGAGTGCAATGTTGCCATCATAGCTCACAGCAGCCCGAGTGATTCACCTGCCTCAAGTTGGAGTTTCTGAAGCCCTTCCACGTGAAAGACAAAGGCCATTTCTGCTCTTGCCAAGGTTCTTCATCCTCAGCTGAGGAGAGAGCCGCCATGAGCACCTGTTCCTCCCAAGCTGCTCTTTGCCTGCAGAGCACCCCTTGTTGGCACAGGTGACCCCGTGGAAGGGAGACCACAGAGCCCGCTGACCTGTGCTCACAGAGTCATTACCACAAGTGGGCGACTGGCCGCTCCCCACTGGCCTCTCCCTGTACCCAGCGGCTTGCTGTATCACACACCACCCAAGAATTGGCTTTAAAAAAAATTTATTTCAAAATATTACGGGGATACAAACATTTGGGTTACATAACATTGCCTTTGTACCATTTGAATCAAAGTTATGTATGCCTGTCGGTGAACGCTGATGGTACCCCTTAGGTGTGATTTTACCCATCCCCATCCCCCCTCACACCTACTAGAATTTTATAGGTGTTTTTTGATGTGTGTGCATAATGTGTTTATCGATTAGTTCCTCTTTCATAGTGTGTATGTGTGATGTTACTGGCTTTTTCTAGGAATTCTCTATTCAGCACTAAGAGATTCTTAGTCACGGCCTAAAAGTCACTAGTCCTGTCATTGGTCCACATAAAGGGGAGGAAAGAGTTAACAGAGGCCTGAGTGGGGCCGGAAGAATGCCGTCTGAGTGGAGAGATGAGGATGGAAGTAGCACTTTATTTGTGGTTCTCTGTGGCAGTATTGATAAACCCTCATGTCCTCTCTTCTGCTTCTTCCATTGATCCATCCTAGAAAAATGAATTTAAGTCACAGATCTATGGCCAGCTTCACGTTCAGAAGAAAGCGTGAGGGCCGCCTACTCTCCCATTTTTACATCCTCACGTTGAACATCTCTCCATCATCTCTGGCATCCCTGACGCCTCCTGTGGGGACACAGCAGTGACCCCACTAGCCCAGGAGCAGACATTAGGACCTCTCAGCAGGTGGCAGCTGGTAACAGGGCGGCCCACGTTGCTGTGGGAGGGTTTGGCGACTCGTGGCTTCTCCAGGGATCAAGTTCTTGGTCATGTCTTTCATCTTGTTGCCTTATCTATAGTGAAACTGAGCCTGGAGAGGTGAAGTGACCTTCAGGGACCTACAGAGAGTGCAGGACAGGGCTAAGATCGGAACCCAGACCCCCAAAGCTGACCTGGGGCTGTGTCCCAAACCTCCACATTTATTTCAGAGTGAACAAAGAGCAGATTCTGCCCCGGGTGTCTTAATTTGGCTGCGAGATGTGCAGCGTGTATTTTGGTGGCTTTGACGGTGGCGGTTCGTTTCTGGTGGCATTCTTTCTCACCAGGGCTCATGACCAGTGTGTTCTGCCTGGGAAGGAGGGAACTGAAGTTGTTAAACCTACGGGTTTCCTAATTTACATGTGTCCCAGCCAGCACTCCTGGGACGCAGTGCCATACAAACATCAGTGGCATGACCAGGCTCTCAGAAGTGGAATCCCAGCACAGGGAATATAGTGGCTCATTCCCCTGAGCATGGACTGGCTGTGGGGCCCTCACTGCCCCTCCGGGAGCTACTAACCCTAGAAGTCTGAGCTCTCAGGCCCCGTGTGGTTCTGCAGAGCACGGGCAGCTTCTCACATGCTCCAGGCCCCATAGGCCCCAGGGAGGGCTGCACACTTCCTTTGCTTATGTGGCATTTTAGGTTGGGGACCAGTTTCACTGGACACAAGGCCCTCTCTGTCTTTCTTCCCACCCAAATCCCTAGATCAGAGGACTGGCTCCCACGGATTTCTTAAGGGCCAACTTGGAGGGCCTGAGTCTGGAACACCTTTCCCTGCTCTGGGTATCAGAAACGATGTTTATCTTCTCTCCCGGCCAGCTGGGGCCTGCTTGTTCTTGCTCCTCCGCTGTCCTCCTCCTGGTGGTTGGACTGGCTGCCTTCTCAGCCCTCACTCCCCCACCAACCACTTTTCTACCATGTTCCCACCAGCTGCCTCTGCCCTGCCTCTCCTCCCTCAGCCTGGCTGCCCAAGCCTGGCCCCTCTCTTACCCATTTCTCCCAATCCTGAGCTGCAAACAGACTGAAGTTCTGGGTCACCTAGACGCTCAGCCTCTGCCCAGGCCGTCCTCTCTGCTAGACCTCATTTTTTTTTTCTCTCTCTTTTTTTTTTTTCAGTTTTTGGCCAGGGCTGGGTTTGAACTCGCCACCTCTGGCATATGGGGCTGGTGCCCTACTCCTTTGAGCCGCAGGCACCGCCCTAGATCTCATTTTTCAACCAGACCTGAGCTGTGTGGCCCAGGCCCAGAGCAGGCTCCCCTCAGGAGGCTTCCTAACTGTGTGCACCCCCGCGCCCTCTGTGTGCACCCCTTGCCCTTCTCTGTACCTTCATGTCCATAAGACGACATGCACCCCCACCCTTCACCCCAGTGCAGCTGTAGGTAACGTCACAGAGTCAACACACACAATCTTGTGAGTGGTCCCCCCGGCAGAAGGGCAGCGTGGGTGAATAAGAAATAACATGTCACCACTTGGTATCTTCAACTGCTTCAAGTGCTGGACTTAGGAGAACAGTATTTGAACAATGGCAGGAAAATGATTAATGATATTTCTAAAAACCACACACACTATCAGAGGTTTTGTCAAATGAAATACCTGCTCTGTGGGCCATTAAGCTGATTTCCCACTTTCTGACGTCGTTGGGAGCTTGTGTGGGAGCTAATGACATCCTTCTAGGGGTTCCCCACAGCTTGATATATTCAAGGGGACGAAGTCCTGAGAGGAGATTACTCCTTTTCTTTCTTTCTTTCTTTTTTTTATGCAGTTTTAGGCCGGGTTGGGTTTGAACCCGCCACCTCCAGTATAAGGGGCTGGGTGCGCCCTACTCCTTTGAGCCGCAGGCACTGTCCTTTTCTTTCTTTCTTTTTTTTGAGACAGAGCCTCAAGCTGTTGCCCTGGGTAGAATGCCATGGCATCACAGCTCACAGCAACCTCTAACTCCTGGGCTCAAGCGATTCTCCTGCCTCAGCCTCCCAAGTAGCTGGGACTACAGGTGCCCACCAGAACACCCAGCTATTTTTTTTTGATTGCAGCCACCATTTTGCGGGCCCAGACTAGATTCAAACCTGCCAGCTCTGGTATATGTGGCTGGCACCTTAGCTGCTTGAGCCACAGGCGCTGAGCTGAGGTTACTCATTTTCAATGGAGGCATCCTCCTTGGCGTCCTCTCTTGTCACCCCAGCGCCTCAGGTGCTGCAGACACCTTCAGGCTCCTTTCCCAGCCTTCCATTCCAGTTTCCCTTTGGAGATGCACATAGGGGATGCTGGAGCCTGCTGTGCTATGAGGCAGACTCACCCAAGGGCAGAGGGACTGATCTAGAAATGCAGGGCTGACCTCAGGGACTCCTGATTCCCGTCTGCACAGCTGAGTTTACATGTGTTTCTGTTTGATCCAGATCTGTGGCTCTGTTATTTTTTCATAGGTACTGCCTCTGATGTATATATTGATTTGTTTTGTTCAGATATTTTGTGTAGAACAGACTTTATGTGATGGTTTTTTAGAGATTTGCACCCTTCAGAGAAAATGACCTTTTATGCCCATGAGTGTTAAAACTGGAAACACATCTCTTAGCCCAGAAGCTTCTGCATGCACCTGTCTCGCACTGGCTGATGAGCTGGCTCAGGACATGACCTTCCCCAGTAGACCTGGGTTATATGAACGGTATCTATTTTTAGTGCATCCTGAAAACAGGGTGGAAACAAGGTGGAAATTATTTTCTTCAGGGTGAAATATTTACTTTTGGGTGGGACGGGGCCTATGTGTGTTTCAGTATGATTTGATAGATTGTTGTTCTCAACTACAAGCTAAAGAAGAGGGAAAAAGAGTAACAGAGGGCGAAGCCAGCAGGTGCAGGGCAGTGAATGACGGTCCCTGGGGCGGGTTCTGGCGAGCTGGGGGCTCCACACCTGTCGACCTCTGTGGTCAGCACCTCGTCGTGCTGGGGGAGGCTTGGGACCATCGAGAGTAGCTTCTGTTATAAATAGGCTTCATTCAGGTGTGAGGTACGCTGAATACCCCGCTGGCCTGTCTACGTCCCTGTGAATGGTGACACCCCATGTAGGCAGACCCACACACATCCTGCCTCTAGCACTGGGTTTTACTGAAAATCACTAGGAGTCACAATGTCACAAAATCCCCATATCCAAATCAGGAAGAGCCACATGGACCAGGAAGCACATTCCAGAGCTGTCGAAGTCTCCCCAGATTCCTCCAGTAAGTGGCTGTGAGGAACCTTGTCTGTCCATGTCTAGAAGCTCATTTATGGGTGGTTTGGACCTGGCACCCCTCCTGGGACTGGCAGGGGGCTTGGTGCTTGTGACTATTCAGATTCCCACTAAATGCGACCCCCATGCCTTCCTCCCCTTCCTTTCCAAAAGACGACTTGCACACCCCTGCCCCCCATGGGTACAGATTTTGGAGGAAGCAGAGACTGAGGCACTCACTATATTGATCCCATGATAAAACAGTATAATATTTGTTAGGAGGTAGGAGGTAATAGTGCCTTTTTATTGCTAGGAGTCAGAAATCATCTGAAGAAAAAGTAAGAGAAAGCCCTCTGTGCTCCATGTGGCCTGGTGTTTGGATTCGTTTTTAATGGAGTCCTAGAAACTAAAGGCCCTTCATTTTTTTCTTTTTCATATTTTAAGTGTCATGTTTGAATTATTTTTGTGATACCTTAGTTTTATTTGGGGGGACTGTGGGTGACTTTGGCAAAAACATACAACCCTCAGCACACAGACATGGGGTTGGTGCTGTCACCGAGGGTGGGGTCAGGATGTCGTGTTATTCTGCAGCCTCCCCTCACCACTTACACCTTCTGTGTTCCCCGGCCCCCCAACACTTGAAATCAGACGTGAAGGTGGACATGGAAATGGCCACTCTCTCACCAAGAACGTAGAGTCGGCTAGGCCAAGAAAAATGTCAGCATGGAACATCTCCCCTGATAATCAAGTATTTCGCCCCAAACCTTGCTCCCTGTGCTGTCATTAGCTAACAGGAGCTGACTCTTCTGTGTACGCTCCCGTATCATTTTCCTGGATTATTTCCCCAAACTTGACAGACCTTAGTGGAGCTATTTTGAGACTTTGCTGACAGTTTTTCTGGGCCCACACCATGTATTTCAGACATTTCAATATTAACTCTGTGACCTCATTAAATGAGTATTTTTGTATAAGCCTGTGGGTGTGGGTGCAGGACACGTGTCCTGTTCTTCTTCAAGAATCCCAAGTTAAAAACAACTCTGCTCTTCTGGGTCATGTCCATGCACCTGAGTGTGGACCAGGAGAGAAAGGCTTAGTCAACTACAGCCTTTCACCAAAAAGCACTGAAACAATTTTCCCCCTAAAATAGAGTATAATACAGAATCCTTCGATTTGTTAACATCTGGCAGATTTTCCTGTGTTCATTTGCTTGCCGTGTCCACCCAGGTAATTCCCAAAGGTCTGCCCTGGAGTCCAGGTGTCTTCCTCTTCATGCAAGGCCATGCCCTCTGCTCACCAAGACGGTTTATAATCACAGGATCCACAGAGAGGCAGCGAGAACACCAGGTGTGGAGCCGGCAGCTCTGGACTCCAGTTCACATTGGCTCATGGGTCATATGGAGCAGCTGACCACTGCCACTGAATAGTGGTTGAATACCCGCTGGACCATCTCATGGCATTTCGTTAGTTGGGGGATGAATTTGGCCAGCTGCAACAAGCCTACAACATTAAGTCTTTCAAACTTACAAATATGCCAGTGTGGTCTGTGGCTGCCACTCTCGTGGCACTTGTGGTGCTGCCATTCCCTGTGTTAGTGGAGGACACCTGAGTTCTTACTTTGACTCCCCAAGGTGTTTAAGCCACAGCAGCTGCTGTGCTGTGAGCTATGCAGCAGTTGACACTAGTGGGATTCACACCCGGAGGCTCTCACCTCACTCTGTTGAGGAGTGAGGAAGACAGTGGCCTTGGGGTAGTGACCAGGCCCTTACACTTCACAGAGGTGGTGTCTTATGTTAATGCAGTCTGGGGCACAGTCCTTGCTCAGTAGTTATTTCCCTTCTTTTTCTCCCACCTGGGAGTAGAAATACGCACAAGGACCCAACCAATGACTGGGTTCAATGGTTCGATGGGTTTGAGTGGGTTCGGTGCTAAGTTCACTGGCTTTCAAACTGAAGGTGAGAAATGAGCTACAGGGTCATGTTCATGGCCATTTTTGATCACTCCTTCTCTATGCAGATGTGCAACAGGAGCCTAGCAGGGTCAGGGCAGAGTGCTGGGTGTTGGGACCAGTGTGAGCTGCAGTAGATGCGGACGGAGACTGATTCCAGGGGGCTGAGCATCTATGAGCAGGGGAGTTGTGGCACACTGGACATTGCTCAGACAAAGATGTAATGACTCAGGTGTGACTCAGACACCCCGAAGAAGAGGCACATGGTTTTCTAAGAGTACATGAGAAGGAACTAGTTGATCTTGGGTGGCAGGAGTGGAGAAATTTTAACCAATGTGTACCTGAGGCAGGAGCCTCCCAGGGAGAGGCAGCAGCTTGTGCCAGGGTCCAGGCCTGGGAAGGACCAAGCTGGGCAGGGAGGACACTGTGCTGTGTTCATCCGACAGGCTCATGGCTCGGGGCTGCAAGGCCAGCTCTGATGAACACCTCCCCTGACCCACCCCCTGCAGCTGCAATGAAGCTCTCCGAGTTTTGGCCTCAGTGTGGTGGTATTATCTGCTCTGATAAGGTGTTTTGACTGTTTGTGGACAGTTACACTAGGCCCTGTTTTAAATGCTGGATAAGACTGGCCAAGGCCCTGCTTTTGTGTAGTCTGCCTGGTACATGGGTAGGGGCTCAGACAGTAATCCAGCAGCCATAAACATAAAATAGGTCGCACAAAGTCAGTGACTGTTGAGTGTGATAAAGTACAGGAGGGAGCCAGAGGGCACCTGGCACCACGTGCTGCTCATGCCAGGGAGTCTGCAGACCTGCTCTGGAGGGTGGGGCATGGGGTTGTCCTGAGACCGGCACCTGGAAAGGTGAAGCCAGCCTTGCCAAGCTTTCCCTTCCAAGGCTGCCCTGGCACCCAGATGGGTAAGAATCTGCCTACCAGTGTCTTCCCCACCACACGTAAATAAAGGCTTCCCCAAGGACGACAGAGGGGGAGAAAGAAAACCAAGAAATCAAAAAAGATAAAACTAGTAGAGATTGCCAAAGGCATACCGTGCAAATACTGATCACATCAGTAAGAAAATTATTTCCATCCTGATTTGCGTTTCCTTTAAATAGGACATTCAGTCATAGCTTTGCTATAAAATTGATTTATTGTGTTGAAATAATTTCCATAGCAGGGGAACTAATTTGATTGTGTAGCATAAAGAAAATGTATGTGGGACAATGGGGAAGAATTGAGCCAAAATGAATCCAATATATTTTAATCTCTGCAATACAGATTATATTTTCAATTAAGAAGCTTAACTTGCATGTGTGCGGCTGGTGGGAGCTTCCCAGAGCACTTCCTGCATGTGTTTATGGGTAATAAGTCATTTAGCATTAAGGAGGTAGACGATCATTAGCCCATGATCACCCAGTTGCCTCCTGTTAATGGCAAAGTCGATGTGCACCGAGGCTGTGGCTGCATTCAGGTACTGAAAAGGGAAGTGATAGGAAAATGGATCTGCCACGAGGGTGGATATGACCTACTAGACAGAACAGGGGCATCCTGCATTCCATCCCCTCCAGGCCTCTTAATGCCCGTTCCCCAAGTTCATAGTCAGGTAAGAAGCTAGCTTTTGGACTGTCCCTGCGATGTTCTCCGGGAGCAAAGCATATGCGGCCATGTGTCCAAGCGGCTTTGCTTTTATTAATTGCATCTGGCACAAGCTGTGTGGCAGACAAACTTCTGGCCCGACCTTGGAGTTGTTCACTACTGCTTGGCAGGGAGTGAGGGCAAGATGCTAGCCCTCGTGCAGTTGTCCACTTGTCTTGGATCTCATTTAATCGTAAATTACCGCATGAAGTGGAGCCTAATCCTCACATTTTCCAGGTAATGTGATCTGGATGCTACTACCCCCAGGAGCAGACAGGACAGCAGACAGCGCCTGGTGCAGCCCTGGGTGTTCCTCTCTCCTCATTCCTTGACCTCATCCCTTTCTTCCTCCCAGAGCCGTCAACACAGCAGAAGATTCTGGGGCTGGTTGTGCAGATGCTGGCCTTTGACTCATTCCCTTCCCTCTTTCTGATTAAGATAAGAGCATGAGAGAAATAAAGGGGTCATTAGAGAGAGAGAGAGAGCGAGTGAGAGAGGAATTGGCAGCGAGAGCAGAGGCAGATGTGGAGCTGGTCTAAGAATCTATTTCCGGCCTTTCCAGAGGCTGGCTGGGAAGGACGGCGCCAACACACTGGCGCCACGCAGCCCAAGAGCAGTTGCGTAAGCCGTTGCGTTGCGTAAGTAGAACGAGTGCCCAGGGCTCCCTTGCATGTGGCCACGTGGCTGGGAACATGTCAGGTCTGATAGCATCAAATCAGACACCATGCGCCGGGATGGAGAGCCCAGAAAGAGGTCAGAGCCAGGGAAGGGAGGCGGAGCCCGTACCCCAGGAGCAGCAGCGGAGGGGGCTCCAGGAGGGTGGGTGAGCAGGTGTTCCAGGGAGCACTGACCAGCCAGCCGGAAACTGGACATGGGAGGAGAAGTGGCAGGGGCAACAGCAGGTAGGTGGTAAGGTGGCAAATGCCAAATTTAAAATTTGGCTGTGACATCATTTATTTGGGCACCTGCTTGCTGTGGAAATATTTACTAAGCATGAAGTGTGGCAGGTGTAGAAACAGGTCAGCCCCCAGGAAGCCAGGTCTGGGCCCCCAGAGGCTCTGAGTAGCCCCTTGTCCTCCTTGGGAGCCTCCCGGTAGATTCTCCCTTCACCTCCAGCTCCTCCTTCAGACGCTCCTTTGGCCCCACCCTCACCCCCACCTTGGACGCCCCCACTCTCTTCTCTTCCTCACAGCTAGATTACAGTGTGGTCCCTGCGTCCCCAGCCCTCATCCCCTCTTTCTCCTGCTCCCAGGCCATTCCCTAGCAGCTTCTAAAATCCGTCCTACTGAGGTTATCGGTGGTGTCCTTGTCTGGTCTTGGTCATGGCTGATGGCATCCTCTCTGTTAAATGTCCCCAGCTTCCTGTTTCCCTCTGCATGTCTGATTCCTTTTCCCCTCTCTCCTTCCCCCAGCTCCCATGCAGGTTTAGTTTTTTCTGCCCAGAAGAAATGCTGGAGTCCCCCAGGCCTCTGTTCTTGATCTTCCCTTTTAGTTTCTTTATTCTAAAGTCTCTGTGGTGGGCTCTCAGCTGTTCCCAAGGACTTGTTTGTAAGTGGACTCAGATCAAGTTCCAAATGTCCACCCCATCCTGGACCTTTCTCCCAGTCCCAGACCTCACTGACACCAGGTCCCTAAGGTTGAACACCAGACCTTTACACCCAGAGGACGTGCTCAGGCCTCACTCCCGTGGCCTGGAATGGCTCCTTCCTCTCCTCTGCACCAGGCAGAGGCCTCGGCATCATGGCAGCCGCCTTCTTCTCACCTCTCGCCCAAGTCCACTTCATCACCCAGACCTGACCAGCATAGTTCCCAGTGTACAGTGGATGCTCAGTCTCCTTAAAGAACAAAGGAGTGAGACTGAGGGGCCTTGTGGGGTTGTCACATGTGCAGCCCACGGGTCAAACCCAGCCCATGTGCCCCACAAACTAAAGAGAGTTGTTGCAGTTTCAGAGGATTAGGGGGAAATAAAAGAATAATATTTTGTGACAGATGAAAGTTATATGAAATTCAAATTTTACTGCCTATAAATAAAATTATATTGACACATAGTCACACCCAATCATTTTCTTACTATCTATGGCTGCTTTGTACCATAATAGTGTAGTTTATTGGTAAACGCAGCAGAGACCATCTGGTCTCCAAAGTCTAAGTTAGCTACTGCCTGGTCCTTTACGGAAAAAGTTTGCTGATCCCTGAACTAAACCATCCAGTACAGAAAGTTCACTGTTAATAATGAGTTCCGCCACGCACAGGCTCAGGTCATGAGGAGTCATTCTGATGAGAAGTCGGAGCATAACTGCACAAAACACGGTGTGGAGGTACAGAAATGGTTCAAATGCAGACCCTGCCTTTCGGGAGACAGATGCATGACCCCAGAAGGAATAAGAAACATTAAGCTCTTAGAAGTAACTTAGCCGCTGGGGCTGGGAAGGACACACCACATAGGTACTTTGGGTCCTGCTGATGTTACACTTGCCAAGATGACTTGCTTATCTCACTAGGATTAGGCAGAGTTCCCAAACATGCCCACATCCTGATCCCCGTGTTCTGTTGGTACTTCATGCCACATGGCCAGGCATATTCAGATTGCAGAGGGAATGTGGGAAACTTTTAGAAGCCAGAAAAGATAAGAAAGAAGATTTTCCCCTCAAGTCTCTTTCCCAAGACACTTGTTTTTAGTGGAAGGAGACCTGCCATGTTTGTTGGTATCTGTTATAGCAGCACAGGAGTCCAGTACTCTCAGGAAGATCACTGGGTCCCCCTTTTGAATTTCCTGCTCAGAAAATAAATGCCACTACTCCTGCTGGTTTCCCTGTGCTGACTGTACATCAGCTCAACCTCCCTGTCCTGGGCATTCCCTCTCCCCAGCATGGGCCATGTAGGGATCCAGGGTTCTCTGTGTTGTCCTGAGAATAAATTGGTATAAAGCTCAACCTGTGTACCTTCCTTGACTTAACTTGACATTTGTGGATTATGACCTCAATGGCACTTTCTTGAGGATTTTCTTTATCTCAATGTAAAAGCATCATTAGATTGTTTGTGGTTGTAAATTTTTTATGTTTTAACATGTAGGACATGTGGCCCAACTCAGGCTGCAGGACAGAGAGCAGATGTTTGTTCTCCTTTCTGCACTCAGCTCTTCAAAAGGCCCTGCCTGCCTCTCCATGGTGCTCCCTGGCACCCTTTGACCCTCTGGCCCCTTTTTCAGTGGCCTGCTGATGCCCTGCAGGGGGCTTGGAGAGCCGATAGCACATCAGCGGCCAAACCTCTGGTCTGGCCTCTGATGACTGCTTCTCCCTGTGCTCGTTCCAGTCTGTTTCACAAATCTTGCTTCAGCTGTCACCCCACATCAGAGCCCCAGTATCTTAAAGACAACCCTTGTCAAACACTTGCATTCATAGTCTCTCTCCAGCCTCTTCCCTGCTTTCCTGCGTCTGGACACAGAGCGGGAAGGAGAGGGTGGACACATGCTTCCCTGGTGACTCCTGCTCATGTTAACCCAGAGAACACTTTGCCTGGTGCATCCCAGATGGGGGCCACTGTGACCAGTGCAGGGCCATGTGGCTGGCTGATTCATCCAGCGTGTGCATTAATAGTGCCCAGGAAAGTGGGTGCCCCAGACCCTTTAACCTGCTGTAAGAAAACCCGCTGGCCTGGGAGGTCTATCAGTAGCAGAAATGTATTACTCACAGTTCTGAAGGCCGTGGGAAGTCCAAGGTCAAGGTGCCAATAGGTTCCATGTTTCCCACCCATGAGATGGGGAGATTTCATGACGGCGTATTTGGGAGCTCCTAGCCCAGCAGGTAGCACGTTAGAGTAGCTAGATCAATCTGGTCTTCTTCATAAGCCTGCTCTTCCCCGACAGTGTGCTCAGCACTTCCCTTCCTGCGGGGTGGTGCCACCACCAAGTGTGGCATCTGCATCTCGCTCGATCACTCCAGGGTGAAGTGTTGCAACAGAGAAAGAAAGAGCCAGTGGGATCCACATCCCGCCGAATGGCTTCTTGATTCTCGAAGAGGTGGGAGCAGTGGTTGTCTCCAGCATAGTGAGGAGTTGTCATGGGATCAAGGAAAAGCAAGAAAAGAAAGATATTCTCAAGGCCACAGAGATATGTGGTTAGAGACTGACTCACGGGAGCCCATTGTGGGAAGAGAAATCTACTTCCAATGCCTTCAACCCTGGACCTCAAATGACAAAGAAAAACAGGTGGGCTGAGCAGAAATCACCCATCTCAAATTCAGCTTACAGCCTAGCCCCAGCCACATCTCCTGGGAAAGCGGCCTTGACTGCCATCTGCCCGTTGGTTGCCTGTCACCTGATACTTGCCATTAATCAGGCATTCCTTGGAGTCGTCCATTAATATCAGGGTTCAGAAATGCCTGGAAAGCGATTTCCTGTGGGGCAGATTGAGAAGCTCTACTTGGCCACCACTGAGGTCCCAGGGCAGGGCTGGGGACCCGGGCATGTGGCACCCCGTGACAGTACTATTTCTAAACTCATTCTGCAGATGTGGCAGCTGAAGCCCCTTCCTGGGTCCTGTGCTGTCTCTGTAAGGGGGAGACCCCAGTGTGGAATCTAACCAGAGCAATCTTTAGGTAGTTTTCAAAGATTCTGTGAGTTGCTCGTGATTAGAGGTCGGGGTAAGTCAGCTGTTCTCCCACCACTTGGCCATCAGGTTGTAGTGAAAGTCTCAGCTCCGAGGCTGCGGCGCACATAGACATGGACATTTATGAAAAGCATTTTCCCCAATCAGGGCACACATGTGTCCTTTGCTGCCTGAAGCCCTTTCCCTGGGCTTCAGTTGTGCTGCCTGGGCTTTGAGTGCTCATTTGAGGCAGGTGAGAAAACACCCCAGAGGGGAGATTCGCTTGTCAGAGCCATTGCCAGGCACCTGAGTCCCCCAGCCCGCCGCTTCTCACTAGAACGTGGGTCAGGCTTTGCTGGGTTCCTTAAAGTCTTATGTACAGTTCACATATGACCAGGGAGAGTCCTCCAAATCCTTTCAATAAAAAGAGCCCGGTCCTCGTAGTCATTGTACTCATAAAGAAAGCGCAGAGTTCACAGAAGAGAGTCGGTTCTCATTATTGTCTTCATGTATCTGCTTTTGATCAAAGTAAAGAGAATAGAAGCGTGTGCCCCAGTCACTCTTGAAGAATGTGGTTTTCTGATCAAAGCAGAGGTGTCCACCCACAGCTCACGCAGCCCGGCACAAAATCTAAACTGACTTAAAGCATTATGAAATTTTTTTGGATTCTGTGGTGGAACTGGATTGTGTGGTTCTCAAATGTGAGCTTCGTAGATGACTCCGTCGTGCCGCCATATCACATAAAATGAACATATATGTGCTCACCGTTCATGCATATGTGTGGCTTCCGTTTTAGGCATGTGGCTTCCAGCGTGCTGCCTTCCAAGTGCACACAGTTCAGTTGACACCACCAGACGTCACATGTGCTTGTGGGGACTGGGCAAGGGCAGTAACTACCACGGCAACATTAGGCATTTCATGTTATTCATCTGATTATTAAGGCACTTCCACACCTCGGTGATGCCTGACACATTATGCCACTCTTGACAACCAGCCTCCACCTCACCCTTTATTAGCAGCTGAGACGTGGAAGGGCCTAAACTTTGCTTCCCATTTTCCTGACAATTAATTTCCATGATGAAAGTAAATATAGTGTCTTAGCTACTGTTCCTTTTTTAATCCCAACGTGGCTTCTATAATGTCTCAAGAGAAAACAGAACCTCGCCCCAGAAAAAATTATGGAAGAAGGAAGACCGTTCAAGGAAAAGTGAAGAGATGACTCCTTTTTTTCCCAAGGCAAATCGTAAGGCAGTCTGCTTAATTTGTAAGGAATTTGTACAAGTTTTCGAAGACTATAATTTGAAAAGTCATTATATGCCAAGACATGCTTTCAAATTCGATGCATATGAAAGATTGTGTCACAAGGGCAACATAACAGAACTGAAAAAGTTTGTCTTCTCAATAAAATTTGTTTTAAAAATTACAACTCAGGTACCATTGTAAAAGCTAGTTATGTGGTAGCATATTTAATAGCAAAATAATCAAAATTATTCACTGATGGCGAGTTTATTAAGTAGTGTATAGAAAGCATGGCAGATATAATTTGCCCTGAACAAAAAGGGGCAAATCAGTTTGTCTCACCAGATTACAGTCAGGAGGACGAAGAAATTGAAAAATCTATCAAAAGAAGTTTGGAGAGAAAAGTTTGCTAATTCTAAGTTTTATGCTTTGGCAACGGGTGGCAGCACTGATGCTGCAAGTATGGCTCAGCTTGTCATTTTTATTAGAGGTATTGATGACGAATATAATGTCACTGAAGAGATGGCTTCTTTAGTGCCATTAAAAGACACAACTAAACCAACAGATTTATATGAAGCAGTAAAAAATACGTTAAAGCAATTTTCTTTGTCCATTGTCAAAATCTCTGGTATAGTTCCTGACAGTGCCCCGTGTTGGCAGGTAAAAGATAGGGACTTGTAAAAGTAATAGAGGACAATGCAATTTCTATCCCAAACTCACGCTTGATGAAGTGTCATTGCAGAGTACATCAGGAGATGTGTGCACAAAAGCTTTAAAATGGATCATACCATGCAAATCTTCCTCAAGACTGTGCATCTCATAAGAGCCAAGGAATTGAATCATTGCCAGTTCCAGGAAGTCCTTAAAAGTGTTGATGCTGACTGTGGTGACATCATTTCCACTTTTTGGAAATTAGATGCCCAAATCACCACCAAATATTGAAGAGATTTTGATTTCCAACATGTTACCAAGTTGTTTATGGTATCAAAAACCAAATTTTTGCCAGAACATGATAACGAAAACTGGCTTACAGATTTAATATTTTTAATGGATTTAACCACTCATTTAAATGGGTTAAACGTGTGCCTTCGAGGGGAAAACCAACTTTTCAATGTAATGTTTCAAACAATAGCAGCATTCCTAATGTAACTGAAGTCACGGCAAGCTTAAAATAAGGCAAGCAAGTTTATGCATTTGACGCGTTGGCTAAACACAGTCCTGTGAAGAGCAAAACATATGTAGCCTTCCTTTTCAATTTTAGGCAACACTTTGAAAACAGATTTCAAAGTTTCCAGGAAAACAATCAATATTTGGTGCGTTTGGCAAGTTCACTTGCAGACAGTTTTCAAACCTGCCAGTTTTCAAACAGAATGCATAGATAGAGCTGTAATCTGACATTCAATTTAAGGAAAAATTTGAAAAACTTTGACATGATCAAATCCAGTCTCTTTGCTAGACTTCCATAGGCCCTGTCTTCCCAGAGATTTGCTCACTTCCCAATCACGCCTTTTTCATGTCGTTACTTTTTGGCAGCCCCTACATTTGTGAGCAACTATTTTCAAGAATGAAGCACATTAAGGGTAAAATTAGCAGCAAAATACCTGGCGTGCACCTTGAGAACTCACGGGGAATTCCAGCTGCTTCCATCAAACCAGATACTGATGCATTAGTTTCCCAAACACACTGTCAAGTACCCTACTAGTTTTATGTCGTCCACTTTTCTTTTACTGTTATAATAAAAAGTATTTTTAAAAAGATATTTTATTATTTAGATATGTATATTTTCTATATTAATGATCACAATCTTGGGACCTGCTCAGTGATTTTTAAAAGACTCCCTGAACAGGCCACTGCATAACTAGGATTATTATGTGAGGACTTTTCTGCTTGTCTATGGCAGGATATATCTCAAATGTTTTGTACAGATATTGTATGTGCTGTCAGCTTTAGATGGTTTTTGTATATTTAATGTGTGTTTCAAAAACATGGTTCCTTTTCCAATGTGACCCAGAGAAGCCAAAGGTTGGACATCCCTGGATTAAAGGCTGAGGACCGACTGACTGTTCACAGCATGGCACTCTATTGAAGTACTTGAGAGCAATGTGCAGAATTCCTTACCCTTACATTTTACTTCCATGTGTCAGGAATTGTTGTAGGCCCCGTACACAATTTTAGCTCATTTAATCATCATTCCTGGGAAGCCAAGGTGCCCTTGACACCCACTTCATAGATACAGCAGCTGACAACTGGTCATTGGGAGAGCCTGGAAGGTCATCCTTGGAGTCAGGGCTCTAACCATCATGGTAACCTGCTTCTCAACACCAACCGAGGCTTGAATCCCAGTCTTCCAAATCTCAGGCCCAGCTTTTGTTTAAAAGAAAGCTCAGGGTTGCCTATAGGAAGATGCTGACAATGTCTAGGAAAGAATGTACAAGATCAAATGGTCTCAATAGTAAAAGGTAATAGATTTTAATTAGAAAATAGAATAATAAATTAGCTTTCAAGGAGAAAGTCGTGAAAACTATTCTTAGATTTAAGGGTAGGTGGTTGTGTCTTATCTCCTTGAAAATACAGGCATACCTCTGAGATATTGTGAGTTCTCTTCCAAACTCCTGCAATGAAGTAAATTTTGCAATAAAATGAGTCACACAAATGCTTTTGTTTCCTAGTGCATCTGAAAGTTACATTTATACTATACTATAAGTATACAATAGCATTATGTCTAAAAAAACAATGTACCTAACCTTAATTAAAAATACTTTATTGCTAAATATGCTAATGATCATCGCAGCCCGTGGTGAGTCATCTTTTTGCTGCAATAGGTCTTGTTGGTGGCTCTTGGCTGATCAGAGTGGTGGCTGCCGAGGGCTTGGGTGGCTGGGGCAATTTCTTAAAATAAGACAGCAATGGAGTTTGCCATATTGACTATTGACTATTTCATGAGAGGCTTCTCTGTAGCCTGAGATACTCGTTCATATCACATTTTACCCACAGTAGAGCTTCTTCCAACATTGGGATCAGTTCCCTGTGGCCTTGCTGCTGCTTCAACTGAGTTTATGATTGTTCTAAACCTTCCTCACCTCATGAGGTAGATTCCATCTCAAGAAACCACTTTCTTTGTTCATCTGTAAGAAGCAGTTTCTTATCCATCAGATTTCATCAGAGGTTGCAGCAATTCCGTCCCATCTTCAGGCTCCACTTCTGTAATAATCCAGGCCTCGTGCTGTTTCCACCACATCTGCTGTGTGTCTTGAGCCCTCAGAATCATCCGAGGGGGTCCGAATCACCTTCTTCCTAAGTCCCGTTTGTGTTGACATTTTGACCTCCTCCCATAAGTCACGGATGTTCTGAATGGCATCTTGGGATGGTGAGTCCTTTCCAGGAAGTCTTTAATTTACTTTGCCCAGATCCATCAGAGAGGACAGCTTCTTTCCTTAAACCTCCTGAACCAACATTTGCAAGATTTCAACTTTCCTTAGGCAACTGCCACACCTGTCTCCCCCCTGACAGAATTGAGGAGGGTGAGGGCCTTGCTCTGAGTTCGGCTTTGGTGTAAGGGAATGTCATGGCAAACTGTCCACATCAGCTGGAAGGCTGTTTGCTTCCTTGTTCACGCATTCACTGCAGTGGCACTTTTAATGTTTTGAAGAACTTGCTTGTGTTTACAACTTAGCCAGCTGTTAGGTGCAGGAGGCCCAGCTTTCAAGCCTATTTTTTTTTTTTTTTGACGTGTATTTCCTCACTGAGCTTAATCATTTCTAGCTTTTGATTTAAACTGAGAGATGTAAGACCCTTCCTTGCACTGGAACACTTGGAGGTCATTGTATGGGTCAAGAGTGGGGATAGCTGGTCCAGGGGAATGACTGGTCATGGGGAAGGCCGGTCACAGGAGGATGGCTGGTCACAGGGGTTGGCCAGCCTGTGGAGCAGTAAGAACTGTCTTACTGGGGCACTATTCGTGGCACCCCAAAACAGTTACATTGTGAATACTGAAGACACTAGTCACAGATTACTATAAAAGGTACAGTAATAATGAAAACGTTGGAAATACTGTGAAAATTACCAAAATGTAACACAGATTTGGCCCGTGAGCTGTACGTCACCACCTCTGAGATTTGATATTGTTCAAGCCAATAACCTTGAATGTGACATTGTTCAATTTTACATTTCCCTGCTTGGGGTTTTAACTTGACCTTGGGAGATTCCAGTTCCATTATAGGATGTGCAGGACCGTGGGCCTCTCCGTAAGGAAAGCCGCCCTGGATAGTGTGGCTCAGAGGGATTATGTAAATGCGAAGGACGACTTGGGTGCGTTTCTTGGGACTGCATGGGAAGGAAATTCGTTACCCAGCTCTTGAGCTCCTGTGGTCCAGGTCGCTGAACTGAATCCAGCAAACAAATGAGCTTGGAATCAGAGGACATTACAGACTTAGAATAAGGTTCTGCCTGTTAATAGAAAGTGTCACGCAGGTGGATTGGCAAGGCGCAGCCTCCTGAAGGAGCCACCATGTTCTCTCCAGCCCAGTGCAGGCTGCATTTCCCGTGGTATCTTCCAGCCTCCTCCTCACTACACTGAGTCCTTTGTCCTGCTGGGGATGCTCAGAACAGCCTGGGCCAACAGAAGAAGCATCTTCATGATGATACCCCTCCTCTGGGGCTGGTCACAGGCTGCAGGAGGAGGTGAGAAGGCACAGAGAAATGTGTCTGGTGTTGAGGTTTGTGGCTCTCAGTGAGGAAAGGGTCAAACCGACTGTGGTTGCAGAATTCTAGTGATGATTCCCAGGCCTCTCACCCTTGTGTCACCTCCTCTACGGGAGTGTGGGCAGAGCTCAGAATACAGTACATTATCACTCCTGTGATTATAATAACTAGCACCGAAAAGGGGAGCGTGCAGATACAATTAAGGTTTCTAATTAGCTGACCTTAAGGCAGGGAGATCATCCGGGTGGGCCTAATGTAATCACACAAGCCCTTTAAAAGAAGAGTTTTCTCTGGCTGGAAGCAAAAGAAGGAAAAGAGATTTGAAACAGGAGGACGGCACCTGCTAGTGGGAAGGAAGGTTTGCAGCCCCCAAGAGCAGAGGGTCACCCCTGACATGGATGTTGCTGAAAGCCTGGCTGAGCTTGGAAACCCGTGTCCCTAGATAAGAGTCCAACCTAGCCAATGCCTTGAACTCTGTCCTCTGAGATCTACACAGAAAACCCAGCTGAGTCTGTATTTCTGACCCTGGGATCTGTGACATTACAATTTTTTAATTCACTAAGTCTATGATAATTTGTTAAACAGCAACAGAAACCCTACCCAGATGGTGCCCTTTCCAGGGTCTGCATGTAGCTGAGGGTGAGCTGGGGCTTTGGGCTGGTGTCCTATCTCTGAAGTACCATTAAGAAACATGGTCTACTAGCTCAGTGTCATGGCAGGTGCCTGTAGTCCCAGCTACTTGGGAGGCTGAGGCAAGAGGATCGCTTGAGTCCAAGAGTTTGATGTTACTATGGGCTATGACACCATCGCAACTCTACCCAGGGCAACAGAGTGAGACTTTGATGAAAAAAAAAAGAAGAAGAAGAAGAAGAAAATAAAGAAACGTGGTCTCAGAACCTGACAGCAAACCTCACCAGACCTCCCAGGCCCACCTGCACAGGTTACCTTCTCCTGTGAACATCTTTGGCACTCTCTTGTGCACTCTCTATGGACAAGGATAGTTTAAAAAGTCCCGTACGCTGAACAGTTCTGAGCCGCCATACAATCAAAGCACTGAAAGCTCTCAGCTATGGGACATTTTCTTTTCCTAAGAGCTTTGACAACAGCTGAGCTTTCATGCACATTAATTTCCTAAATGCTCCTTTAGCCACTACAAGCTGAGCAGGTCCTTTGGAGACCTCTTTTGAAACACAATGGGAAGGAGATGAGGAAGGCCCCCATCTTCTGTCTCCATCATGCTCCACAGAGGAGCTGCCAATTACAGAATAGTGAGTTCACCCTGGCTCCTTACAGACACTCCTCCAGTCTCCCTCCCCTCCAGACCATCATAAAGAAAAGTGGAGTTCAGAGATATTAACTAACATGATCGAGCCTGTAAGTGGCGGTGCATGAATCAGGCACAGGTCAGAGACCTCGGGCCCCTGCTGCTTCCACATCTCCACCTGTCTGTGTGATCCCCTGGCTCCTCCTGAGGGGAAGCAACAGAGAGCCCCACCATGCCCGGTGAGAGGGAAATGCAATTAGTGAGATGAAGGTTCTCGACACCAGTGAAGATGGGGACCTGGAGACCACCTCTCTGCCTGCTAGGTGGCTGCTCCCAGAATGCTTTCGAGCACATCAGCTCCCCCTGGGGCAGAGGGCTCTCTTGGCACCACTCTCAGCAAATGCACCCCCAGCTGAGGATGCCAGTACACTAAACGTTACAGTGCCCACAGCAAGTCTCAGAAATGAACCAGGATAAATTCTAAGCATGAAATAACTTGAAAGAAGCATCCTCCTTTTAACTATCCTAGTTTTTGTTTTTGCTTTTTTTTTTTTTAATTTTCTGCCTTGAGCCATGTAGTTCATTCAAGTCCTCTGATGACTTAATTTTTTTTCTGGGCCTCCAGGGTGTCTTGGTTTACTATATTTTGTAAGGCTACATTGCTGGATTCCATGGGGAATAAAGATTTGGCACACATGGACCCTCAGTGGGTCACAGTAGACTGGGGCTGTGCTGCAGAGATGAGCACTGTCCTGCATGGCCCTCACTGAAATGAGGCCCGGCCAGGCTGTCAGGGACCCCCGGCGTATGGTCCTTGCTGTCACCAAGTGTCTGTCTGTTTCTTTGTGTGTACTCATTTATTAATGCCCCACCCATTCTCAGACAGATCAGAACAGCCCTGTTCTTTACAGAATAAAAGTGAAGAGATTCTTATTCCTGTTTTTATATTTTTTAAATCATGGCACTGAGTCACTTTGATGGTGAAGAGACACAGACAGAAACATCCTGACTGCTATGGCCGCCGTTTTGGGAGAACGCCTCTTTGCTTTCCTTCTCGGATTTGTTTATCTGTGGCACTCGTCGCACTCCGTGTTGTTCAGTCAGCACTACCATTGACTTCCAAAATGTCTCCTCACTCCAAACAGAAACTCAACTCTCTGATCCGCTGGAACACCTGCGCCCAGTCCCTTGTAGCTGGAACTCACAAAATACTCCATGACGGACCACGGTGCACAGTCTTACAACCAGCAGGCACATCTTCCAGGCAGTGCCTGAGAGGTGGGGCTTGGTCCCCTGCCCTCCCTGCCTCCTCTGCCCAAGGCAGATCCATCCCTGGCTGTCTTTGACCTCATCCAGTTAGCAGGAACCACAGGACAAGCCTGGGAGAGGAGGGAGGAGGCTTGATGACAGAGACTGGGGTGGTGCTGCGGGGGTCTCTGGGGTGAGCCAGGATCCTTCCTTATTTGCCAAGATTGGCTCTAGAGTGAGGCTTTGCCCTCCCTTCCCTGCCTCCTCCAGAAGTAAAGACTTCTCACTTCCTCCTGTTTGCTGGTGGGCACGTCTGACATGTTTATCTTGGAGACGTTTCCTATTACTCAAGGTGTCCCGAAATCTGTCAACACTTACTTTGTGAAGCTGAGCTAGGTGAAGCAGGCAGGGGAATGGGTGGCCTTATGACTTTTCAATGTAATCCTGAAATGAGACTGTTAATTAAGACATGCTTGGTGCAAGACGCCTGGAGTGCAAGTGAGGCATCTGCCCTCCTACCTCGGTTTCTAAACTGGTTCATCCCAACACTCGACAGCTCCACGTTAGGGATGAAAACGGGCAGTTATCTCCTCTGGCTTTGGAGGGCGCTTTTAAAGGTCTTTCTGAATTTAAAAAAAAAAAAAAAATAGATGAGGAACTCTTCAAATATTTTCCTAGAAGACAGATCAGGATTGAATAACTTCTCAGGGATTGGAAAAATGTTCTCTAAAGAACCAACACAGGCTACTCAACACAGTAGGGATAGAGGGAAGATAGCCAGACGATCTCTAATAAATGAGTCTGGCTGTGTTCTGAGAACACTGTATTTATGCTGCTCACACCTGTTAGGATGGCCACATCGGGAAAAGAAAGGGAGCAAGTATGGATGAGGGCGTGGAGAAACTGGAATTCCTGTGCACCATTCCTGGAACTGAAAAATGGCACAACTTGGCTTGGTGCCTTGCCTGTAGGACAGTGGTTATGGCATCAGCCACATACACCTAGGCTGGCGGGTTCAAAACCGGCCCGGGCCAGCTAAAGAAAAACAATAATGACAACTGCAACAAAAAATAGCCGGGTGTTGTGGCGGATGCTGTGTGTAGTCCCAGCTACTTGGGAGGCTGAGGTAGAATTTCTTGAGCCCAAGAGTTTGAGGTTGCTGTGAGATGTGATACTACAGCACTCTACTGAGGTCGACCTAGTGGAACTCTGTCTCAAAGGGAAGAAAAAGAAAAATGGCACAGCCATAATGGGAAATAACACAATGGCTTCTCAAAAACTTAAAAACAAGATTACTATATGATCTTTCAATTCTAAGTACATACCCAAAAGACTTGAAAGCAGGGACATGAGGAGATGATTTGTACAGTGACATCCATAGAAACATTATTCACAATAACCAAAAGGAAGGAGCAGCTCAGTCATCCCACGGGTGAATGGATAAACCCACTGTGCACACATTCAACAAAATATTGCTTAGCTTTGCTGGGTGCGGTGGCTCATGCTAAGCATTTTGGGAGACCAAGGTGGGAGTCCCACTTGAGGCCAGGAGTTCAAGACCCACACACAAGAGCAACATTGCAAGACCCTGTCTCTGCTAAAAATAGGAAGAATTAGCCAGGCACGGTGGGACATGCCTACAGTCCTAACTACTTAGGAGGCTGAGATGGAAGGAAGCCTTGAGCCCCTGAGTTCAAGGTTTGCAATGAGATATGATGACACCACTGTCCTCTACACTGAGCAATAGGAAGAAACCCTGTCCAAAAAATATATGTGTGTGTGTGTGCATGCATGCGTGTGCATATACACACACACACCCAGAGGGTACCAAAAAATGTATACAATACTTAAGAAAGGAAAAAACTGTATTAAAATTATAATACTCAATATATACCAAGAACAGAAGGTAAATACAAGTCACATTGGACGTCTGTCATTACAAGAGGAGCTCAAAGTGTATACAGAATATAATATGTAACACCCAGATAACATCTCTTATGATGTGTACACATTTTCTGCACCCTCAGTTTATATTATCAAGCCTTAACAAGGAAGGAATTCTCACACCTTGAGGGTACTATGCTCAGCGACTGAGCCAGTCCCAGCGACAAACACTGCCTGAGTCCACTGCCTGGAGTGGGCACCTCACGGAGACAGCAAGGGAGTGCCGGTGGCCCGGATGGAGGTGGGGAAAGGGGCTCCTAGTTAATGGCTGTGGCATTTCAGTCTGGGATGAGGAAAGAGTTCTAAGGGTGGATGGTGACTGTGGAGCACGACAATGTGAATGTACTCTGTGCTACAGAACTCCGTATACTTTAAAATAGCTAAGGTGGCAGATTTTGTGTTATGTGTGTTTTAACCACAATTTTTTAAAAGCCTTAAAAAACACCTTCATTCACAAACACAGACCTTAGCCCTGCTCTGAGGACTGGGGAGGCCATGGGGCCGGTGCAGGAAGCACAGCTCTCACCAGGTGGGTTTGAGAAGCAGCTGAAGTGGATTGTGGGTCCACGTTCTGCACAATTCCTAGGCAGACATGTGTGTTACTTATAGCCATAACTGGTGCCGTCCACGGGACGACTGCCGCATTGCAGATGAGGGTCCTTGCAAGAATCTAGGGAGGTGGCACCTGATAGCCATTTTTCGTATAAGACTGAGCCCCACCAACCCAGCCAAGCCACACAGCTGCACTGGCCAGGAGGACGGGGTAGTGTAGCCCCGATTCCTGCCCAGGGGTGCACCACAATTAACCCTCAGCCTCTGCATGAAGGATGCGCTTTCTTTGGCTAAATGAGTTATGAAGGAGCCCCTCAAATCCATGCTGCAAAGCAGATTAAACTTTAAGGGACTTAGCCTGGCAAAAATCAACTTAGAAAACATTATAAAAAACAATACTGACCGATCTGAAAGGCTGCATACTGTGTGACTTCAGCTATATGACGTTCTGGAAAAAGCCAAACTCTGGAGACCATAAAAAGGTCAGTGGTTGCAGGGGGCTGGGAGGGAGGGATGACAGGATGGCCACAGGGATTTTTAGGCGGTGAAAAACATCGTGCAATAGTAGATACCTACAATCACGAATTCATGCAGCCCCCAGACTGTGCACCATCAGGAGCGAACCCTGATGTCAGCTGTGCACTGTGGGAGGGGGCTGATGCTTGGGGGGTCCATGTGCGTTCATCACATGTAACCTCAAATGATGGTACTAATAATGGGGGCCCTGGGTATGGGGGTATATGGGAAACTTGTAGTTTTCACTCAGTTTTGCTGGGAACTAAAACTGCTCTAAAACCTTAAGTCCATCAAGATAATAATGTGTGGGGTGGGATGGGGGTGCAGATGAAATGGTTCCTGGGGATAATAGTAATAATGTGGGGGTGGGATGGGGTATGGATGGACAGTCACTGGCAGAGACGCTCATCCCTGATGCCAAGTGAAGGGCACGTGGGTCTCTGGTACACTGTGCTGTGTGTTGGAAATTATCCTTTGTACACTGGAAAAGCAAAACAGCCGCAGGGATTCCTCTGCGTCGTGCTGACTGGGATGCCCGAGGCTCCTGAGGAAGGCCGTGTGGCCGGGGCACAGGGGCTTGGGCTTGGTCCAGTCCTGTTGTTGGCCTCCCAGGAAGGTGAGGGGCAGCCCAGTGTGCCTCATTGCTTAGTGGGAGGCAGACTAGGCGACAGGGTCCCAGCAGTCTGTGCTTGTGGGGACGGCACAGCCTCAGTCCAGAGTGGACAGATGCTGCCTGCCTGGGAATCCTCTGTGCCGCCCTCAGCCTCACAGCCCACGCCTGCCGCCTCCGGGCTGGCCAGCAGAAAGGTTCAGGTTTTTAGGCAAGAGTTTGATGGATGTTGAAGCCTGTACTGATTTGAAGAAGAAATTAGGAAATGTTGGGAAAAAGAAACTCCCTTCGGTACAGACTAGACAAAACTCTAGTGGGGTCCTTCGGCATTCCTGCTCCTGACCAAACCCGGGCTGTGCCTCCAGCCCTGCTCATTGCCAGAATATTATAGAGACATTGGTCTTGGCACAACTTCCCAGGGACACGAGGCAAGTCCCACCCAGGCCCCCAGACGTCGCCCCATTCTCCCTCCTGTACTAGGGTCTTTCCTGGAAGTCACTTTTTTCTGCACATGTGGTTTTTGTTTCTCAGTTGAGGTCCCAGGATGGGAAACCACTGACCCTATCTCCTCACTGCTTTGCCAAAGGAGCCTCTCTGCCAAGTGCAGGGAGGTGCTTGGAGACTGAGCAGCCGAGAGAAGCATTCGTTCTCTCTCCTTCCCTTTTAATTGAAGTGACACTTTCTGCATCTCTTTTATCACTTCACCTTAAGTTGCCTCATCTTCCCAGCATTCCTGAATTATGCAGAAATCTTTTTAAGGCAAATTTCCAACTACTGTTACTTGACCGTTGTTCTGCAGGGATGGAATCTGTCACTTTTAATTTGTTTCCCTTTTTTCCACCCATTTTGGGCAAAACATTTTGTTAAAAGATGCATACTGCCCCCCCCCACCTCCAAGCGACTTGTTTTGATGCCAGAAGTATTTAAACGCCCTCATATTGAACTGTACAAGCTAATTATGTAACTTAAAGTCAATTCAGGCAAGGAATAGAAAACCCTGCAGCTCCATGATTTGGGCACTGGGGCTTTGTGATTCCCTAGGAAGTTCAGCTGCGTCTCCCTCTGCGGTCAGGAGGCACCTCTTCTTCCGGTTCCCTTGGTACCAAACACCCGGTCACAGAGATGCTAGAAGGGCCCAAGGCTCTGTCATAATAAAGTCATTTTAGGGCCTGTAATTGTGCCAGGAGTGTGTAATAGTGAAATTGGTTCCTGATTACTTTCTAGTTGCGAAGTTCCCCTCTGCTCAATTACAACATAATTCCTTAGGACTCTGCTACTTTCGCTGTCTGCACGAGGCTTCCCAACAGGCAGCTTTTCTAGACGGTCTCCTGTGGGTCCCCACGTGGCGTTCACCCACCCTTTTTGTCCAGGGACAGAGCGAGGATGTGGGTGGGGAGGCCAGGCTGGCCAGACCGCTCCTGGAAGCTTCATGCCCTGGAGGGGCCTGGAGCTGGACCAGTGCCTCCTACAGCCACAACCCTGCCCCACTGGCCATCACCCACCTGCCTCCCAGAAGTGTCCACTCCTCAGGGCATGTCTTCCTCTTTCACCAAATTCGACTTAACATTTTGTGAAGTGTCAGTGGAGATCATGGCGTTCAAATGGCTTTGCTCTTGGTGGTGCAATAGCACCTTCTTACCTTTACTCTCAAAGTTGAAAACAAAACCTTTACATTCAAAGTTCCAGGGAACTTAGACGCTATCGTTTAGTACTTAGATTTGTTTTGGGAAGATATGAGAGCCTCAAAAATTTGAGCAACTCAGTGTGTTTGTTCTAACATTGCTTTTTTAAAACTTTATTTTTCATTGACAAAAAACACTGGCTATGTGGTGTTGTGCCCTGTGAGGTCAGGATACACGTGAGCATTGTGGGATGATTAAATTGGACAGATTAACATAGTCACACCTCACGTCCTTATCATTTCTCTGTGGCATTGTGCAACTCTGAAGGTCAGGTCACTTTTTATTTTTTATGGAAGGGAGCTGTTGATTAATAAATAAAATTGAATTAAGACTTTAATTGTCTAAATACGTGTATGTGGAACTACAATTAAACTCACATTTGACACTGAAAGAAGTTAACAGTATTTCACATCTAGTAGGAGCTCATGAGACTAAATGTCCAGGACAGTACAGACGGAAATCAAGAAAAGTTTCTCAATTCTTTTTGTTGTTGTTGCCGTTTTAATTGCCTAGGCTTGGGAATGAACCGTCGGCATTTCCCATTGGCTTTATATTTTTAAAAATGGATAATGTTATGACAGGTTTGATAAAGACGCTGCTTCTGACTTCCCGGAGACAGGAATCGGTTACCAAGAAGAGAGAGGATGTTTCTCTCCATTGGGTCATTAAAAATAAAATTTACAGGCTTCTAGACCTTAGGGCTTTTTTTGAATCTTTTTCAGATGACATAATTTGCCTGTGATTCTTTCTGCATTATTTATTTGTGTGTTTGGTTTTATCTCCTAAAATTTTAGATTATAAATAAATCCTTCCATAGATTAAAAATGACAGAAAAGAACTCTCTTAAATACGGGCTTACCCTTTTTCTCTCATTTCGCCCATTTGGGACAGCAGCCATGAGAGCATTTAATTCTCACACCATTAGTTCTGGGTTTTTTGAGAAATTACTTAATTCTCCCGGCTCCGAATTAGACAACGTGTTTGGTCCACAGGGTGGTTCGTTGATCTCTTCCCCCGGGTCTTTGCCAGTGGAGCAGAATCAGCACCAGTGTGCACTGTGCTGGGGGCCTGTGAGCCTCTCGTGGCCCCCACATTACATGCCTGATGTTTACCCACCACAGTGGTGAATGAGGAGAATCAGGAAATACTAACTACCAGGAGCGGATTCTACCTCTTCATTGGAGCAGACTCTGAGTGTTTTTGTTTTTGTTTTGTTTTGACTGCTGGGAGGTTCTGGACATACCTGGAGTCCAAGAGCTCTGCTAGTAATGAACTAATGGTTCCTAAGATGAAAGCATTTCAGGGTAAGCACAGTGGCAAGGAGTGTTTGTAGCTGCCTTGGGCAGTCCTAATATATAAACGACAAGGTTCCTGCCATCAAGACACAGGCTCCAGAACAGAACAGAATGAGGGAACCATGCCCAGTCATGCATGCCCAAGGTCTAATGAGAAATTTGGATAACAAGAACCTAAAAAGAGCTGAATCTCCCTGTAGAAAAACTATGCAGAATGCAAGGACTCCAGGAGAGCCAGAGACCGCCAGATGGCCAGCGTCCTGGAGCCCTCCTAGTTGGAGGCCGATCTTCCGTCCGTCCATCCCCCACCCACCCTCTCCTTCCTTCCCTCCTGTGCAGTTACCCAGCGAGCACACACCATGTGTTGGGTGCTGATTTGGCATCAAGGACACCTGGGTGAACAAGCAGACGTGGCCACTGCCTTTGTGACACCTATTGCTCACACAGTCTGAGGGCTTCCCTAACCCTGCGCCCAGCCCCACAGTGTCCAGCACAGAAGGCGTCCTCAGGAATGCCGAGACAGGCAAGCCCACCACACCCTGTCCTCCCTAGCATTGCCTCCTGGAGAAAGGACAGTGATCTTGAGCTGCGCTGAGCCTTTGCTAGTCTAGCAGAGCATCTGCCATTTGGCTTGGTTTGTGATCCTTTCCACATTCTTCTGTAACCAGATTGCTACGCAAAAGCTTCTAATATACTTTTCTTATTTGTTTTCCCTAGTTTTACATTTATTAGAAATAACTTATGAAGTACAAGGCATGCATGACTGGGCATGGTTTCCTCATTCTGTTCTGTTCTGGAGTCTGTGTCTGGATGGCAGGGACCTTGTTGTTTACATATGAGGACTGCCCAAGGCAGCTACAAAGACTCCTTGCCACTGTGCTTACCCTGAAATGCTTTCATCTTAGGAACCAACTTATAAAGTATAATAGATATTCTTACCCGAAGTTCCCTGTTTCTTTTTGCCTAGTTAGATAATCGACTTATCTGCAAGGTGACTGGGGGTTGTAGCTGTAGCATATAATTTCTGCGTTTCTTGGATGGTTCTGTGGAAGTGACATGGCCGTTGATGAACTTGATCCTGAACTTCTTCTGGTCTTTGTTTATTGCATTGATTATTTTTTTATTTGATCTTTTCTTTATTTTTCTGCATGCTACTTGGATTTCCCATTATTTAGGTTTTGTTCCAGCTTTTTAAAAAATGTATGAGGAATCTAAATTATAGAATCTGTGTCTCAGCACTGTACGTTCTCGGGTGTCAGTTCATTAAGAAGTTTTTGTTTAGCCTTCATATTATTTGAGCATGGCATTTAAAAAAAGAGAGAGAGAGAAATTTGTGTATATTTAGCTGAAATTGCTCTGGAACTTAATTAGAAGTAGCATGTTGCAACTATTGTAACTGTTTGGGTGCTATCCTGAGACAAAATAATTACCCTGTAATAATAATAATGCATGTTCCAGGAAACTTGTCATTATTGTCATAGAGTGCTGGAGAGTGCTTCTTTAAGCTCATAAGGACGCTATAGTACTCTGATGAACAGCAGAGTTCCAAAGCTGACAGGGAAAATTAAAGGAAAAAAAGTGTTAGGGGTCATAGCCCAATATTCTTGTACATCATGAGAGCCCACCCTTGTCAGGACAGGAAGCTGCTGTCTGCCACTGACACTTGGGGGTTCTTCTGTGATTCTTGGGGTCAATGCCATGCACATCCCCAGAGGCTGTTTGAATACAAGCTGCCAAGTTCAAGTGGGGAAGATGGACCACCTTCCCATTGGCTCATGTCCTGTACTTCTGAGGGCTGACCATGGTAGGAAAGACACCGGCCCAAGACTGGAAGGTGGACGAGAGATGCCAGTCATCCTTTCTGCACAAGGCACATCCTGAATTTTATCATTTTTGTCCTGGGTCTTGTATTAATTTGTCGGGATGCCCTAAATGTCCTGTATCCAGATTTTTTTTTTCAATTGTAGAATTCAACAATAAGAGCTGTTTTTCAGATTTAACTGGGTATCCGATATTTGCCAAATCTGGCCAGCCTGTGGCTGATGAGTGCAGCTGCCCAGTCTGTTTGCTTAATGGACAAGGCAGTGCTCCCCATGCCCTTCCATTAATACCCACTTAAAAACACTAATTCCTCCTTTCTGGTTATATTTTAATGTCCCCAGGGAAGAACTCAAATACCTCCCATCTGCAGTTTTGCTCAGTGACTGGGAGAGCAAACCCCGTCACGGCCCTTCGTCACAGCTGTTTCAGCCTTTGACCCAGCTGATGGGTCTCTTGATGTCTGCACAGCCCGCTCCTAGGGCAGCAGCTGTGTGAGTGTGAGAGCGTCGTAGTGAGTGACGGGGGTGTTGTGCAGGAGGAGGTGGTGGCAGGTGGTGTAGAGACTCCGTATAACCCCAGGCGTTGAACCCCTTCTTCCCTCCTCCCCGGCTCGCTGCCTTTTAGCAGCTCTGAGATGGCCGGGGCAGGGGGAGCTCCTCCAGGCGGGCTTCGCTGAAGAGATTATGTTGTCAGAGGGCAGCAGTTAGGAGTAAGTAACCTAGACTTCCCTTAGACTCTGGCTGCTTCCTGCTGTCTAAATAGAGAAAGTGTAATTAAGTTTATTGTCTGTGACCTAGTGCTAATTCCTCTTACATTCTGCCTTTGTGTGGAAGGAAAAGGGTCTTTGAAAGAGTAGCTGGACTAAGCTTCAGCATTGTAGACATTTTCAAGGGTTATAAAACGAATCTACTGAATGAACAGGCGTGTGAAACACAGTACTCTGGGGTTGTTGGCGACAGCCCAAATTGCACATTTCATCACAGAACAGCAAACGTCATGGCACTGAAGAATGTCAAAAGTGTACATTACCAATGAATCAAGGAATTAAAATTCTTACTAAAGTTCTTGAAAGTCATCCTTTTCATAGTTGTGGAAGTTTTTTAATGGTCTTTAAACAAGTAAGGCATGATCAAAATTAGCATGCAAAGTCCAGAATACACGGCACTGAACTTGCAAGCCATTCTAGCGACAGTGCACCAAGCCATTCCAAGTCTAATCACTGACGGGTAAGAACACAATCGCATGCGTAACTTTAAAAGGCCGGCTAAGCAAAGATCAATGTGATAATACATATATTAAGACACTGCAACTTGAGAAAATGATTCAATTTGCACCTTTTCTTTCTTCCTTTTTTTAATTAGATTTTTTTTTTTTT